>NC_050577.1:132205081-132535081 GCF_011100635.1 Trichosurus vulpecula | reverse complement strand
AAAGTTAACCGCATTATTTCTGTGCACCTGGCCTTATAAGAATGAGGACATCCATAAGAAAAAGTTGCATTTTCCTTCCTCTCACAGTTTCCCCTGGAGAATGACTATATGGAGGCTTGGTAAGACCACTTGATGTGAATGATTTGGTTTGCTGAAAGCAAACAAAAAAAAAGGAGACGGTTGCTAGCTACTATTCACATCTTCAACTATCCTTGCCAAGCCTTCAAAGCAGTTCCTTTTTCTGTTAGGATAGGAATTAAACTCCTGGTTGCAATAAATGGATACAAAACTATAGAAATAGTTTTAGAAATAGGAAACTATAGAAAATATGGTAGTTCTCCCACTTATGCATACACAATATGGTGTGAGGTGACATCTAAAGGGAAATCATTTCCATATCATTTCATGTTCTAACCTAGGAGGAATACCTACATATATACACATGTGTATATGTACATATAACACAAATACATACTTTTATATGTATATACAGATATGCTATAAAAATCCTGTTCATTTTCACTATACTTTATAGTAAATTATTGCACATATTACTGATAGCAAATAAAGCTAAAAAGCAAAAGAAATTAAAATTTTTCTATCTTATTAGATAAGATTAGGTATCTTATAAACATAAATTTTACTAAAATCAAGTAAACTTATAAAGGAAATGTAAGCTAAAAGAAGCCAATGTAAAATTGTGAAAGGAAAAAAAACTGACATAATTAATTGGATTTCTACAAATAAGCTAAGTTCTAGCATGAAATGACTAGATTCAAACACATGATCATACACACTAAAAATGATAACTAAAAAATTTTTATACTAAATTGTTACCCAGTACGATACTTGGTAGTCCTGCCACTCACTGCATATATGAAAAATCACAGATAATGAAAACTGCTATTAGACTGTAAAAAGCTACCAATCTTCAACAAATAAAAGGCAATTATCCTAGAAATTGCAATTTTGGACATTAAGCAAGAAGTGTTAGTAAAACAATGAAAAAATACTGAGATAAATAAAAATATATAGTGAGGAAGCAAAACCACATTTTTTTTTAAATGGCACTATTACCACACAAAAATTTAATGCTTAATGTTACAGGATCTCTTTGAATAGAATTACTGTCCTAAATTTTAAAGGAAAGTATTTGCTATCCTTTGGAATTTCATTAAAAATATGATCCAGTGTTTAATACTTCTAAAATTTGTTCCAAATAGTTTGAATTAAAACTAGTCAGACTGATACACATGTTTAAATGGTTATGAAAAGGGTAACTAATATCCCACAGTATCTCAATTCAGATATCTCATCTGAATTGTTAGAATATTACTAGTATAATTTTTCATGATTTATCTTGAGTTTTAGCATTTCAAATACATTCTATTGCACTACTGAAATGGAATATTAGGCATATGATTAGAATTATAAATTTATCAGTATTTATTTAAAAGTGATTAACTCTATCTACCTTTATTAAACCAAAACTCTGCCTTTAAAATTTCATGGCCTACATAATACGTTTAAGTAAAGTGAGTCATCTTATCTAAAAGATGGATATCAGGCTGACTTGTATCATGTTATTGCTTCCTCATTCTCCTTCCTTACATGTCAGAATTTTTACAATGAAAGTTAATAACATCATCTGCCAGCTGAAAATTAAAAATCCTAATTAAATCTTGATCAAAATTGCTTTGAATTTCATTTCAAAAATTTAAATGCTTATGAAATGATATTATTTAAAGACCTACCTCTCTTTCTGCTTTCTCATTTTCATATTTACACATTTGCTCTCTTAAGTGGTTACATTCAGTGATTAACTCTTTATTTCTCTCTTCTACCATAAGAACTTGTTTTTCAGTATCAGCACGAAGTTTATTGAAGAGATCAATAAACTGTACCTGGGCATCACTCAATACCTTTTCTTTAATGATGCCTTTGTTTTGGGCATCTTCCAGCTGTTGTCGAAGCAGCATATTTTCACTTTGGATTTGGGCTAATCTTTCTTGGATAGATTCATGTTTGACAATGTATTTGTTCAGTTTTTCCTTTTCTATTTGACTTGTGTGTTCCAGATCCTTTGCTTTATATTGGGCCTGGTTTAATTCTCTCTGTGAGCTTTCTAAAATTAGTGTCTTTTCCCTGAGGGAATCTCGGACATGGTGTAGCTCATTTTCTAAACTATTAGCTTTACTTTCAGCTTTAGAGAGCTCTTGAGAAAGGACACCATTGTTCTCTCTTAGACTAGACAAGTCATGATTTAGTTTGTCCTGTAAACGAAGCCACTCATCTCGTTCTCGCTGAAAGCTATGTTCAAGGTCTAGTTTTGATGTCTGACTTCGTTCATGATCAAGAATAGCAGAAGTCAGACGGGAACGGTATGATTCAAGTTCTGTCTCTAGTCTGTCTCTGTTTTGTTTTGCGTTCTCCAATTTAGAGTTTAGCATTGTATTCTCAGTTGTCAGAACATTTACTTGTCCACTGTACTGGAATATTGTTTTTGTTAATGCTTCTTCATTCAGTTTTAATTCCTTTTGAAGCTCATCAATCTTTTCTTTTAAAACTTCATTTTCTTCTGTATATTGGTTTTCTTTTTCCTGATCCTTAATTTTTACTGTGTCTAGTTCCAGTTTGAGCATGGCAACTTCATCCTGTAGAGTCTGATTTTTATGCAGCAGATATTTTTCTTTTTCATGACTATCAGGAACCTAAATACAATAAACAGAAAAAAGTTGCTATTCAAAATAAAATCATACATTCTGATTTTTCCTTAGTAATTGAAAATAAACCCGAAGTGCCAAGAAGCATAGTGTATTCAAAGAAAAAGTAAATTGAGGGAGTTTCACCTATTTCACATTTCTGTCAGACTCAATTTTCCCAAAGAAGAGGTCTCAAAAGTGCTACATCAATCAGAAGATATGTACTTGGGATATTTGGTCTTCAAACAGATGGGCATTTCACTATATGATACAGAGTCTATTTTACAAACCCTGTATTTTTAGGCCCCCAAATCTGTCTACTCTTCAGCATATTTCATTTCCTTTGTTGTGTCCATTCTATTCCAAACTGGCTACTCATAATGTTATGATAAAAATAACAACACCTAATATTTATGGAGGCCTTTTAAAGTTTGCAAAGTACTTTTGATACATTATCTCACATAAGATTTTCAACACCTTCATGAGAGAAATACTCATATTATTCTCCCCATATTAAAGATTAGGATTTAGGTTAGGAGAAGTTATTAAACTTGCTCATTGTCACACCTAGTAAGTGTTAGAAACAGTATCTGAATCCAGGACTCTTCAGACTCCAAATCTAGCACTCTTTTCCAATAGCTAATTTCCTCTTAGGTGTTAAAGACAAGCAGTTGTCCTTGCATTTAGTCACTGTCCTGGTACAATTATCTTAGCTGCAGACCAATGAAATGATAACAGTCTTAAAATTCCTTAGTATACATCTTGAGAATAATCTGCTCTCTTATAGCTCTGTAGCACTTTCATAGCATCATTGATTTAGAACTTTCAGAGGTTATCCAGCCCAAACCTCCCATTTTAGGGATCGGTAAAGTGAGGCCCAGAGTGTGGTCGGTAGATGGTAACCTAACCCTAATCATCAAATTTTAAAGGAACAATGAAAAAATTATTGAGGCCAAAGTATAAAATGTTGATATTGCACTCCTATCTCATGGTCCAGCAGCACTGGCCCCCATTCAGGATTGGTGGAAATAGCTATACCAAAAAGCTTAGAAGTCCCATTCTATGAGATCCCTTCTACAAAGCCAGGAGGAAGGTATAAATAGGCAGAGAAGCTTAGCTAAATGAAGCACTCTAGTGCCCAGGCACCAAAGGATCACTAAGGGCAGAAACCTGAATGATTTGCTAAAAACCACTGTTGAAAAGAAAAGAAAATGAAAAATCCTAAATTTGGCATTTGATGAACTTGTGTTTCTATCATGCTGAACAATGATGAATGTGAATGAACGAATCCTTGTAATGGATAAAGCCTTATTTTAGAAATCTAAGTGAAATTTATTCTTGTTGCAAATACTTTTATTCCTTCTCTTTCATGAAACATGAGTGAGACAAAAATGTGAAATAGACCAAACTATTTAGTCTCTGCCCTTGAAAGGGCAAGTGGTTGAAATCACTTAATTAAGGAAGAAAAGTGGTCTGTGTTTGAGGTGTCAACTTCTACCTGGTTGCACTAACCTTAGAGGTTAGTGAAATTGATGAGATACCCCCTTACAGTGTCCAAAAAGGGCAGAGGCCCTACTGAGAACCAGGGATTTTTTCAATAGAAATACACCTTTATTTCTGGAGGGATGATTCGATTCAAAGAAAAGAAACAACCAAGCAAAACAAACGACGTGCGCTGATTTTGGTCACTATGTGTGTCACTACTTGTCTGCTGCAGACAGATCTATGTGACTGAGGATGACAAACATGTCCAAAAATGAAGAACAAAAATCCTGACTTTTTAAATATGCAGTTTGATGTAAGGATGACCAAAGTGAATACCTCAGAAGTCTGAACCATTTTGGAAGCAGCTGCTTCTATTTCTTTCTGCTTCCAAAGATTATTATTCAGAATTCTTGCTTGCAAAGCTCTGGCACTCTGCTCCTGAGAAAGTTGTCTTTGAGTGTCATTTCGCTCTTCTTCAACCTGAGGACAACAATTTCATGAAATTTTTAATCATCTTTATTCTTTCAAAAGTCAGCAAAAACATTTCATCTTTAAGTGGAATATAAAATCTGAAAAAGGATGGAAAATAGCTGAAAAAAATCTAGGAAAAGTAGGCTATTGAAAATAAAAAGCAACAAGATGGATAGGATTTCAGAGTTGTAAAGGAACCTCACCACTATTCAGTCCAATCCATATCCATTATTACTGACTCTTACCAGACTTTACTCAGCCTCGGCTTGAAATCTTCACAGGTAGGGGAAGCCACCATCTCTCAAGGCAACTCATTCTATTTGGGGATGGTTCTATTTGTCAGCATTTGTTCTCCTGACATTAACCCTAAAAATGTACATTTTTTTTCATCTTCTATTCATTGCTCTTAGTTCTGACCCTTACGCTGAAGCAGAGCAAACTTAATCTTTCTTCCACATGACTGTCTTTCAAAAACTTTAAGATACTTATCATGGCCTTTGAGTCTTTTTTTTAACAACTATAAACATCTCCAGTTCCTTTAACTGACCCTCATATGTCATGGAATCAAGGTCCTTCATCATCCTGTTTGCCATCCTGCTTACTAGTTACCATAATTCTGTGGTAGCCAGAAACAAACAAAATTGTACAGGAGAGATCTGATCAGGTCAGAGTACAGAGGTATTTTTACCTCCTCAGTTTTGGAAGCTATGCTTCTCTGAATGGGATCCAAAATTACACCAGCTTTTTGGTTGCCAAAGAACAGCACTGACTCAAATTAAGCTTAGAGTTCACCATGGTTCCTAAATCTTTTCAGACAAAACGCTATCTAATCATATTTTCCCCAACTTATATTTGTGAAACTAGGTTTTTTGGACCTAATTATAAAGCTTTACATTCATTCTTGCTGAATTTCATCTTATTAGTAGATTCAGTCCAGTGCTCCTCGGATAATTTTAATTGTTTAAGAGCTGAAGATGCTTCAGAACAATAAACTTTTCTGAAAGACTGAAGGATGTGCAGTAAAGTGGAATATAAGGAAAAGAGAAAGAGACTGGACCTGCAATTTCATTGACATAGAGAATTTTCAGCTAAGGAAACTCTTTCTACCAATGCAGAGGAGTTCTCTGGAACTCATAGTCTTAGAGAGTTGCCCATAGCAGTGGTGTCAAATAGATCCCACCCAGTACTGTGTTTTATGGGCAGCTTTTGGGGAGATGGACACCTTTGGCTTGGAGTCTGGTGAAATGACTTGCCCAGGGTCACACAGTCAAGATGTGTCAGTGGCAACATTTGAACCCAAATCTTCCTGGATTTGAGGTCAGTTCTATACACTACACCAGGTGTGGGCAATTTGTGGCCTTCTAGGTCCTTGGGTTTGGCCTTTTGACTGAGTCCAAGTTTTACAGAACAACTCCTTTTATTAAGGGGATTTGTTCTGGAAAGTTTGGATTCAGTCAAAGGGCTGCACTTGAGGACCTAGAGGGCCACTTGTGGCCTCAAGGCCACAGGTTCCCCACCCCTGCACTACACCATACTGATTCTCTACTGTGACACATATTTTAAAAAGTTATAGCTTCATGTTACCTTTTCCATGGCTACTTAGCCTGTAATTTTACTTTCAATCACTAAAATAAGGGAAACTTTTTCTTTATTTTTCTTCATATCTTTATGAATACGTATTTATGAATGACTGAACCCAACTTACTTATATTAGACAGAAATGCCTTTTTAGGATTAAAAAGACTACAGTATTCACCTATTCACTCCAGGAGAATCCATAAATATTCTTAACAAAGAAAAGATGGAAATAGTGACAGTTTACCTGTTTCAAGTGATTTCTTACTGTTCTCAGTTCAAGGTCCAGAGTTCTGAGAGTGAATTCAAGTTGCTGTTTCAGCTCCACTTCTATATTATACTGCTCTTCTTTTCTTCTTAACTGTTCTCTAATCTTTTCAAATAGCATTTCTGCAGTCACTCGCTTTTCTTCCTCTTGCTTCAGTGTAAACCTAGATTAAAATTGCTTGGTTTTCAGTAGAAATAAGAAATACAGTGCCCTTTAAGTATATGCATCTGGACCTCTAAAGGAAAAGAACATTAATCTGGTGGCAACTGGATCCATGTAGGGAGCTCACCATCAGGAAACTCCCTCTACTGATGCAGATTGGTCCCTGATCTGCAATTCTGAGCCTTGGAGTTACCTGTGGCAATGAGAATTAACATAACTTGCACAGGAGCGCAAAGTCAGGATTTGTCAGAAATGAGACACGAAAACATTTCTCTATCCAGGCTACTCCAGGGCATTAAACTTCTATCAGAAATGTATCATATAGTCCTTTGGGTGCTTTGGCTTTTTGTCCTCAATGGACAGAAATTCCATAAATTGGATACATACGCGCACACACATACACATACACACACACACATATGTATATATGTTCTATCTATCTATCTATCTATATCTATAGATAGATAGATAACACACATCTACTTCCCTCCTTGCCTTCTTGGCTTTAAACTTTTACTGAACTGCACTATAGAGAAGCTAGAAGAAATGACTTTTTCAAAATTCCTGAGTTTGGATACATTTGAATGACTGGTAAAAAGTGTGGAGGGGGATGTAGATAACATTCCTAACTAAAATTAGGTGTGGCAATGATATCTACATTTCCCTCATCCATTTTCCCATTACTATTGATTATTCAGAGTTGATTTCTTACTTCATGTTTGGTGAAAAAATTGTAAGTAATTGTGGTATAGTTTTGAAAATTCACTAAAAATGCATCTCTCATAGATGTCCATAGAGTAAAAAGGATTAAGTAGGGCTCATTAATAATATTATTTTAAAGATGCGTCATTTTGGCCTTCCTAACCCCAAATCTTCCGTCACATTGCTTCAAGGTAAGAAGAATGATTTCAAGTCTTGATTTAAACTCATGAGTTCCATACCTGAGGCTACAGAGTTCTCTGTCCCATTCTGCTTTTTGATGCTCTAACTGGGATTTCATTTCTCTTGTTTCCAATAATTCTTCCTGTAGGCCAGTAATCTTGTTTTCTAAACTCTTAACTTTTCCGGCGAGTAGTGTACAATGTCCTTTTTTAAGTTCTACTGATCGTTCATATCTAAGAACTGCATCCTCAATTTTCAAAAGGCTCATAGGATCTGTACAGAGAAAAACACAAGTAAATAAAAATAGGAGTATTTTAAAATCTAAGGACAATAGCAGAATACTTGGAATTCAGTTACTCTGGCAATGACAAAATAGTATCCACATATAAATCCTAACAATATACCAAATTATTATTTTGTCAAAAGATTTACATTGAATTTGAAAATAACATTTCCCTTAAAAGAATCTCTAAGTTACACGTTACTTTATAAAAAACTATCTGAAAACTCAGAATTCTTTATAGCATGAGAAAAACATATGTGAAAAGTAAAAATTGTGATGTGTACTCTGGGTGGGACAAATAAGTAATAAAATGGATATCTATATATTATCTATATACTACAAATATATTGATTTATAAGTATCATAAATGTGTTTTATTCTAAACAGTTATATTTAAACATTGCTTCTTCTTTAGAGACTTATATAAATCTGTAGGTAAGAACTATACAATAACATTCATCCTCATTCATAAATCTGTATGTAACATTTATGTAATAACATTTATCCAATCCATCCATTGGCCAGACTGATGGTAACTTTAACCAAAATACAGCTGAGACACCAGAAGAAAGTGAAAAAATCTTCTGATCATTAAGGAAAATAGCTGCCATGCAACCTAAGCCCTTTATTCTGCAGAGACATATATAGCCAAATTTAGACCTAATCCAGAGTCAGAAATGTGTGTTATATCAAGTTACATATTTAACAGATTTGGTTATCGAGTTTTCCTTGGCAGCTTTCCACATATTTCAATGTTTAGCAGAATTGAAGCAGCAAGGAACTGGGGGATAACAGGGCTGCTAAAGGTAGGCACACTGATTGTAGTAGGCGGTGAAGCTGACAGTAAAGGAAATCCTAAGATCAAAGATTCAAAAAGCAAAAGGACAAACTGAGGCACAGAGAAGGTAAAAGACTTGTTGAGATTCACACAGTTAGTACGTGTATAAGGCAGAATGTGAACCTAGGTATTCATAGTATCATATCCAGTACACTATCCTATATGCCATGCTGACAGAAGAATTATAAAACTAGGCAGAAAATTTGTGAGATTGTTGACATTTCTGGCCATTTAGTGAAGGATTTTTAACATTTTGGTCATTCTTTTCCTGAAAGAGATCATTGCCTGATGTCTTTTGCCTCTAGTAATGTAGATCTCTTCAATGGTTCTCTATTATCAACCAAGCAAACAAAATTCATACACCTTATCCGTTATTAGTGATATTGGTAACTCAGATTAAGTAATATAGCATATGTAGGCTTAAAAATACATTCCCCCACAATATTGTGAAGGTATTTTATAGATTAAGAAACTGAAGCTCCAAGTTTAAGGAATTTGCCTATAGACACAAAGCTAAGCCCTCTACAATTTTGTTCATACCCTACCCTTCCATCTTACTTTTTTTTTTTTGGAGGGGGGAAGGCAGGGCAATGGGGGTTAAGTGACTTGTCCAAGTGACTTGCCACACAGCTAGTAAGTGTGTCAAGTGTCTGAGGCTGCATCTGAACTCAGGTCCTCCTGACTCCAGGGCTGGTGCTCTACTCGCTGTGCCAACTAGCTGCCCCCCCACCCCCCCATATTTACTTCTTACTGCTATATACTGTCTAGTAAAACTGGATTTTTCACTATCATTTTCCTGCCTCTTTACTCAGTTTCCATGCTTGAAATGTTCAATTTATCCCTCTATATTTCCATGATCTACACCTACTGAATTCATACCCATCCTTTAAAACTCAATTCAAATGGTACCTTCACAGACAGGTTATTTTGATTCTTGATAGGTAATGCTCTTTCCCACACTGAACCTCATGTAGCAATATGACAGTGCTCCTCAAATTTTTATGTATTTTTTAATATTAGAGTTATCTATGTAGGCTAGATTCACCTAGCAGATTGCACACTCAATGAGGACAAGGACTGTATCTTGTCTAAACTGTGTATTTTGCACACTGTAGGTACTTAGTAATTCTTTTTTGAATTGAAACAAATAGAAGGTCATCTTCTGTAGCTGAAAAATTCATGACTCTGTAGCCAACATGATACCTTTCACCTTGGCAAGGCTGTCCAGAGATTAGGCTCTAATGTCACAGCCTCCAAGAACCCAAACTCAAATCTACTTTACTATGAGTCAATGGAATAGGACTTCAGTGGTATCTTCTTGTATATACCTACATCTCTGATTTTTGTTTAACACTGGTATTCTGTTAGGAAATTTAAAAATATTCTTACCTTTACAATCAACACCAAGTTGTTCAATCAATAACAAAACATTCTTATAGTTTAAGGGAGGTAAATCATAATCCTCTGTAGCTGTGTCAGATGACTGAGTGAGGTCATCAACATCATCTGCATCCATCTGTACTTTGTCCTATAAAATACATAACAGCAGGGCAAAATAATAAAAACTTAAAAATAATAACAATGGCTAACATTTGTGTAGCACTTTAAGGTTTTCACATTTAATCCACATTATCTTATGACATCTTCACAACTACTTTATGAGATAAGCACTACTCATGATTATTTTACAAACAAGGAAACAGGCTAAGAGAGGTCAGGTGACTTGTCCAGGACCACACAGCTAGCTAGAAGCCCAAGGATGGATTCAAACTCAGGTCTCCTTGACTCTATCTACTATGCCACATAACTACCTAGAAGCTGAATTATTTAGGAACATAACAATATCTTTTATAGATGATAACTAGTCTTCATTTTATTTGGTGGGGGGGGGGGGGGGGGGGAATGAGGGAAAATCCAGCAATAAAATTAGTTTTCTAGCATTCACAGTAGACACATTTCACCAGGAAACTATTTCTAAAAGTATCCATTTTCAAATTAAAGACTCCTATACTTTATAATGCAAAAAAGAGGTCCTACCTGTTCACTGAAACATGAATTATTCTAAACCAATTTATATTTGTGGCATTTTTTACAGTACCTTATTCTTTTCATTCAATGTTTTCTTTGCAGGCCTAAAAGACAAATAATACTTGTTAGTGTGACTATAAACAGATAAAATACATATAAAATTTGTTATCGTTGTAACTGTTTGACTTAATATATCCCCTTGAAAATCATATGCTTTTTCACGTTTCAAGCCGATTACATAAAACGCTGAAAATAATAGTATTTGATCTTGTAGCCATAATTTATAATATAAGCTTATCTTCGCCTCTTAACACGTTTTTAAAAGAAACAAAAAAATTATTTATGTAACATCTAAATTTCTTCCCATAAATAAAAAGCTTGAGGGATTATTTTCAAAGTGAATGTCAGTCAAAAAATCTTAACTTGTGATATAATAACAATCATTTATTTTTTCGACTGTTCATATGCCAAAGTCTCTGTTGTTAAGATTCCAAGATAACAAGAATTTGGGCCGAATACTATAATGATAGTGGGTATGAACTGAGTTATCAACAAATATTAAATTATGCCCATTATCTTTGACCGTATTCTAAATTTTAGAAAATATCATATATGGTAACTAACACAATCATAATTGTAAAATTCAAGTTATATGTACGTGTATTCTATTTACTATATCGTAAGCTCCAAAAGGTCAGAGACTATCTTATTCACCTTTCTATCTTTCCCAGGGCCTGGCATAAGGCTCTTCACATTGTATGTGATTAATGCTTTTTAAACAAGTTTACCAGCACATTGGATGGACCCCTTGTGGAAGAAATATGAAAGGACGTGGACATTACTCTGACAGGATGAGGAACCCTGATCTTCCCCTCTGGAAAAAGTACTCATGTTGATGAAACCATATACAAATCCTCTGCAGTACTGAACTACCAAACTTCAACGTGATTAAATAACAATAAATAAATAAAGAAATAGATAAATAAAATTCAGAGACAGAAATTCTATGAAAGAATGATTGGCTCTTTCTAGGAATTTAAAAAGTAACAAGATATACTGATATAAGTGATCTAATCAGAGAATATTCTATAAATTAGAGGTAGAAAAAGCAGTTAGAAGTAAATTCTGGATGTAGGGGATGAAAATGGGTTCAATCACTTCCCAGGGGCTTAATCAACTCTTACATTCATACACAATCTTAAGTTACACAGAGTATACTGCATACCCAGCAAATCCCCATATTTGTCTCTATATCGATTGCTAAGTAGTTCCATTAAGTATGATCTGTTTCAGTGAAGACTACTGTAAAAACAGCAATCATTAGCAGAGTACTCTGTACACAAGAGAAAAATCATATATTTATTAAGTGAATAATTATAGTTCATATAGTTCACTTTACAAAGAACTTTCCTTGCAACCATCCTATTGGTAATGCCAGTATTATAATTCCCCATCCTACAAATGCGTGGCACATCCTAGGTCCCACTGCTAATTTTGGCAGTGTGGTACAGTGTGGTACACTGGAGTCAGAAAACCCAGGTTCAATTTCTGCCTCTGCCTCCTTTTACTTGTGTGATATCAGGCAAACCACTAATCACTGAGTCCATTTTCCTCATCTCTAAAATAAGGACGCTGGACTAGATGATCTCTAAAGTGCTTTGCAGTTCTAAATCTATCCTACACAGTAGTAGAGTGGAAGCTTGAACCCTAATCTTCTGACTCCAAGTTTGATATTCCTTCCACTATTGCTTAGGCACGGTGAAAACCACATCCCTATTGACTCATATCTATCCTGATGTGTTCTGTCACCACAATGAGTAAAATGGAGTGCATTATGTTCCACTATGCTAGAGAAAGAGAGAATTTCAACTATCAAACAGTGGGAAGTAGTGTGGTACATATATGAAAGGGACTCTGGGCCTCCTAGATTTACCATAATAGCTAGCTTTTCTGGCATTTGGAAGATAGTTGCCTGCCGTAAAAGTGCTATTGTGCATGTCTCATGCCATCAGTTATTCAGAAAGAATAGTCAACTGTCAGGACAAAGATTAACAGCACTTCAGTCTTCTACAACTACAAAAAGTACACATTGCTAATATTTTTCCATGAGAAAATACAGTAGCATTTTACCTTTCTTCATCATGATCTGCTTCACTTAAACTGCTGTCTTCAGGACCATGGACTAGGATATCAACTAAGGAATTCACCTTTTCACAAGATGAAATAATACCAGGAGCCTCTGAAATCCACTTATCATTTTGAGGCTTTTTTACTTCTTTCATATGCATGACAGAATCATTGCTGAAAAAAAAAATCCATGGAGGGATGTTTAAATTGTTCTTTATTGAAAATTGCTAAGAAAACAATGGGGAAAATTAAGTGAAAAGAAAACAGTGGGGAAAATTATTTTTCCTTCTCTTTTAACACATACTACCTATTGTTTCCAGACTAACCTTCCTTAAATAAGACTTTGAGCATATTCCCCAGGTGATAAACATTTAATGGCCACCCTATTTTATAGAGCATCAGATCTGAACTGCCTGGCCGGGAAGTTCTTTTATATTTGGACCTACCTTATTAATCCAACAAAGGTTCTCTATACTACTTTTCAAAATGCAAGGTCCATTCTAGTCAGATTTGTATCTTCTCTAATCTAGGAATATGTTCTGCTCCAAACTTTCATATGATGCGTTTTCTTTGCCTAAAATGCTTCCCATCTCCTGCCTATACTTGGGCTAAAAGACAACTAAAAAAACTGGGTAGTTGTGACTAGACAATTTATGTGCAAAATATTTGGGAGTCTGGTAGAAGGTAGTTTTGTTACGGGCCAACAAGGCCAAGAGAAAGTACAAAAAATTAACATGACTATAGGTCAGACTCTAAGAGGCAAGAGAATCTGGAAGGAGGAAGGTGACAATATCCTTATACTATACCCTGGTCAGAATATATTTGAAGAACTGTGTTCATTTCTGGGAGACATATTTTAGGAAAGATATTTAGAACTCAGAATATGTCCAGAGGACAGAAAACAGGATGGAGAGAGACAAAGACCAAGTCAAATAAGGAGCAGCTGATGGCATTGCAGATGTTTATCCTAGAGAAGAGAAGATGAAGAATTGGGAGGATAGGGACTGGTAAATGTATTCAAATACATATGTTTAATCGACCCCCAAAAGGGTAGGACTAGGGGCAAAGAAGCACATTTAGGATCAATACATAAAAAAAAAAACAACTTCCAAATAATTAGACTTATTTACATAGGAATGGACTGCCTTAGGAATTAGCACATTTCTCTGTGTGTGTGTGTGTGTGTGTGTGTGTGTACATACACACAGGCACAAACCAGTGAGCAATTAACAATCACAAATGTGGGAAGACTGTTATTTGATCCTAGCTTTAATGGACCTCAAAACCCTGCCTGTTGCACAGCCTTTAGGTACCTTCACCCTCCCACTCTGATAAAGTATCAAAGAAGGACTTTATTGGGAAAAAACAAATAAATCTGACACATTTTGTAATAATTTTTGATATCAATTTATCTCAGCCCCTAATCTAATTCAGAGATTTCACAGAAGTTGATTAGAATGTTCCCCTGCAGATTAGCCTGCTTCAATTAACTTTCAGTCAAAACTTTTCCAAAGAATAGTCATTTCTCTTGTACTTTAGAATTATTTTTCTCTCCCACTGCTAAACATATACCACAATGAGGTCTTTTTACCCAATGGCAAAAAACATCCTAGAAACACCAAAATATTCATAGCAACACTTTTTGTAGTAGCAAATAACTGGGAATAGTTGACTGAAGAATGGCTAAACAAATTGCGGTCTGGTAATATAATGGAACATTGCTGTGTGTGGTTAGAAATGATGTTTATATAGAAGGATGACAATATTTACACAAATTAATGCAAAATAAAGTAAGGACAACCAGGACAACAATATCTATCATAACAGCAACAATGTAAATATTCAGGACAATAAAAAAACTGAAACGAAATGCTGTGAAATTATAATGACCAAGCGTGGTCTAGATGAGAAGGTACCTCCTTCCCTTCATGCCAGGTGGAAGACTATCAGTGTGGAGCACAATATTGACAGGGTGGTTAGCTGTGCTGAACTCTATTTTAATTTTTTATTTTTTGTTTTAGGGGATGTTTCTCTGGAAGGTGAGGAGAGATATATTGGGAAATGAGGCTGATACAAAAACAAAAGATGACAATTAAAACAAAAGTGTACTTTCTCTCCACTACCCGTGGCTTTACAGTCTCTCACAAAGGAGTTTAATATGGCCACTTCTCGCTAATCAGGGGAAAAATAGACAACTTTCTGTCTGCATGCCACTGGAAAAGACATCCTTTTCAGTGCCTGTCAAATAGGTTATGCTTGTATAAATAGTCTTACTGAACTTATATAATTTTTGCTTTTGAAATTCATTAGCCCGCAATATGCTTAAATTACTTGTGATCAAGTTCATAAAGTAAACTTGGGCTTGCTTTTTCTACATTCTCTACTTCCTAAATGTCAATCCAGAACACATCCAGATTCAGGATCTTATGAGTTGGAACTTTAGCGTCATCTAGTACAACCCGAACTTGAAATGTGAATCCTCTCTACCATATTCCTGTCAGGTTGTCATCTATCATCTTATGGTCCTATGATTTTTTTTTTTTGTGGGACAGTAGGTAGCAGTTATATGCTTTTTGCTCTTCCTCAGTCTGTCCAGAACCCATATGAGCAGTAGAGGGCCTTATGAAGCAAGTGCTATATGGGACCTTCTCTCTACTTTTTTTTTTTTTGCCAATTTTCCCTTTTTCTTCCTCCATCCTTGGAGAACACCAAACCTTTCTCTCCTCAGTCCCATGTTTGGAGGAGAGAACCAGAATCTCCTTCCACTTGGACCCTCTGCTATTCCCCTTCACCCACTCTCCACATGGTAGTGAGTTGGTGGGTGGTTCTTTTATATCTTGCATATCCTCAAGTGAAAGTGTGAGCTTCCGAGAGTCTAGGTTGTCTGACTTCTTTATTTGTATCCTCAGTGCTTGGCACATAATAAGCACTTAAATTCATTCATTTTTTTAAACACGGAAAGCTCCATTTATTTTTTTTCTCTTAATAGTATTTTATATTTTTCCAATTACATGTAAAGATAGTTTTCTTTTTCTTTTTTTTTTTTGAGGGGGGAAGGCAGGGCAACTGGGGTTAAGTGACTTGCCCAAGGTCACACAGCTAGTACATGTGTCAAGTGTCTGAGGCTGGATCTGAAGTCAGGTACTCACTGAGCCACCTACTGCCCTGTAAAGATAGTTTTCAACATTCATTTTTATGAGGTTTTGATTTCCAATTTTTTTCTCTCTCCCTCTCTCCCTTCACCTCCCCAAGACAGCAAGCAATCTGATATAGTCTATACGTGTACAATCATATTAAACATATTTCCACATTAGCCATGTTATGAAAGAAGAAATTCATTCATTCTTGAACACTTCTAATGATGGGGTACTTTCTACCTACTAAGAGAGCCCATCTCATTTATTTTTGGTAGCCATAAGCATATTTTAATATCTCATTAAGACTTATTTATACACTTGAAAACTATCTTGATTTACTCCTTACCGCCCATATCTTACACTGCAAGTTATTCTTTTGGATCTCATCAAAGGCTACCTACTCTCCTTCTTCAATAGATGTTGATGCGACAATGCCAGAATAAAAGAACATACTGAAAGCAAAAGAGAAATATATATGCATAGGACTTGAATTTCTTTCTTGACCAAAAACAAGACAGAAGTTAATGCACACTGAATCTGATTCCAGGTTATTAGAGCTAATTGAACTCAACCATTAACTTTAACATTTGATAATAATACTCCTATTAAATATTTTGACAAACTTACCCCTTTAAAAGATAGTGCATAGGTGCTGAACTTTGCTTGGAAGAAGAAATGCTCTTTATTGGAATTTCTGCCCCAGGGATTTTATTTTCCTCATCTTTACCATCTTGATTGCTCTCCATAGAAAACAGGTCATTAACTTTGCCAATCGTTCTATTTTCACTTAATTTACCACTGTCTCTTTCCTCCAATGTTTCATTTTCATTATACTGATGCTTTTTCTTTTCCTCTTCAACCTAAAAGGAAAGTTTAGTACTTAGTACAGCTGTCATTTTATTAAAAAAAATTATGTGCTTACTTAGAGACAAGTACAAGACTTGTGATTTAACTAGTCCAAGTCTTAGAAAAGGAAACTCCTTCTACCACTGCTGGTCTGAACCTTCTCAGCAACTTATAGTTGTAGAGAGTTGTCTAGAACCCCCAGATGTTAAATGACTTGCCTAGATATGTTAGAAACTGGACTTGAACTAGGTCTTCCTAGTTTGCTATCCACTATGCCATGCTTTCTCTCCTATTCTTACTTTTATTTTGAAATATATACCTAAATATCTATATTATTATCAATTACTTTTTATTTTGGAAACAAAAATTGTCATAAATTTTTTAAGACAAATTACTCAACTTTCAAAAGGATAGCTTGATTCCCATCTCATTTTTTCTCATCCTTTTTTCATGTTCTCTCATTTCCCTACTTTAACAAGCAGACAAAGGGAAACAGATATGATGACACACACATTCACTCATTTTCAGCCTTTTCTACCTTGACCCCACAATAAACTGAGAGGCCAAGCTGAGGACTGAAATAATTATCCTTCATTATTTTCCACCATACAATGGGTGTTTCCCATCCCATATTCCATTTCTCATTCCTGACTGTGGAGTTCAGGGAGTAAAAAACAAAACAAAACAAAAAATTGGAGGTAGTCACTGAAATATTGGATCAATACTCATAACAACATAGGAAACGAAGCGGAGTGGGATTTAGGTAGTGTGACTGCTACATTCTGGAAAATCAATGCTGTTCACTATGCATGTTCACAGAAGCACAATTTCTTTTAGATTTGGAAAAAAATCTTAGTCTAATGCTATCATTATATAGATGAGGATCCTGAAGGACAGAAACATTAAGCAACATGGGCAAAATCATACTGAGTACACTGGGTGGAGGTCCCCACATTTGATTCAGAAGGAGTATTCCAGAATGAAGTGCATTATACTTAAAAATATAGAAGAGGAAGCATTGAGCTTGTTTTCAGAAGCTTTAGGCTTAAATACTAATTTGGCCTATTTCCTGAAATCGTTTAAATATTTTGAGCTTCAATTTCCTTGTCTGTAAATATGGGTCACACCTGCTTTATAGGAATAGTAATGAAGATCAAGTGAGATAATGTCTAGAAAATATTTTTGTAATCTGAGAGTTATATAAAATGTGAATTACTATTATTATTTTTTGGACAGGATCTGTGATTTCATCAGTGTAGGTAACTCCAAATAAGGAAACTCCCCCTAGAAATGCAGATCAGCCCCTGCTTCTAGTCTCAGGATTAGTAAGGTAAAATGACTTGCCCAGGGTGATACTGCTAGTATGTGTCAGAAGCAGGACCTGAACCCAGGTCTAACTGAATGAGTTTAGTGCTCTATCCACTAGCCTCTGCTGCATCTTGAGTCACTATTGTGAAAGGATAATTATAAGGCAGACGTGAATGTATAGATGAGCCAAGAGACCCTGGACATGTAATTTAACCTCCTTGATCCTAAACTTTTCTTATCCATAAGATAATAGGGTTTGACTGGATGACTGCCGATGCTCCTCCCAAAAAATAAAATTCAATGATTAAATGAATTGTGCTAGTTTGATAGTACCTAAAGCCAGTCAATGTGCAAGTATATCAGAAGTCAATGTTTTGCCATTATTTTTCCATCTTTTGCTGACATTTTATATTACCTCTTTGGGCTAAGATGATAATTGTCTATAGCAAATGAAAATACTTTAAAAGAACTAAATTCAAAAAAGAGCAGCATTGAACTTGTAGTCAGAAGGGCTAGAAGTCCCAACTCTGTCATTTATTAATTGTGGGATAAATAGAGAAACACTGTATTAATGCCTTTTTGAAAATTGATACAAACTGAATTAGCAAAAATGTGTTTTATTTTGTTTTGATGCAAAAAAATTAAAGTCTAAGAATTTTAGTAAAGTCACTAAAGATAAACATAGCAGATCATAATAAAAGTATTAGTCCAATCAGGTGGATTTATTAGAAATTTCCTAATGTTAGCCTCCATCTTCAATATTTTAAGCCACATCTTACACTTGGCTAAGAAAATAAAAATGTCCATAGGAAGCAAAATTACTTCAAACGTAAAATACTACAGGGACTTGGATAAAAGAGAATATGAGTTTACTACATTTCTTTTAAGCCTACGCCCTAACTATCTTTAGGCTTATCCTTGTTCTTTTGGCCACACAGTCTAATATTCGAATTTGCATGTCAGCGTTAGAAAGTTTCTTGTTTTCATGCAAACTACTTTGGAATCTGATGCAATAATTTAGATGACCAAAATAAAGATTATAAAAAAGGCTTTCTGGATATTTTCCTTAATTCAACTTTAAATTTACCTTTTACAAATAGCAAACATTTAAACACAGCATTTTTATCACAGGAAAAGTCAATTACACAGGATGACGGATGAAGAGGAAAAATAAATAGAATGTACAGTGGCAGGAGGTGAATCTACCTCTTTCTGTAGTTGTATTTTTTCTTTCTCCAAAGCCAGGAACTCTACTTGCAATACTCCTAACTCATTTTTAAATCTTTGCATATCTTGATTTAATTCTTCGTCCAGGTGCATTTGTGATATTTTGTCATTATATGGAAGGGAGTGTCTCCAATGTCTTTGCTCATTTGTAGAATTACTGGCATTATGATCACTATTCTGGAATAAGTTTTCTTTTAGTTTTGTTTTCTCATTAAGTTTTGTTGCAGTAATAAGTTTGGCTTTCTTTTTTTGGATGATTGATTTCATATCATCAGAGCAAGTAAACTGGGCACCAAAATGGCTTCCTAGACCACTTAGTTGTAGCAAATGTCCTGAATCTGGTTCCAAATTTGTGGTATTTCTGTTCAGACTTCCTGCCAGTTGTATACCAAATGCTCCATCTTCCTTCATTTCATTTATAGCTATTTGTGAGCCAGCTATTTTTATGTGTTCTGCATCATAAGCAACATCTTCATTTAAACTGCAAGGACATTCAATTTCTGGCTTATTATCATTCTTATGGTGTAGGTTGCTACTTTCTGAGCATAGATTAGAAGATGACTGAAGAAAATTTTCTTGGAAAGTGAGCTTTAAATTCTGTAAAACAGCATTTTCCAGATTGTAATCCCATTGTTCAGGAAATGGCTGAACTCCTACAGTGAGAGGGCCTCCATAGTTCTCCATTTCCTCAGTACCACTTGAGTTATTTGCCAAATTAGGGGATGCTTCCTGTAACTGTTTTGATTCCTCTTCAAAGACATCTTGTGGATCCTCTTCTTGTAAATTCTCCGTAGGCTGAGCAGCAATTTTGTCCTTTTCATAAATTTCACCAAATATCTGCTTTAACTCAGTTGTAACAATTTTAAAATTCTTTTTGACTTGCATTTTCTCCTGTTCAACCCACATTTTTTCATACCTTTCTTCCCAATTTGGATCTGTATCTAAATTCATGTCACCACTATTAGATTCCTTATTGGGTTCCAGTCCTTGAGAAATTCTTTTCAGAGAAAGTGGAAAACTAAGTGGCTTTACGTGTTTCTTAGGTGCTGCTTGTTCTGGTATGTTGGCTGTTTCTAGAGTAACTTTATCCTTGGGTAATGAAATATGGAAGAAGAAAAATTAAAGAATAAACAAACAATAGTTAAAATTAATCTTTTAAGCTTAAGATCTTACCTACTCCCAAATCATTGTGTTTTAAGGGAATGTTAAAAATTATTTAAACTTTCCCTAAATGATAGAACAAATAAAATTTCAAAGTAAGTTTTATCCACAGTATTGTGGATTAGGGTAAGTGTATTATTATTCTTATGCCACACTATATTCCTAACAAAACAAACAGGAACAATTTCCCACTTCATATCTTATTTTTTTATGGTCTCATAGTAAAATACTTTTCAAAATCACTTAAAAAGAGACAATAATTTTAAATGGTTAAAATTATATTAAAATATGTTCTGCCTAATGAAAAAAAACAAACCAAATAAAATATAAACTTGGCATGAGATAGAAAACTCACCTTACTATTTCTTTTAAGTAGTGAGATTCTTTACTATATTTGCCTATTGCTGACTTCTAAATTTCTTTAAATTGAAGGTCAATTATAGGTGTAAAAACAGCAAGTCTAAATAATAACATGTGTCTATGGGAAACTAGAATGTGATTTAAAATAACTGTATTGTCATGAGATATACCTGTATAGAGTGTCCACTTCTGAGTTTGCTTCCAGTAAAAACCACATTTCTGATTATTTTACTAACTGGAATGTAGGAGTTGGCAAGAGAAGGGAGATGATTTTTGTATATAATTCAGAACAAGAAATAAGAAATGATTGCAATATACAACTTAGTTCCATGAACTGAATTAATGGGGATTATGGGGTAGGAAATGACTGCTTCAAAACAGCCAAATAAGACATGATTCCCTGAGGTCAATATAGGTAAGAACCATGGATCCAACTCTAAAAGCAAGATTCTCCAAATGTTCAGATATACTGGGATTACAGTCCCATAATTAGTTTACATGGGATAAACCACAGTACTGATAGTCTACACACAGATATTTTTGAATAAATTATATATAAAAAGTTTACATGACAGAATCACTTTCTATTATCTACACATGACCACAATCAGCTTTTTTTTGTTGTTCAGTTATAGCCAACTCTTTGTGACCCCATTTGGGGTTTTCTTGGTAAAGATACTAGAGTGGTTTGCCATTTCCTTCTCCAGCTCATTTTACAGATGAGGAAACTAAAGCAAACAGGGTTAAGTGACTTGACCAGGGTCATACAACTAGTAACTAGTTGTCTGAAGCCAGATTTGAACTGAGTAAGACGAATCTTTCTGATTCCAAGCTTGGTATTTTACCCACCTTGCCATGTAGCTGTCCATACCAAAATAAACTACTTTATGTTACCTACAATATCATTTCCCCCAAACTGGACATTCAAAAAGCCTTAATTTAAACAAGATGGCAACATTTTATTCTACCGACTTTCACTAAGGTCAACTGATTTTTACTATATTCCAAATTCATAGATTCACCAAATCTCAAAGTCAGAAGGAAATTAGTCCATTACATCTGGACAGAAATCTCATCTACAATATCCCTAATAAGTTGACATTCAGCTTCCAGCTGGAGATATCCAGTGGTAGGGTACATACCACTTTCTAAAGCAGTTATGTTCTCTATTGCTCTATTAATTGTTGATAGTGAAGCCATTATTTTCTTTAATGAACATAAAGTGAAAGAATCATTTCGTGCAACTGTAAGGGCTCAAAAGGTTATTATAGCCCTAGATCATAACCACTTTCTATTGTATATCATGGCTACTCCTTGAGCTGAAACCTATGCATTCTAAGAAAATATTTAATTAACTGACTTGTTGATGACTGTGGTGCTATTTGGGCAACACTCAGATTAAAATTCTATAATACATTAATGAGGATAAGTCATACAGTAACAAATTTCAGATTATTAGGAAATAACATTAGAACAGTGGTTTTAACAGTTGTTTATGGGGCAGTGACATGATGAAGAAAGCTGTGTAGGCTAGGCAAAGTATAGGATTGAAGGCCCTGGTGGTGAACTGGAACTTAGTATTAGAAAGATTCTATGGGAGGGTAAGACTGTGTGATGTGATTCATCTTTCACCCCTCTCTTGCCTCTTGATTGTGGAGAACATAAGAATTAAGTGAAACATGATAACAAGACTCTAAGATCAGATTCTCTCTTGTATAGAACATCTGAAACATGGGCTTTGGAACTCTTCTAATTTCTGTTAAGTAAGACATTGCCAGGAGGCTCTAGAGTATGGGGCACTCCAACACCATCCTCACGAGTTCAAATTATCTGATTAGGATTAGGACCTCAAGGCACTGAAACTAATTTGGATATAGGGCTGAAGAATCTTTTTATTCTTTGAATAGTTACAGTTTACCAGGGAGTTGCCATGTGGCCAGTGATGGGGTGCTTGGGTGCTTGTGCTTGGACCCTAATTCTAACAGCCCTTGCCTGGCTGCCTGTGCCTGAACCCCAATTCCAAAACCACATCCAGTTCTAAAATCACATCTCTCCCTAGCCTTAAAATACTGTCTCTCTAGCTCAAGGGCAGCATGCCCCAGCAACACACTTATCTCTACTCCTTTCATAGTAGGCAGCCCTGTGTACTGATAATTGGCTGTGCATTGGGTCTTGACCATATTTACTACTTACTGACCTTACTGATATGTATCCTAGACATGGTCAAATGTATACTCTCTTACATTTTTTTTGTCTAACAAGACATTTGATAAGGGCCATCTAGATATTCCCAGTCAGCCCTGAACGCTAGTTAACTTAGTGACGTTTCACAGTCAAAACACTCCTCCAGGTTTCCCCCCCCCCGCCTTGGGCTATTTCCCAGTGAACTCTGGATAATACGCCTGTGTAGTAGATACAAAAAGTGCACATTCCTTTAAGAACTGACCACCCCTTAACCACTCCCTAATCCCACCCCAAAACACCTAATTGACATGTTTTACCCCCAAATCTTATATATAAGCTATCCCTGTACCCCTCTAAGGTTGCAGGTTCCCTAAGAACTCTTGCCTGCTGTAAAGCATAATAAATCTTTGCCAACTTGACTTAAAGAATGCTTGAGATCGTGAATTCATTCAGACAGCCCCTACCCTCCCCAATACTAGGGTCCTTGAGAGGCACTTCCCCTCAGCGACCCGGTCTGAGAACTCCAGTCCTGGGAACTTTAGTTTTGGGATTCCTTAATCCCTGGGTTTTTCCTCCCTCAACAGTTACAATACTTCAAAGAAAAGGTCCTAAGGGGCTAGACACCTTATAAGTTTCCTTTTTTTTTTTTTAAATTGTCAGTAGTAGACTAGAGAACAAAAGACTAGATTCAACAAATGTAAAAGATGCAGTGTGCCTGGATTTCAACAAGTATTTGAAAAAGGTTCTCACAAAATCTTAGTGGACTAGATGAAAAATGTGGACTCTATTAAAGGAAAATTCAGTAGGTTTGGAGCAGCTTCATTGGGAAGACCCAGTGATGACTAATTTAATGTGGAGGGCAGTTGGTAACTTTATCCTCAGTCTTGTTCTGTTCAACATTTTAAACTGACAGTCAAGAGGAAGTGATATATGGAATGCTTATTATCAGATTTGTAAATGTCATAGAATTGGAACAGGTTGCTAATAAAATAAGTCACAGAACTGAGATTCCAAGGGATTTTGATAGATTGGAACAATGGGTTGGTGCTAAGAAGATACAGTATAAAGGGGACAAAGGTAAAACCTGGACTTGGATTAAAAAAAAAAACCTACATATATACACAATGGGAAAAAGTTTTTCAAAGGAGTTCCTGAGAGAAAGACCTAGAAGTATTTGTTAGCAGGCCATAAGTTTAATACTGATGTGGCTATCAAAAAAGCTCATGGGATCTTTGTCTGCAGCGAAATTAGTACAGCCTCCTTACTGAGAAACATGACAATCCTCTACTCTGTCCTGGTCAGACCACATCTGTATTATTATGCTTAGACAGGGCACTGGAAAACTGCAGTGCCCTCAGAGGAACTAAAAGAGAGCTCAGAAGTCATCCATGATTCATATCACAGGAGGGTCGGCTCTGTAGGAAAGAAGATTTAAGGGATGCCGATAACAGTCATCAAATATTTAGAGGATTAGAATGCAGGAGGGCTTGCCTTGTACAGCTTGACTCTGTAAGTCAGAACCAGGAGCCCACAGTGGACATTATAGATAGGTAAATTATAGCTCAACCTACAGTAAACATCCCCAACAATTAGGGCTGTTCGAATAGACAATGGGCTGCTTTATTTGAGTAGTAAGTTTCCAGTCATAGAAAGCCTTCAACTACTTTTGGGGGTGGGTGTTACAGACAGCATTGGTTATGTGGCTTAAGGATAGACTAGATTAACTTCAATCATCAACGCTAAGATTTTATTATTATGGCATAAATGCCATACATTAACATTATAAAACACTGAAAGAAAGAATTTAGTGTATTTGTCTAAAATGATACAAATTCTAAGATATTGACATTCTAGGTTATTATCTTGCCACCGGTGACTAATAATTTTAGCCCGGCTATAAGAAAGAAATCAGGACTAAGATACTCTTTCACATGCATCCAGATCCATGGTAATTCTGTTATTGCCATTATTTTGCCTACTACTACCACTACTCTACAAGGACTCTTCCTTTACTCTATTATTATAGAATGAGGAATGAAGTTTTGCTGTTAGCCTCCGAACTTGCAAAGAAAATTTCAACTCCTGAAATCAGACAAAAATGCATTTAAAAGTAAACTAAGCTCTGAAAAACTTCCAATAAAACTAGCATGAAAAGTACTTTTACTGAAGTAAAATATCAGAAATTTGAAAATCATTTTCACATACCTGTTCTGGGTCACTTTTATCAAACCTTCCTTGGCTGTCTTCTGATGATCCTTTAAATTCCAATTCTTGTGTTAAATCTACATTAATATTTAAGTAAAAATTTATTTTACTGAGAATTACTTTTCTTATATGAATGAAACTCCCCCATTAATGGTAATGGCAGGTATGACAGCTATAATTTAATCTACTGAAATAAACTTTAAAATAAAGTATAAAATGTAAGAAATTTCCATCTTACTAATTATACATTTAGCTGATTATTTTGTAATCTCAAGCTACTGCTACATTTTAAGTTTCTTGTGAGATGCTCATTTCATACCAAAATCACAGGAAGCTGTGAAGATTGATTTATATATTTAATCTAGTTGAAACTGTTACATTTGAAAATGAAAGGTAAACTGAGAGACAATGGTCTGTGCACAACCAATTTATTAGGCTAGCAGTAACCAATAAATTGGGTCACTTGTCTTTCTCCATGATCAAAGACCATGAGGTAGGGATTACAAGCCTTCATAGAGTTTGGGGAAGTACAAGAGAACAAAGAATAGAGTTGGGTAGGTGGGAAAACAATGAGAAAGGTTATGAAGCAGACAGCATCCTGGGCATGAGGACATGACTGATGGGAAATTGAGAATGAAGAGTTAGCAACAAACCCTTCCTTCTCTATTGTGACTAAGAAATGATCATTGCTTGAGTTTACTTGCAAGGTTAGAGACAGTGGACCAGATTTCTCTTGATAATGACTCAGAAATCCTTGAAAGATATCTTGGTGGTATAAAGAGACTAGAACAGACTCCCTGGTGTCCACAGGACTCCTTTAAGGGTAACAGATTTCCTTGACACAAGAATACTAAAGTGATTAACAAGAGAACTGGATTTCTAAATTTAACTCATCACGGGACAGATGAATTTCTGAACTAAGTTTAGAGGCAAAGAATCATGATTTAGGCAGTGAGAGGACAAAATCAATTAAAAAAAAAGACAGAATCAATTTGATTATTTCAAAACACAGAGAGAACAAAACTTAAATCTTAATGTATGAAACCAATGGCCAGGATTAAGCTAAGAAACATGAAAATAAGATACACAGATAATACTCCAGCAGTTAATTTGAAAGTCACTGTAAGACTTTTAGTTACCTCAAAGCTAGATGAGAGTATGATTACAGAGACAGAATTAACATAACTTCTAAAGATGAGGAAGAGATAACTGTATATGCCACAAGTCAAATAAATCTACTGAAACAAAAGCAACACAAACAGTTAAACCTGAATATGACACAATTATCTTAATTTATGGAGCTTCCAATAATAGTATGAAAAAAATTCCCTGGTACGGTAACTGCATTCCATTCAAACCAATGCCATGGAAACAATTACTGTGAAGCATCAACTAACCAGGTAATTTAATACTAGGGAAAAGTTACATCGACTATATTTAGTTTGGGGGAAGATAGCTATAAATAATCCAAAATGATAGGAAAAAAAGAAAAATCATTCATATGTGGATGTTCTATATGAATGGAAACCTATATAAGCCTAATGGTTTTAGAATTTGAAACACTAAAAAAAAATGAAGTAGGAAATCACAGTTAATTAGACAGGAGAAGACTAATTTAGCACAGAGGCCTAAACTACCCCCTTTCAGTGTTTGTGGAATATGTTACACTAATTAGAGGAGAAAATCAAAACACCTCTTCAAAAGAGATTCTAGGCTGCATGAGAGGAGGAAAAACAGGCAGTGAATTTTGTCATTACATGACTTTATCATTTAATTTGCTTACCCATACTAATAAAGATTGGAATGTAACAAGTTGAGCAAATAATCTAACTATGGAAAATTCAGAATGTTGACTCGACATGTTTCTTCATTACCTTCTTTGCCTTCCTCTTTTTTTAGAGGGAGATGTGGTTCACACTGCTTGTGGGGGACTGATTTTTCTCCTAGAATCACAACCCTAAATCCAGTCTCAAGGCCACTTCCAGCTCCAGCTGCTTCATCTTTTAAAGCAATCTTTCCAAACTTTCTGGATCCTGACTGATTTTTGGTCACTGGCAGTGATTGGCAAGGATGATTCACATTAAAATTCCAATCCTTGGAACTTCTATAACTCTCATTTTTCAGAGAAGCACTGGTAGAATCCCAATCGGGTGCATCTGAAAAGGAAATATTGGAGTTTAATAGTACATTGGTTTTATCTACCTGACAAATTATTTGATTTTTTCACAGTATGTCACTTGAATTACCACCTGGCTTTATGACTTTATTTTGTTTACTTATGCTTCCTGTATTCTATCCCTTAGGTAACACGAGGAAAAAAAAAAACAACTGTTTTCTTTCTTTTATTCAGCCTATCCTCTTTTCCTTGGATTACCAGCTCTTACTCCCTCACCAAAATCTATCTCAGAGGGTAGTCCCAAAGAGGGGGAAAGGCTTTTCTCTTGTGATAACCTTTTAAAAATAACATGTACATTTGACTTTTCAAATTATTTAAAATGAGGAAATAGACTCTGAATGTGTGATTTTTAACTTGTGATTTATTTACAGAGAACTCTCAGGTGAGGAAACTCCCTGTAATAATATAGGCTGGTACCTTCTCTGCAAATTATAGTCTTAGAGAGTTGCCCAGGACATTTAGAGGCTAAGTGACTTGCCCAGGGTCACCTAGCCACTACGTGTCACAGATGAGATTTGAAACCATATCTTTGTGGCTTTGAGGCCAGCTCTGTAACCACCATGCTAAAATATTTTTCCACAGAAAATGCTTACAATTAGAATCCCTTCAGTGTCTGTATTTTTTAAAAGAAAAGAACCCCCATTTGTTCTGAGCACATTTGCATCATTTTTAAAAATATGAACTACTTTAATTTGACTGGAAGATAGCTTTTTTTCAGAAAAACCTAACTTTTTGAAGATTAATTTTTTAACTTTCAATATGCATTACAAATTTAGCATGAAAATGACAGTTTACAGAGTTTAAGTATTACTTTTTCCAATATGACGATGACTTTGATAGTAGTTTCAAAAAGTGAAAATAAAAGACAATAACGTATGAAAGGGATAAACACCAGAATATACAAAAAAAATTTAATTTTCTGGGTGTCTAATTACTAGAGTTATTTATATTCATTCATCAAACCCTTTCATCTGGCCTAACACTCTTCTGAAACTGCTTACTTCAAGGTTATCAATGGTATCTTAACTGCTAAATTTGATAGCCTTTTTCTCAGGTTCACCTTTCTTGACCTTACATAGAATTAGATACTATTGAAGTTCCTTGCCTCAAGGATAATCTCTTCTGATTGTATTTGTCAGTGATCTCATTCACTCTCATGATTTCACTGGGAAGTGGTCAGACCAGGTCTTACCAGACTATCTTTACCTTTTGACAGGGTTACTAGACTGACTCACCAGGGGATTATTGTCGTTATAGTTTACCTAAATTTCAGCAAAGCACTTGACAAATTCCCCTCATGTCACCTTTGTGGACAAAAATGACAAACACAAGTGAAAACACAAGACAGAAGAGATATAGAGAAATGTTTGTCAGAATTTGTTGGATTCTGTCTGACTATATGCTTAATATCAGTCAATATAGCAGCCATAAGAGGTGGATCAATTTTAGATTTCACTTAATGTCCAGAGAAAGGGAGATGTTAGTCTGGTTGACCCCTGCCTTGGCCAGACCACACCTGAATACTGTGCTTAGTTTTAGACACCGTATTTTAGGACTGGCTCCTGGACCTCTCACCTTGAATGTCCTCCTGAGCCTTCAAATTCAACATGAATAAGCCTGAACTCATCATTTCCTTTTCCTCCCTCCTCTACCTCTGAAGTCATCAGTCCTTTAATATTTCTTTTCTGTTAAAGACAGGCCATCTTCTCAGTCATCTGGGTCTATATCTTTGACACTTCTCATCCAAATATATATGTGTGTGTACGCAGACACATACATATCCAAAAGTTGCTAAGTCTGTTTGATTTTACCTCCATAAAATTTATTATTCTCTCCTTTTTCTTCATTCCCAAATCTACTTCACAAACTCATCAACTTTTACAGATTTTTGCAATAAATTACTAACTGGTCTTCTTATTTCTGATTCCTACCTCTTCCAGTCCATTCTACACAAAACAGCCAAGTAATCTTCTGAAGACACTTAACTAGGCCATTCTCTTGCTCTAAAGCCTTCTGTGGTACCCTACTGCCTCAGGTCAGGGGGCATCATATGAAACCTTCCTCAACCATTACCCTTTTTCATGCTCTTTCCCTACTCAAATTTCCTAGAGCACTTTTATCTCTTTCCCTTAACTCCTTTACTCTAGACCTTTTAACATACTTATCTGTTTATATGTTGTATCTTTCATTGAAAGCAAATTCCTTGAAGTAAAGAACTGTTTGTTTTTATCTTTGTATCCAAAAGTAAAACAGCAGATACTTGATATGCACATGATACATAACAGTTACTTAAAGTATGTTAACTTAAACTCGGAGAATACATACATAATTGGATTTATGCGCCTTCATGCAATATGAAAAAAAGCCAGGAAGTATAAAAATACAACTTGAAATACAGTGTTCAAAACATAAAAGCAAAATCCTGAAGACTACAGGTTACATTTTTTATGAGACGTAATTTTAAAATATTAACTTATTCTCATACTTGTAAAGAAGGGGAAAAAAGGAAAATACCATCAATGTCATCTGCATCATCCAAACCAAATCCTTCCATTATATCTGTAATATCTGGGGGGGGGAGGAAGAAAAAAATAAATGTGAATATTGAAAATTCTTTAAAATATACTTCTTTTCTTCCTAAATTATGGAATTATGAAACTTACTTGACTTTTTATTTCCCTTAACTCCTTTTTCTACTTCTTGGTTTGTGAAAGAATCTTTCATTTCAATACTGGGTTGAATGGGCTATGAAACAAGATAATTAAATAACAAGATAGTTATATTTAAAGTATTCAGTAAATATTGGATAATAAATCAAAAGTATTGATGTTATTACCTTCAAATGAGGATGTCTCTCAAGATAATCTGAAAAAAGAATAATAGGTTTATTATCAACTGTATTTAAAAAGTGTGATTCAATCACAACTTCATGCAAAATGAATAGGCTTGCTGGATCCCTTTATAGGATTTAAAGAATGAATGTTTTAATTTGGTATACTTCTTATTATGGCATTTGCATGACAGTAATTAGAATCAATTATTAGTACTTGAAATAAAACAAGAATATAGTTTTGGCACAACATGGAATTTACATTTCGAATAGATCAGATTTCAAGGGACTCAAATACACATGTGTACATATACCAATATATAAGCATTGCCACCAATGACACACACAAAAATTATCCTTTATAAGAGATGGATAATCAAGTTCCACAGGTTTAATTAGAAAGTTGATGCTCTCATGAAACAGTATATCTTCCAAGCAATGAGAGTGATTAATGCAATTATACCACAAGTGCTCCTAGTGTGGATGATTTCCTAATTAGTTATGTAATTTGCAAAATCAGGCAATATGTAAATAGTAAAGATAAAACAGAATTTAAAATAATCTATAAACCATATTCTTATCACAGAGCTAAAGGACTAGAAACAAATGTTCTGAATACATCCTCTTAGATGTACACTTATAGAATAATAGTTAATAATATATTTTCTTTTCTTTCCATACCTACGTTGCCTACTGGAATGTCTATACTTCTTGTATCCATTAGTTTATCCACCTTAAAGTTTCTTGATCCATTCATGAAAGAAGGTATATAAAATAAATCTAAGAAATGATATACAAAAACTTATTGAGTTATTTTAAAAATAAAAATTGTCTTAATCATCTCAATAACTAATTCAATGTTATTAATATATAAAAACAGATTTCAACATATGTAATTTAACATTAATGGAAAACAAAGCTATTTACATATTGACAATAAATCTCAGAAAATAAAACCTGAAGTTCTGAAAGCATCATATATTTTACAATATTAAATTAGTTTACTATACGTCAATCCAAAAAAGTCTTAATAGTTTACTACACTAAATTATAAAATCAGGTTTAGCATACATCAGTCCACAAAAGTATTAAGAAATTGTAAGAAGTTTTAAAATGGGTACTTCCAAAATGGCACCAAGCACATTGCTTTACCTCTTATTTATTCCATACACATCAGTAATAGCAGCACTATAATTAATTTCTGTGTAATTAATTTTACTCACCCAACTAAGCTAAAAAGGACATCAATTACAGTCCTTCTGTATAGAGAGAGAACAGACAATTTGCCTAATACATCTCTAACCTTAGCTCTCTTTTTCTTCTTTCAGGCACTGAGGAAGAAAACACTCCAATTACTATTGACAGCTGGAACACATGCGTTTAATTTCCAGTAGAGAGGGACAGCCTATGCAGCTAGAGGTGAGCAATGCTTGCTCTTATGTGTGTATTCTGTGTGGGCATCATTCAAAGCCTGGCAATAATGTGATGGGGTTTTTTTTTGCCTCAGGAACGAATGAAGAAGACTGTACCTAACTCAGGCAAGGTGGGGAGGGGAAGTCGGCCTCAATCTGTATCCCTTTCCAGAGAGCATCCAGACTACAGTCTAGACCAATGAACTCATGGGCCCATGGGGTAAAGTGAATATTTACATGTAATTCTTTTTGTTACTATTTAACATTTATTCTGTTTCCCTTTACGAAAAGTTCAGAAAGAACAATGGCTGTTGTGTTTAAGTTTAGTAAACCTTGGGATAGATTATAGTGTCATGTACATAGTAGCAGGTGCTCTATAACATTAGTTGATAATGTTTATAATAAGTATATCTTTAAAAGAAACCAACATATCAATATATTAGGAAATAACTGTCAGGAAGACTAGTAAAATCCAGGAAAGCTTCCTGGAGCTTACACCTGAGAAAGTTTCTAAAGGAAGAGAGAGATTTCAACAGATGGCATGAATGGACACATGGAAGTAACAGAGTAGGGCAATATACAGAATAATTAATAGAACAGTTTGGCTGAAAAATGACAGTGAAGATGAGCAGGGTGAATTAAGGCTGGTTAGAGTTCTACTGTCAAGGGCCTTAGAAGCCAGCACTCCTTCATCTCCTAAACATTTGCAGGCAGGTGAGTTTTTCTGCTGAGCTAATGGAAATTCTTTTTTTAAGTTTGTATTTTATTCTACGGCCACCTCATTTTAACATCCTTAGACTATATAACTGGCTGCCAATGTGCAGGAATATAAGCCAAAATTTGCCAAGAATGAAGAGAGCAAAAAGCATAATCTATTCTTAAATATATGAATTTGGGGAGGGGAGACATGTATATGTGTAAAAGTAAGTAATAAGAACTCACAGGATGGACTGAGGCCCTCATACCCTCTCTAGCAATTTATAAAAGCAAACGAGGCTTTCTCTTCCTGGTTCCAATGCAAACATATTCTACTCTCTATACTTCTGACTTCTTGTTGCCCACTCTTATTTCTTCTGTCACTATTTACTGTCATCAGCCTATGGAATCTCTTGCCCAAAGTTACAAGTGTCTGAACATAAACAGCTTTTAGTAAACAGATAATTAAGATTGTTAACAATGAAGGTTATAACACAATTTCTTCACTTTGCATGTTATCTCACAGACACAGGGAATAAATAACTGAAGGTTTCAGAGCCAGGGGATGAGAGACAGCAGTGAAGTTTGAGAGGCAGTGTGGATGGACAGCTGGCCCTGGAATGGGGAAGGCCTGAGCTTGAGTCCCACCTCTGACTTTGATATTGGCTGTGTGACCATTAAGAAATCACTTACCCTTTCAGTGCTCTAGTCAATTCTCTGAGACTCTAAGTTTCAGAGAAGGTGCTAACCTGCACTGGTAGAGGAAGTTTCCTCATACCAATAGAATTACAGGTCTAGCTTCTATCATCAAAAAGAATTATGTGACGTGGGCTTGTATTACAAGGAAAACATCTGTATAACCAACTCATTAAAGTGAAATGAAACTTACTCCATTCCCTAAAACTAACCACCATGCAAAGGCTGGACAACTATTAACAGAGACAATTACTAGAGCCAATCTGTCACTCCATATCAAACATAACTATTTCTCTTCTGTCTCTTTCCATTGAACTCTTCCATTCTCCTTCTAATGCTTATCTTCCATTTTTCTCCTATTATATTCCTTCCTTGTGTCCTCTTTTTCTGATTTTGCTCAGGAAGGCCTTCAGTGACTCTGCTTAGTCCTGTTAGTGGCACTAAGACTTCATGTACCTTCTTACCTTCTATATATTTGATGATAGAGTCACTTTCTGGCCCCCTCCCCTCCTCCTAGATACCACTTTTTTTTTTAAACAAACCTAACTACACATATAATGTAATCTTACCTTCACGTTGTCCCATTGAAATACTGTCTTTTATTGTCTGATTTGTGGATGCAGGTTTATGCCTGGCAGATCCTTTGGGGAGACTTTCAGTGGCACACTTATCAAATGAAAAGATCAACAACATAGTTAGCAAGCTCACTGTAGAAAGCAGTCCTGAGTGCTCTCTGCTGGTCAATTGAGAACTTCCCACTTAGAGAAGAATGAGAGTTCTACAATAAAATGTGTTTGTAAAACATTTTCTTCAAAAGAACAATCTCATGCTTACACTTTTCAAGTTCACTCTTCTGCCTTTTGTCTTTAGATAACACTGATAAATCTAGTGATGTAGGCTGGAGTATACTTTTTCATACAGAAATGGCTTACTTGTAACTAATTTTAACATTTTAAGTCAAGATATTATTGCTATGACAATTATAATATTTTATATTAAAATACTATTTTCCACACGCTAACAATATGGGAGAAGAAAATAACATTTGAGGCCAAATGTACAGTATATAATCCCCTTAGAAAAGGTGGTGCAGTCAATAAGAGTCCTGGGCTTGAAGTCAGGAAGATTCATTTTTATGAGTTCAAATCTAGCATCAGACACTTACTAGCTGTGTGACCTTGTTTGCCTCAGTTTCCTTATCTATAAAATGAGCTGGAGAAGGAAACTGACAAACCACTCCAGTACCTTTGCCAGGAAAACCCCAAATGGGGTCATGAAAAGTCAGACTCGACTGAAACTACGAAACAACAACAGTGCCTTGCACAGTGCAAAATGACTTAGTTTATCTATCTGTGACATTTATGACAGAATGACAGAAAACGTTAGCTTAATCACACCAACCATATCTATTGTACTCAACAATTCATTGTTGACTGTAGAGTACTCAATACAACTCGCACTTTCTCTAGGGGTCTCCCACACTTGGATTATTCTTTTTTTCTCTTCATTTAATTTCCTTCATTTTAATTTCCCATATGTCTAACACATATGATGGCCTCCAAACTTCTTGTGGATCACGATTTTTTAATTTTTCTGGTACCTGGTAATAACAGTCTCCACTCAACATTTTATATACACTAAAAAGCAGAAGCGTACTCACTACCCTTTTCTTGTCTTCACACTTCATACTTCTGCCTTTGATTATCTCCAACACAAAGCTGGGAGTTAATCCCTTCAACTCTGCCTATTTCAATTATAAGAGAGATTCTTATGTGACCCAGATTTCTGACCCCCTTTTGCCAGAAGACATGGAAAACCATCTGACTTTACTCTCAAGTTCCTAAAATTCTAGCAATCTATGAGAGAGCTCCATTTAAATGTTTCCTGAGAACTAATATATTAAAAAGTTACCTTAACCTGTCATCCTGTAAGCCCCCAAACCTTTCTAACTTCCTTGTCTCTAGCAGTGATATCTACCTTTTTCCAGGTTCTCAGCTTAAAAACTCAGTTATCTCCTTTGCTCTCTGTAGCCAAGTAATTGCTACATACTGTTGAATCTTTCTCTAAAATAAATAAGTTATTATTTAACTTTTCCTATTTCTACAATCGCTCCAGTATATTTCATCACCTTACACCTACTGAAATGACATTTTTTTGCCTATAATACACCTCTGCTTCAGTTAATCTTCCATACTGATCACAAAAAGCTTTCCTAAAACACAAAATTTCAAAATATTATTATACTGCATAAGAAATGACAGTGACTCCTTGATGCAAATCAAATCCCAAATTCTTTTTTTTTCCTTTTTCTATTCTCTTTAATTTAATATATTTAGTTTTCAGCATTGACTTTCAAAAGAGTTTGAATTACAAATTTTCTCCCCATTTCTACCCTCCCACCCACTCCAAGATGGCATATATTCTGGCTGTCCCATTCCCCAGTCAGCCCTCCATTCTGTCACCCCACTCCCCTCCCATCCCCTTTTCCCTTACTTTCTTATAGGGCAAGATAAATTTCTATGCCCTACTGCCTGTGTATCTTATTTCCTAGTTGCATGCAAAAACTTTTTTTTTGAACATCTGTTTTTAAAACTTTTGAGTTCCAAACTCTCTCCCCTCTTCCCTCCCCACTAACCCTCCCTAGGAAGGCAAGCAATTTAACATGGGCCACATGCGTATCATTAGGTAAAACCTTTCCACAACACTCATGTTGTGAAAGACTAACTGTATTTTGCTCCTTCCTAACCTACCCCCCTTTATTCAATTTTCTCCCTTGACCCTGTCCCTTTTCGAAAGTGTCTGTTTTTGATTATCTCTTCCCCCATCTGCCCTCCCTTCTATCGTCCCCCCAAATTCTAAAGTTAGTATTCAAGACCTCAACTCACACTATCTTATTTATAGAAAATAATTTATATTCCCTATTACAGGCCATCTGTTACAGACAAACCTCACTCCTTACATTCTTTGCAACCATCCTTATGTCCTTCTATCTATCCTCTCTTGGAATATTTTTCTCCTTCCTCTCTGCCAATCAAAATTTGCCCTTACGATTAAGTCCTGATTATTACCTTTTTCATGACTTTTTCCTGATTAGTCACGACTTACTCTGTCATTGCCCTTAGTATTGCCCTCGGTAGCTGTGTATACAAGTTGTGGAGAAGTTTGATAAAAGTCGGCCATAAAAATCACCTTATATGTACCTGTGTCCTATCTATCCAATCACTTAAAGTGTACTAAGTCTTTGTCTAAAGTCTCTTACTTTACTGGAATATATCTTAATACGTAAAAGAGCATATAGTACTGTGGCACTTGTTCACTCAATGACTGATTGACTAAATGAATGAATGACAGTTTGAAATTAGTAAAATGAATGAATGACAGTTTGAAATTAGTAAGGTATTAAGGGTGGAAAGTGCACGGCCTCAAAGTTAGGACCATTGGATTCTATTCTTGGCTCCTTCACTAACCAGCTGTGAGACCACAGGCAAGTTACCTGACTTCTCTGGGGTTCAGCTTCCTCATGTGTTAAATGAGTAGTTGGAGTAGATTATTGTTCTTTAAATAATTAATTTATTTTTCATTTTCAACATTCACTTCCATGAGATTTTGCGTTTCAAATTTTCTCCCCTCCCCCTCCTCCCCTTCCCCAAGACAGCATGCAATCTGGTATAGGCTCTACTTATACGTTCATATTAAATGTATTTTCACATGAGTCATGTTGTAAAGGAGAATTAAACTAATGGGAGGAACCACAAGAAAGAAGAAACAAAGCAAAACAACAAAAGAAAAGGAGAGCAAATAGTACGCTTTCATCTGCATTCAGACTCCAAAATTCTCTGGACTAGATTATGTCTAACTTCCCTTCCAGCTCTAAAATTCTTATTCTAATTCTACCTAGGCCATTGCAATGATTACTAAAGAAGCAAATATGAAATGTAATTTTAAAGGTGACAATTAATAATGAAGTTTCAAAATAACTTAAGAGAAGATACCTCTGAATCCCAAGGTGATTCTGCATCTTCTTCTTCCAATCCTAATGCTGACATCAAATCTATAAAATATAGGCAAAAAACCCCACATTAATAATTAGAATATGTGCTACTAAGAACATGAAAACTGTCGAAGTATCTTGTCATAATTGCTTCAGCAAAGATTTAACAAAAAGGACAACAGAAGAAAATTCCGGGAGACAAAAACAGAATAAGAGCAACATCTGGATTTAGGCACAATGGGCAAAGGAGGATCCATCAAAGAAAGAAGTTAGGGGCTAAAGAGATACTTTTATACAAGACTGTATAACAAACTTCTTTTTTGAAATACACAATAAAGGAGAAAGAGAAAGACTGTTTATATTTAACATACTTCAGTTAGGTCAATACACATTAAATTTGTAGGTTTATAATGGCATTTCACAGAAAAAGTTTTGTAAGCATATTCTACAATTTGAGGGGCAGCACAACACAGTGGATATGAGACCAGTTTTGGAATTAGGAAGACCTGGGTTCAAGTCCCATTTCTGGTATATTGGGTGTGTGACCGAGGCAAGACACTGAACTTCTAAGTGCCCCAGGTTACTCAGTAAGGCTATAAGCTGTAGAACATTTCTGCATTGGTAGAAATTTCCTCATTGGGAATTTCCTACAATGATGAAATCACGGGTCCTATCAAAACAATAACTTACCTTTTCTAACAGCACAATTCACTGATGTATTGTGAGCCTGAACTTCATTAGCAAGATTTGGAATTTCAGGAGATGTTTGCTCTCTAGTACCACTGTCAATTAATATACCATCTTCCTTTTCTTCCCCCTCTGATTCAGTTGATTCTTCCTATAATTAACAAGAATGAAATACAAAATGTCCCCCAAAACTTTTCTTTAATCTATTGCTAGCATGAATAATGAAAATCTATCTAACCTACTATAATTGCCTGATGTTGACGAACCTAACGATCAAATCATGCAAAGAATTAGATTTTCCCAATCACTTATTTTAGACATTTAATTTAAGGAAAAACTCTTCTCCATAAGTAGAAATATTAATTTACAGCATGACATATGCTGATGTTTTAATTCTTCCTTCAACACATTCAAGTACTAGGAACTGAGAAAAATAAATAGAATAAACGGTTCTTATACTCAAGTATTAATGTAGTAGAAAAGATAACATATCCTCTGAGTGCAGGGAAGAGCCATGAACTTCAAAACCTCCAATGAAGAAGGGATCCCAGCACAGACATCTCCTCATTTCTCCAGATGACTCTGGGATTTCTCCACCAGGTCCTAGGAATCTTAGGACTGGGAAAACCTCATCATCCTGCAAGATTCCATCAGCTTTGGTACTCTACTGAATCCCCACCCAATGCCCCCATGACTGGAGGAAAAGCCAGGAACTCCAAAGCTTCCATTGAAGGAGGAGATGGCACAGATGTCTCCTCATTTTACACTTTGCTACACTATTGGGGAGTGCTCTAACTTCTTCCCCACATCCCAGCACCAGGTAGCTTCCCCCAACCTCCAAATCACAGGTTTCCTTTGATGTTGTGGGTTGTCTTCCTCCACTAGATTTTAAGCTTCTTGATTAGACTTTAAGCTCCTTGAGGGCAGGGATTGCTGTTTTTTATATTTATCTCCCTGGCCCTTAGCACACTGCCAGGCACACAGCAGGTACTTAATCAACGTTTACTAAGATAAAAATATGAGAGAAAGAAGAATCTGTGAAATGTATTAAGGAATTACGAAGGGCTATAGGAATTTAGAAGGACCAGTGAAAACTTTATATAATTGGTATCGTTTGATTTGGGCCTTGAAAGATAGCTAGAATTTCCGGTGGCAAAAAATGAGGCAAGGAAACAGGGAACAGTGCAAGGAAAGGTACTGAAGGAGGAAAAGATCAAGGTACATTCAGGAAATGATGGGTAATCTAGCTTGACTGAAACAAAGATACATGAAGAGGAAATAGATTGAACTTTAGTTTCATTTAAAATACAAGTATTACAAATACTTCAAGTAGATTGATTAATAACACTGTCAGTTTTAAACTGACTTTTTCAATAGCTATGAGAAACTAAAGTTATTTGTGGATGCCTTAAATCCACAATTAAATTGTACAGTACATGATGGCTGGGACTGAGTCTTCTTTGTTTCTGAATTTCATATAACAAAATGCCTTGCATATAATAAAATTTTATAAATGTATGATAAATTGTTGAATTATAAGAATTCGGAATTATTATGACTGCTATTAAAATATAAAGGAGAAATTGGAAATGAAATGTTGGAATTTGAAATTACAACTTTTTTTGTCCCACTTCTGTATAAGGTCACAATACAAAGTGAGCTAATAACATATGGAAGAGAAATGAAAGTTTTGGAAATCAGATCTATTTTAAAAAAGGTTGGAAAGTGTAGGATTATAATAAAATTATTATTCAAATTCTGATTCATATTCCTCTATGTTAATTATTTCCTTAAACAATCAGTGTCCATCTGAAGAACAAAGACAGGTAAGCTTAAAATTGGTCACAATTAAAAGGATATTCCATTTCAGAATTTTACAACTCTTGAGGTTAAAATGATGAAGGTCTAATAAAAATATTCTGGAATCATTTTTTCTGAGTGTTTTAAAAATGGAATGTTAGGGATGATACATATGCATTCTAAATATGCACTTGAATCTTTCAAAGTTCCTTCTCTTTTTATAATTCTATTATTACTGGAAACTTTTTTTAGCTCATGATCAACCAAGAATTCCATTTTCATTCATTTTACACATTTAAGTAAATTATGTGGTAGAAAACAATTTTTTGAATGAATGAAAATAAATTATGGCCTAAAATATTTTTTCACCTATTCTTGTTCTATTTTACCTATGATAACAGAAAGACTAAGTTTTAGAACTTTAAAATTAAGGGGTTGAATGCACTAGGTAAGCGATAAGGTTCATTTTAGATCTTACTCTAGTACTTCCAAGAAAAATAGTTTGTTGATTAAACAAAATATTCTGTTATTTTTTACCTTAAGAGAAGTGGCATACAAGTTTGCATCTAAGATTCCATAAATAATCATAATTGACAGGAAATTCTGTAGGAATGTTCGTTACTTACTTTTCTTCAGCTATTTTACATTTAGCTTCATTTCTATCATATTTACTAGCATGAAGAGATTCTGTTGGTTACTCAAACCCTCTTTTTCCTTCATATTTTCAAAATCTTCCTCCTCTTGACTTTCTTCTTCATCCTCTGTATCTACATATTCTGATCCTTCCTCTCCATCTCTAGCACCCTGATCATCTTGACTGATTTCCTCCTCCTCTTCTTCACTCTTCTTCCTCTACCACTTCATCTTCATAATCTTCTAACTGTCCTTCCTCTTGGCTGTTTTCTAATTCTTCTTCCATCTGATGGTTCACACATGAATTGTCTGGATCTATCAATGTTTTATCTTCAATATATAAATTTCCCTCAGTTTTCTTTTGATGTGCCTATTGAGGACTTCCATTTCTAGAATCCTTGCCATCTTCATGAAGTTGGGATGAGCACGGGAGGAAAGGACAGAGGGTGAACACATATGGAAAGAAGGACAGGAACCATAGCCAATGTAATTACCTTGTTAATGCCCAGAAGAGCAGTCATCACCTGGGTAGACTTTGAAAAGGAGCCCAGAGAAGGATGAACAGGATGAGGGGAGCACTGGGCTTGGGATGAAGGCTTAGGAAGGGAATTTGTCATATCTTCTTTTTCCTTATGTGATTGATTGTGCCCAAGAAAAGTTCTATGTTCTGTACTGACAGTGTTACTCTTTCCATCTACTATATTAAAAAGAAATAAAGAGTACATGAACAAATTTATCATTTCAAGGCAAAGAATAATAATAATATGAGAGTGTAAATTCCTCAAATAGCTTACAGTTTTTCCTTATTTGCCGAGAAGCACTTATTATTTTGGTTAAGTTCACGTTGGGAGGTTCTGCCGAAAAAAAAAAAAAGGTGATAATAATAATTGAGTATCAATTTCCATAAAATGCTAGCATTTAACGGTTCACATTTCTCTGAGGTTTACTATTGTATTGTATATAATCTGATCATTATATAGAAAATAAAATCTTCTGCGGTATTTTTTTCACCAAAAATCGATATACCAAGTATAAGTTTATTCTTCAACAATCTGTCATATCATTGAAAAATACTAGGTTAGAAATTAGTATTTCGATATATCACCCAAATCACTAATTATAACAAAAGAAAGTTAAAGTCTCTTAGTTATTAGTTTTAGCTTCTTTATGTATTTTGGAATAGTAAAAAAATTGAGTTACTTCTTTTGTTAAAACTAAAGGAGGGAAGAGACACCTGGCTAAAGGTCTCAAGATTGGGGAAACTAGGGAAATGTTGGTGTCAGACTCGCTTTTTCTAGGTCTGGTTGCTGGGTTTACTGCTTGACACGTTCAGCAGGAAGAAATCAAAGGTTCCTGCTCGGAAGGGGCCACTAAACTGAAAAATATAGGCTATAAGAACTGCAGTTCACACAAGATCTTGAGTGCCTTCATTGTGCTACTGAGAAAAAGCTGAGATCTTGAGTTTAGGTCTTATATCTTCATCTAAGGACTAGAACTCCTGAATACATACTGACTATCCACTGCAAATTGTTGTATTGCTTGAATTTTTTGTGTTATATGTATGTATGCACTTGGAAGGACTGGGCTTTACCCTCTAGAAACTATCTGGGTCTAGGAAAAGCTATGAAGGTGATGGTGGATATTTTGTTATGTATTGTTTACTGCTTTTGAGTCAATGCCAAGAATCAGTATTATGTACACCTGACAAAAACCCTAAAAAAAATTCATTAAATTTTTTGTTTGTGTCATAGACCTCTTTGGCAGTCTAGTGAAACCTAGACCACTATTCAAAAAATTGTTTTTAAGTGCATGAAATAAAATATGTAATTTTAAGCAGGAAACCAATTAAAAATTAGAAAATCATGCAACCATTCTGACTAGGACCACTACACAGTTATGTTATATAACCTCAATTGGACCTTTACCGCTTGTAGACAATCCTAGCATACCTTATCAATTCACTATCCCACTCTCCACAGCTACTCTTCCATACCTTTTCATCTCCTCTCAAACTGTCCTTGGTTCCCTCTTCCCCCGTACTTTCAGCTGAGAAATTTGCTTCATATCTTACAGAAAAAATTGAGACCATCTGACATGAGCTCCCTCTTCTCCCCTCTTCTACATCTCTTATCACTAAGATGCCTTCTGCCACTATCTCCTTCGTCCCTATGTCACACGATGAAGTGGCCTTGCTCCTTACAAAGGCTGGGCCCTCTACTTGATCCCATCTCATCCCATCTCCTACAACAGAGTTGCCCCCTCTCTCATACTGACTCTAAAATTTATTTTTAATCTCTTCCATTTACTAGGTCATTCCCTATTGCCTACAAACATGTCCATGTCTCCCACATTCTGAAAAAAAACCCTCACTAAATCTTCCTATCCCTGTTATCACCTCTCTTCTGTCCTTTGTAGTGCCATAATTCATTGTCACCACATCATACTGCCTCCTTACTACAAGCTGCCAGAAGCGTATACATCATGTACCAAGTAACAGACATAATCAAAATGAAAATGGAACACAATATTTACAAAATAAAGAAATATGGGTCAAAATATTATCTACCAAATAAAAAGTACGTTCTACAAAAGTGGGAGATGGATATTTGAACAAATATAATGTACAGAGCACCAAGCCTGCTGTTGAGAAGATCTGAGTTCAATTTCTCCCTTAGACAATTACTAGCTGTGTGGCCCTGGGGGCAAGTCACTTAACCACTGTTTGCCTCAGTTTCCTCATTTGTAAAATGGGGATAATAACAGTACATACCTGTCAGGGTTGTTGTTTAGATCAAACAAGATGATGACTGTAATGTCCTTAGAACAGCACCTGACACGTGGTAAGTGCTATATAAGTATTAGCTATTATCATTACTTGCGTCTAGCCCCTTATTGATCCTGCCTATTCACTCACAAAAAAGGTCAATTCATCTAACTCATATTCTTATGTGTAAATTATTCTACTAAAGTCAATAGGAGATAAAAGGAGATGTTCCATCCCTAAGGAGCTATAAGATATTTAGACCAATAACTATAATATAAAACAGTGTGATAAATATGGGAAATGTGATGCAACTTAAGGTATTAATGGACATCAAAAGAGGGAGAGCTTATTTCCAAATAGGAAAGGAGAAAGAAATGGTATCAAAAAAGATTTCACGAAATAAGTAGCATTTGACCTAGGCCTTCATTTATACATTAATTTATGATTTATAGTGTAAAAAGACAAATGGTAGAGAAAGACATTTCAGAAGAAAGGAACTAGCTACATGAGTGAAAGTCTTGGAGGTTGGAGAGTACAAGGCATAGTCAGAGAAAAGTGAGTAGTAAAATTTCTATAGCACTTAGGATTCCTTTAGCCATTCCAGTTGTGGCCTTTAAGTCTGTTTGTCTCCCTAGCAGCTCCACAGAAGTGATGTCCTTTTAACAGGCTTGCCACCTCTTCTCAAGATACGCCAGTTTGCCTGGATGCCTCAAATTGGGAACTAGAAGATTCCTGACAAAATCTCAATGTGAGAAGCAGCTTTCTACCACTGTTGTCTACAAGAGTTCTAAGCAGAAACTACTCACCAGACCCTTGTGACTTCTTGTTGAGAAATTTCAAATACCACTTTCTGTCTTGACTTAGGACCTTGTCCCCTGTGACTAATCCCCACTCTGTGTACATACTCCTTGACTTGATAATCCCTGAGCACTTACATACATCTCCACAATTATAAGATGCGTATTTGTACTATAGATGTGTCTTAAAAGGCTTATTAGGAATCCATCCCAGGTGGCTAATATATAGTGCGGCCATATTGAAGAACATACCTTGCTCATTCTTCACTCATCTAACTACTATTTATTAACAGTTCTCTTAGGGAATTGTGGATAAGAAGTAGGTCTGGGAATACAAATATACTGGATTCAAGCGCTCCCTTTGTCACATACTGGTTTTGTGAGCCCAAGCAAGTCACTTAATCCCTCATGTTCCCAGGCAACTTTCTAACACACAAGTCGCCAATCTGCTTAATAAATAAATATACTAGGACAATGTTTAATAAACATAATTCTATGAAAGGTAATGAAGTAAAAACATGGGTTAATGTGATGGTGGGAATTGGTTAAATTGAAAATATGTTTTTTTTGGGGGGGGGCATGAGAATCAGCTTTCCCTGGGACAGAAATACCTATTGGAGAATGGACCATGTGAATTAATTAATTAAAAGAAATATTAACCTGCTATGAAGCCTACCTGCTTATAGAGTCTTCTAGGGAACTTTCTTCCACTACTGGAGAAAGTAAAGTACCATTAAAACATAAATACCAATACATGACATTAATATTAAAAGTATAATTTATGAAGCTTTGCTATTTTTGGGGACGTGACAAAGACCTGTGACACAAATGGAATTATGCTAGACATAAGTGTCTTAAGTATCAAGGCTCTGTGGGTAAAAAGAGATCTTCAAGTAGCATGTATCTGTCAGTGATCTGTTTACATTAGCCATTTCACAAGCACACTCTTCCACACTGACAGAGCACATAGCAGATATCATAAACAAGAGGTTTATGACATTACAGATTTAATTACAGGACATTACGGGATTAATCTGGGCTTTTTTATGTAGGCAGATTGAGAAACACCACATTTGTTTTACCTTTCTCACCACACACCTCATAGATGGAACGTTTGGAGCAATAGTACTGCCACATTGAGCACGACACGGCATGACCTGTTTGGTCCATTCTGTAAGTTGGGGGAGATCCTGAGACTGCTCTGTTTAGTATGATATAATATATTTCTAGCTCTTCTCCATAGGTAAGAGATTGAGAAATAATGTACCTTGCATAGACAGACCTCTACAATCCCTAGAAGGAAGCGGCTGATGAGTTGCAAACCAACATATTTTCTCTTTTCAAGCCTTCCTGGGGAGGGATGCTAAAAACAAAAACTTATGATGTACAAGGTACATGTGTTATTTCTTCTGACCTTCTCCCCCAAAATACAGTCTAAAGATAATCAGATGGGCAGTGAAATCAATACTTTTTATTTTCTATCAACCATCACAGTAGTCTAAGGGAAGCAATTAAAAAGTGACCACTTGCCCATTTCACTGGTTTTATTATTTGATTCATATAACCATTCTGAGACCTCCAATCCATCCAACAAGATGTTGCCAGATTTCTTTTGAACTAGATATGTTCAACCAGATATGAGATTTCATCTGTATGGAACTCCTAGTGAGAAAAATTACTTCCACTGATACAGACAGGCAATTTCTTTGCTAATTATAGTTTTAGAGAGTTAGTAACCTGAGGCAGTGAAAGGTTAAGCAACCTGTGTAGAGTCAACCAGCCAGTAGGTACCAGAAGTGGGTTTCAAACCCAGGACTTCTTGCTGTAAAGGCCAGCCCTCTATCCAGTCTTTCGAACTTGCTAAGATCTGCAGGAGTGTTCACTTTGTCTACACAAACTTTGGGAACTTAGGGTTACTGCTACACTCTGATGAATTTTTGAATAAAATGTCAGTACAGAGCATAATACATACTGAGTACTTATTAACTATTTTATTATGACTCTTACATTGTTTCTCCCCATTAAAATGTAATTAAGGTAAAAATGTTATGACATATTGCTAAAGATAAAATGGTCCTAGACTTTCCCAAAATGGAGGATCGGAAAAATTAGGCTAAATTTGTACAGAACAAAGTCTCTAGTTCTCCTCCCTACTTCGAGATGATGAGGAAAGATTTCACTGCGGTGGTTTTAAAAAGCGCAAAGCTTTAATACCCTCATAGCTGGAGAACTGGCACACTCCAGTCTCATCTCATATCACGGACAGGATTGGAAGAGGCATTTATGTTACGGGCAAGGTGAAACTGACACGATAAAGCAAAGCAGAAGAAGCATGCTTTGTGGGCTTGGACATCGCTACTTCTCCAGAGTCTCTCGTGGGACAGGATATCAAGCAACTTAGGTCCAATGGTTACACACCCATTCATTTTTTTTTTTTTAAATTAGAAAGCACCCAACCTACACTACATAATGATTGTATGAAAACTTCAGTATAGTTAGCTATTACATGGTCACGCTGAAAAGGGAAGAAACATCAGAGTAGTAATAGCAGGTTGATATTCCTTCCCTTTTTGTGGCACAGGCAATTAATGTGAACTAGAAACACAGACAAAATAAGACGGTTGGAAAACTATTTGATTACTTTAAGTATAAAAATACATATTACGGAGTGGAATTATAATAGTAATATGTCATATAATCAATATATTATCAATATAAACACGAGCAGAATTAACTCAATCCAATAATGAAAAATACAAGAAAATTACCAGCCAGCCTAGAAGTCTCCCACCGTCGCGATCTGTATTTGGACCCTTTCCTCAGAAAGCTAAATGACCTAGCACATGCGCACTCACCGTGCGTGACTACCTCCGGGCCCATGCGCGTGACCCGCAGATCGGACAAACGCATGCGCACTTTAGCTTCTCTCGCCGCGTTGCCAGGGCTACAACCGCCTCTAGGGTTGAATATAAGTTTCCTGTTCCAGTTTCCTGATCTCCTGCCTCCTGCCATTGCAGTTCCCCGCAGTGGAGGCAAGAGCTCGGAGAAGGTAAAGAGGCGAGTTCTCCCGACCGGCTCTGAAGCCGGTCGCCGGGATGAAAATGATTTTTAGGTTCCTCAGCAGGAGAGAAGTGTCCCCGTTTCCCGCCTCCTTCCCGCCTCGGAGGGACAGCGGGGTCCAACCCTCCGGCCCTAATGCCGGATACCTCATCAGGGTCAAAGACCTTGGGAAGATCCACAAAGCTGCCTCTATTGGAGATGTGGCGAAGGTGCAGCAGCTGCTGATAATCGGAAAGTCCGGCGTGAACGATCTGGATAAAGAGAACCGGTGAGAGGACGGTGGGGGAGAGAAGGGAAGGCTCCCCTAAAGCAGCCTAAGACCACTCTCCCCACCCCCCACCCCCCGCCCGTTCCTCCGCGTGTGTCCCTGGGCCTCCGCTGACCCTTGGAAAAGCTACTCCCCTCAGCACCTGGGACAGGGCAGCAGGTCAGGGTCAGGATCAGGGTCAGGCTTTGCCTCCCAGAGATTGGATGGCAAGCCCCGAAAGCTGGCGTCCCCTCAGCCTCCTGCCTGCCCATTGCTAATGAATGGGAAACGCCTTCATTTTACTCTTAGCCCGCGTCCTACTAACCTATTCTTTCTCAGTGGTGACGTGGGAGCAAACACTCCTCTCTTCTAGTGAAATGTCGTTTTGAGTCGTTTCACTTGTGTCCGTCCATCCATGACGGCATTTGGGGGATTTTCTTGGCACAGGTACGGGAATGGTGTGCCGTTTCCTTCTCCAGCTCCTTTTACAGATGAGGAGATTGAAGCAAACAGGGTTAAGTGACTTGCCCAGGGCCACATAACTAATAAGTGTCTGAGACCAGATCTGAATTCAGGAAGATGAGTCTTCCTGACTCCAGGCCCAGCGCTCCTATGCCCTGTGCCCCCTAGCTGCCCCATCTGGTGAAGTGTAGCCACGATATGTGGAGTGTAAAAGTGTCAAGGCAGTAAACTAATTTCTTCTTTTATTAAGCATTTTCTATATGTGTCAGGCACCCAGCCAACCACAACAGATACAAAGAAATGGGGGAGTGGGGGATTGTCCCTTAATTCTAGAAGGTCAGTCTAATGGGGGAGGTAATCTGCACGGGAGACTGAGGAGAGAATCTGATACTTAGGAGGACCAGGAAAGAGTGGCGTTGCAAAACCCAGAGAAAAGAGAGTATCAAGGAAAAGAGGGCTGTAGTTTGAAAGGCTTCAGAGAGGTCAAGTAGGATGAGAATTGAGAAAAGACCATTCCATTTGACACTTAAGAGAGCTTTAGTATCTTTGGAGAGTTTGGAAGCCAGACTGTAGAGTGTTGAAAGAAAATGACAGGACAGGAAGTGGAGACACTTGGTGTCAGTGGTCCTCTCATAGCATTTAGGCACAAAAGGCAAAAGAGATGTGGGATGGTGAGAGTGGGGACAGATTGATCAAGTGGAGGTTTTTGGGAATGGAGGAGATGATATAGGTATGTTTGTAGGCAAGCAGGGAACTAACCTGTAGGCAGGGGAAGATTGGAGATAAGGGAGAATAAGAATGATAGAGGGGGCCATCTGTTGGAGGAGATAAGATAGAATGGCATCACTTGTACATGTAGAGACATTTTCATGGGCAAGGAGAAGGTCACCTCTTCATGTGAGATGGGTGAAGGAGGAGATAGTGGCGGAAGGCATTTGGATGATGTTAGATGAGAAGGAGAGGGGAACAGGGAAGTCTCAGGTAATGGCCTCAATTTTTTCAATAAAATATGAGGCATGAGTTTTAGCTCAGAAGGCACAAAGTGAACCATAGGAGGTTTGAGAAGGGATAAAAAGGTTTGGAAGAGCTGCTGTGGTAAGTGGCATAGTGAATTAATTAGGGAGATAGAATATAAAAGGACTGCCTTAGAGCAGTGAGAGCCCAGTTGATTTTATGTAACATATATTTGTAGTGGGCCTAATAAACACAGTTCCATGGTTTTCTCCACCTTTATTGAGTAGAATGTGGTTAGCAGTAATGGCAGTAGATGATAGGAGTGATTCAAGGTTGAGACTTGGTAGGACACAATTGACTAGATGATAAGGGAGCAAGGGACTCAAGGGAAGACTGTAGATTTGAACAAACATGTTGAATGAATTGAATTGAATTCACCAAGGAGTCCACATGGAGGAAGGAGAGTGTAGCTACAAGAATTATGGCCTAAGATTAGATGTCTTAGTATAGGTGAAAAACAGTGTTTAGATTTACAAGGCAGAGGAAGAGATGGAATGACAATAGATTGTGATTAGATAAGAGAAATTTAGAATGTGCAAGTATGGCAGTGGTGCATTTGCGGGTGATCAAAGGTGTAACCATCTTTGGAAGTGGCTGAGATAGGATGAAGAAGAGGATCATAAGAAAAGAGGAACTGTGAAGTGAGGGAATATTAGCATGTATATTGAAATATTATGCACTGGAGAGGAGAGAAAGATTGTAAGATGACATTGGTGAAAACAGCTATGTATAAACAAGATGCCTACAAGATATATTGGGAGTAGTCCCACAGGGAAGGCACTAGTTTTAAGAGAGATCGAGAAAGACTTCTTGTAGGTGGAGAGACTTATCTGAGACTTGAAGGAAGCCAGGAGGTGGAAGTGAGGAGGAATAGCATTCTAGTCATGAAGACAGCTAGTGGAAACCCTTAGTGTTAGGAGATGGAGTGCTATGTGTGAAGAACAGTCTGTCAACAGATATTTATCAAGTGTTTGCTATGTAAGTGACACTGTGCTAAGAGCTGGGGATCCAAAAACTAGCAAAGACAGTCCCTGCTCTCAAGGCACTCAAGTTCTGATGGAGGAGACAACATGAAAACAGCTATGTAAAATCAAGATACTACATTCAGGATAATCTCAAAATAATCAACAAAGGAAGACAGCAACGCTAAGGGGGATTGGGTAAAGCTTTTTGTAGAAAGTAGGATTCTGGCTGGTACTGGAGCAAGGCTAGGTAGGACAAGAGATGGAGAGGAAAGGAAAGAACTCAGTATGTGGCAGGGATATCTAGTGAAAATGCCTGGAGTCAGGAGGTGGGAATGCTCTGTGCTAGGATCAGTAAAGAGTCAGTGTCTGCTCCATGCTTACTCCCTCACACCAAACTACTGGAAACAATAGGCCAATCTGTTGTACCCTGTTAGGGTCTTGACCAGCAAGTTGCCCTATCTCAGTACGCAATGATGAGGCAGGAGCCAAGATGGATATAACTCCGATTTATTGGCAGACATTATCCAGTTTTATAGGGTTTTGCACTACATAAGCAGAAGCAGGTGTTCAAGGGGATGAGAGCATGGGAAAAAAGAGATGTGCTTCAGTAATGTATTGTTGCACTTAGATTAGATGTAAGTAGCGATATCTGGTGGGAAGAATCTGGATTATTGTAAACTATGTTGCCTACAAGCGTATGGGAAAAACTAGGGCTGTGGTAAGGTGGTTTCCATAGGAGTATGGGAACAGAAGGGGAGTGCTGTTCTACAGTAACAGGGAAGGCTGGGAACAGGAGGGGAGTGCTGTTTCTACAGTATCTAAAGAGGCATGGGAAGGCTCAGGCAGGATACAAACTGGTATCAATACTGTATGAGCTATGTGAGGCACGGGGCAGGATGCCCTTGTAAAGTATCTAAGGAGTTCCCATTAATTAAAGCATGTTTGTGTTAGGCACTGGTTCAAGAGCATTCGGTAATGGCCGGCTGGGTTCCTCCTACTGGGCTTGTGAGTCCTTGGTGGATGGACTCTGCCTGCATGAGAAAGGATGGCTATCAGAGCAGGAGGGGGTTGCTGTTAGGGGAGCTGCTAGGGACGGAAGTCTTTCCTCCGGGCGCCTACTGTTCCAACTCCTACTAAGCCTGTCTGGTATTACCCAGGCAACAGGCCAAGCACTAGGGTCCAGGCAGCCCCGGGGTCAGCACTAACTCCCTGCAGTACCCAATATAGAGCAGGAGGAGACTCTAGTAATCATAGAAAATGCAACTCATCTTACAATTTGTTCAAAGTCTTTTACGTCTACAGCCCTACCAAAAGACATATTCCAAAAGGTATCATCTGTTCTATTTATTTTTCTTGAAATAATCCTAATAAGAACTCCCTTGCCCCAAACAAATCCTAAGTTCTGGAAAAGAGGTTTTCTATCAGTATTTTCATTTTAAAATAAAGATTTAGAACACAATTTTCATAAGTTATAAAGACAGGTAAAGAACAGCTGTGAAGTATGACTGTAATCTAAGGAGGCTGGTTTTTCATGCATAGTTTGTAGAATTAGCTTCATTACTCTCTCAGCATATCTAATATAGCTATCTAATTAAATGTTTATATTAGAGTTTCTCATGGGATATGGACTGGATATGTGGTTTCATTGGTACAGGGAACTCCTTTTACCCCACTGCAGGCCAGTATTTTATTTGCAACTTAGAATCTTAGAGGCTAAGTGACTTGCCCAGGGTCGCAAACCAGTACGTCAGAGGTAGGATTTGAACACCTAGCAGGTCTTGCAAACTTTAAGCCACTGTACCTCACTTGAGTTTATGCAACAGTAAATAGAAAAAGATTTTTAAACATGAGTCACTGAAATTATATCTAGTGAAGCTAAGTTCTGAATGTATTTTTAAAGGACATGTATGTTTTATTTTGTTTGTTAAATATTGAAAATCTGTGGAATCCTGGCTGGAAATTTGATGGTTCAAAGTGCATTATTCATGAATTTTGTATAGTTTCTTAATTGGTGAAAATAAATGAATAATTATATGTGTTCTTAGAAACAATGAAAAGCCAGTCCTTGCCCCATTTCTTTTCATGTCATTTCCAATATCAGTCATTCATTAGCTTTCCAAATTAAAAGTGATGGGCTATATTTTGAATTTTTCTTAATATGTTTACTTGTCCTAAAAGCCAAGAAATACAGGCATTGGCATGTTCCTTCTGCACATAGGTCCATGTCAGTGTGCTAGACTTAACATTTACAGATGCAAAGTAGGAATAGGTAAGTGAGAATAGCCTCATAGGTTAAAGCAGCTGAGGTATTGGCTCACTGAAAGCCTGAAGCCAAAGGCTTCAGGTTGGCTGACTATCCTCACTGACCTTCTTCTGATGGATGTACTGTGATTTGTAGGGTACAGCTTTTGTCCCTCACATTTATATTTAATTTAGGCCCTGAGCCTTATTTGAATAGCAAGAATACAGAATCTAGTGTATAACAAGATTTTATTGGAGACTATTAATCTTGTTTTTTGATATGATTATTAAAAATCATTTAAATAGAGTAATGATAATGGAAATGAGTATAGGCAACCATTTCCTTAAAATACAACAGTTATCTAAAACCAAAGAAAAACAAAAACCTATGATGAGTCACTATACAGTTAAAAAAATTCTAGTCCCTTTTCAAGGTTAAGATACTTTTAAATGTATTCAGTAGTGATCAAAGAAGACAACCCTAGCCAGTTGGCCTGAATGGTGTGTCAACTAGATAATTTTCTACTATTTTTAAGATTAACTGTACTTAATATAGAGATACTCCCAGAGTGATGACTATTGTATTTGCAAACATCAGCTACATGTGAACTCATTTTGAAAACTGTCACATACTCTTCTCTCCTTTCTACCTTTGTGGTTATATTCTTCCCTAAAATGTAGAGCAACCAGATTGCTCTACACCCAGTGGTACCACTCAACCAGAGTGATTGCTGGCCCAACATCTTTCTCTTTCACCTTCTTTTCCCCTAATATGAGCATTTTATACTGCTTTTCTTCCTTCTTCTCTGATTCCTTTCACTACTCATAACTCAGTTCCTGCTTAAGCAATTTACCGAATGTATACAAATCATTAATGATGGCTTTGTATACTAAATTTTACCTTAGAGTATTTATTGTCTCTTTCTCTTTATATTGACAGGCAGTACAGTGACAGCAGGAGGAGAGTGCAACTATCCTGCTGGAACATGGTGCAGACCCTAATCTTGTGGACACCAACAACAGCACTGTACTTCAGTATGCTGCCTTTGTATAGAACACAGCCATAGCAGCAGAGCTGCCTAGACATAAAATGGATATTGAAGCAAAAAACAAGGTAGAAGCCCACCTCTTGTATAATAAAGTATTTTGAGCTTAAAATGTGTAAACAGGTAGGGTCCAAATCACATGTTTTATAATTTATGTATTTATGGAAGCCTTTCTTTAATGAAAAGAACTTAATTCTGTAGTCTAAGTTCATTGGCCTTTGGAATTTTCTAATGGTAGAGGTGGGTGGGGGTGGGGAACAAGAGAGGATATTTTATTCACATTGGAACTCCTAATGAGGGACTTCCCTCTACTGGGAGTTAGACCAGGGCCTGCTCTACAATTTGATCTTAAAGTAGGAATTCTTAATGTGGGATCCATTGACTTGAAAAAAAAGTGACTTTATAGTTATTTCAAAGTAATTGGCACCCTTTGCATTCTATATATTTTAGGCATTTAAAACCATTATTCTGGGCAGGGGTCCATGACACAAAAAAAGTTAAGAAACCCTACCTTAGGGAGAGTTCTGGAGTACTGAAATGATAAGTGACTTCCCAGCGTCACTCGGCCATTATAGGTGGGTCAGCAGCAGGCCTTGAATCTAGGTCTTATTGACTTTGAGGCTAGCTCTCTATCCATTCCATCACAGCTGTCTCTCCAGAATTTTCTTTGCATGACATATTAGATCTGCTCCTCAGAATGCAGAGATTCCACCAAATATTTGCCTACAATGCTTTTCTACATATAGATTACTTATGATAATACTATGTAATTTGTCATGTGGAAGTGCCATAATTTTTAAAAAATATTTTAAAAATTTGTTCCTACTAAATATAAAACACACAGACACAGAATTTTCACAAGAACAAATTCTTAAGTGTATGTGGGTTTTTTTTCTATTTCCTAAAGACTAAACCATTTCCTTTTGCGAACTATTGAATAACTCCTGATTTTTAAGAAAAGGTTTAACTCTTAGTTACTGCCACTTGAGAGGGAAAAAGAACATGAAGTACACATTAGGAGGATTGGGAAAAGAGGGAAAGTACCGAGAGAATGACTTTCTTCTAGGTTTAACCACCTCTAGGCAAGATTTTCTAGTTTTGAGATGGTTATATGAACTTGAGGGGAATGGGTAAAGAGAACTAGTTAACTTTAAAAATGACCAGGGTATAGCTTTAGCTTAGCAGAGTTCTGAGCAAATAAGGTTGGCTGTATGCAGACAATAATTGATCATAACATGAAGATAGTAAGAAAGGAAGATACTACTGAAATGATATGAAAGAGCCTCTTGCAAATCCTGGGTTTCTATGTCCTGATCACAGATTAATAGCTAGAAGGAATCCCAGAGGCTATCTAGTTTCATTGTGTCATTTTACATATGGGGAAACTAAGGCCCAGAGAAGTGAAATAATTTACTTGTGATCACACAGGAATTAACTAACAGAAGCAGAGTTTATGCCCATTCTTCTCATTCCAAAGTTCCATTGTACCATACTTCCTTATGATGTCATTAGCAAGTTCACAGGATGTTCACAAAATGCCTTAAGCTGAATTGAAATATATATAGAATTGTTTCATACTGTAACAGTATCCTTAATATTATTTTGCAGGAAGGCTATACACCACTTTTGCTTGCAATTACAGAAAGTAACCAAGATATGGTAGATTTTTTTCTTAAAGAATGGAGGAAATGTGAATACCTCGGATAGTTTAAAAGGTACAGTAATTAAAGCTTGAAATAAAAGAAAAAGTTTCTAGAGGAATAAGAACAACTTAAATCATGGAACACTTAGAGATCAACAATAAGTGAAATTGATTATCATTGCGAAAGGGTGAAAAATGTCCACAACCATCCAATATGAAAAGAAAAACTATTATTTATGACTGCAACAGACAAAGCAGTTCACGTGGGCGTGCCAACCGCTGTTGCTTGGTGATTAGTGTTTGCAGTTTTCTTTATTTGATTTTAAGTTAGTTAAGATTGTCCCATAGAAATTTTGTACTCTAGTGATTCAGTTGATTGTCTTTTTGAAATAGTCTTCATGTCACCCATGAGAATTATAGTATGTGTTTTCTGCTTCTTCCTTTGATTATCCTTAAGAATATGCACACTGAAAAATACAAATCAATACAAGAATAATATGATGAAATGCTTTGATAGACCCATGATCTTATTGTTGTGGATACTTGTGCCACTGGTTCAGATTTTAAGCCTTCCATGCCTTCTTATCCTACATGATTTTTGTTCTTGTCATTCCATAAATTCTTCATAGAGAATCCAAGAAACACATTGAAGCCTTCTGGTACTTACGTCTGTTTCAGGAAGTGTGGCTAGACCTGACCAGATGCTTACAGAATGACAGATGAAGCGTAATGATAAAGGCACTTCAGAATCATTTTTAAAATTATTTGAAAGAAGGGAATATTCCAAAAGAATGGGAAAGATCACTTCATAATGAAATAAAAATATACAAATATTGAAGAGTAATATATTAGGTTTATCATTGAACTGAGATTTCAAAAGATATGTGTGGTATCTTTTTGAGCCTTCACTTCTGAATGTTAACTTAAATTTTTAATAGTACTTTTTCCTCATTTACATGGCAAGACAGTTTTTAGCAGTCATTTTTACAAGATTTTGAGTTGCAAATTTCTCTCTCTCCCTCCTTCCAGCCCCTCCCCTCTTCTGAAAATGGTAGGCATTTTGATGTGTATTATATGTGTGCTATCATGTAAAATATTTTTCCATATTAGTGACAATTCTGAAAGAAGAACAGATGATAAGGGGAAAAATGTGAAAAAGAATAAAATAAATGAAAAAATATGCTTCAATCTGCATTCAGAGTCTGTCAGTTCTTTATCTGGATGTGGATAGCATTTTCCTTTGTAAGTCCTTTGTTCTTGTTTTAGATCATTGTGCTGAGTTATTGATAGTTGATCATCACACAGTATTGCTGATACTGTGTACAGTGCTTTCCTGGTTCTGCTCATTTAACTTTGCTTCAGTCTGAACAAGTCTTTCCAGGTTTTTCTGAAATCTGCCTTGCTCATCATTTCTTATAGTATTCCATTATATTCATATACCACAACTTGTTCAGCCATTCCCCAATTGATGGGCATCCCCTCAGTTTCCAATATATTGCCACCATGAATTGGGCTGCTGTAAATATTTTTGTACATGCAGGTCCTTTTCCCTTTTTTGTAATGTCTTTGAGATACAGACCTAGTAGTGGCATTACTGGATCAAAGGGTATGCACAAATTGGTTGCCCTTTGGGCATAGTTCCACATTGCTCTCCAGAATGTTTAGGTCAGTTCACAATTCTAACAGCAGTGCATCAGTGTCCCAATTTTCCCACATCCTCTATAACATTTATCATTTTCCTTTCTTGTCATATTGGCCAATCTGATAGGTTCGAAATGGTACTACAGAGTTGTTTTAATTTGCATTTCTCTAATCCAAAGTGATTTAGAGGACTTCTTTATATGCCTGTAGATAGCTTTGATTTCTTCATCTAAAACTGCCTGTTCATATCTTTTGATAGTTTATCAATTGGGGAGTGTTTTATATTCTTAGAAATTTGCCTTAGTTCCCAATATATTTGAGAAATGAGGCCTTTATCAGAGATACTTGCTGTAAAGATTGTTTCCCAGCTTTCTGCTTTCCTTCTTATCTTGGTTGCATTGATCTCCTTTGTACAAAAGCCTTTTATTTTAATATAATCAAAATTATATATTTTACATCATTTCATAATACTTTCTATCTCTTGTTTAGTCATACATTCTTCCCTACCCCATAGATCTGATAGGTAACTATTCCTTGCTCTTCTAATTGACTTATGATGTTACCCTTTATGTCTAAATAATGCATCCATTTTGATCTTATCTTGGTATACAGTGAGATGTTGATTTGTGTCCTATTGTTTTCCAGTTTTCCCAGCACTTTTTGTCAAATAGTGAGTTATTATCCCAAAAGCTGGGGTCATTGGGTTAATCAAACACTGGGTTCCTATGGTCATTAGCTACTGTGTCTTGTTTACCTAATCTATTCGACCTATCCACCTCTCTATTTCTTAGATACTAGATAGTTTTAATGATTACTGCTTTATATCTGGTATTGCTAGGCCATCTTCCTTTGCATTTTTTTTTCATTAATTCCTGTGATGTTCTTGATCTTTTGTCTTCCAGATGAATTTTTTGGTTATTTTTTCTAGTTCTGTCAAATAATTTTTTGGTAGTTTGATTGTATGGCCCTGAATAAGTAAATTATTTAAGGGAGAAATATAATTTTTATTATATTACCTTGGCCTACCTATGAGCAATTGATATTTTTCTAGTTGTTTTGATCTGACTTTATTTGTGTGAAAAATGTTTTGTAATTGTGTTCATATGGTTTTGTCTTGGCAGGTAGACTCACAAATATTTTGTGTTGTTTACTCTTATTTTGAATAGATTTTATCTTTCTGTCTCCTGCTGCTGGGCGTTTTTGGTCATATAAAGAAATGCTGATGATTTATGTGGTTTGATCTTATATCCTGCAACTTTGCTAAAGTTGTTAATTATTTCAAGCTGGCTTTTTTAGTTGATTCTCTAGGGTTCTCTAAGTATACCATCAAAGCATCTGCAAAGAGTGATAAATTTGTTTCCCGTTGCCTGTTCTACTTCTATTTATTTTTTTTCTCTTATTGCTTTAGCTAGCATTTCTAGTCCACTATTGAATAATAATGGGGGTAATGGGCAGCCTTGCTTCACCCCAATCTTATTGGCAAGGCTTCTAGTTTATCCCCAGTACAGATAATGCTTGCTGATAGTTTTAGATAGGTACTGTTTATCATTTTAAAGAACACTCCTTTTATTCCTGTGCTTTCCATTAATTTTAATAGGAATGTGTGCTGTATTTTGTCAAAAGCTTTTTCACCATCTATTGAGATAATCATATGATTTCTGTTGGTTTTGTTATTGAATTGATCAATTATGTTGATAGTTTTCCTAATATTGCACCAACACTGCATTCCTATAATTAATCCCATCTAGTCATAGTATATAATCCTTGTGCTATACTGCTGAAATCGCCTTGCTAGTGTTTTGTTCAATATTTTTGCATTGGTATTCGTTAGAGAAATTAGTCTGTAATTTTCTTTCTCTATTTTAGCTCTTCGTGGTTTAGGTATCAATACCATATTTGTGTCATAAAGGGAGTTTGATAGGACTCCTTCTTCACCTATTTTTCCAAATAGTTTCTATGGTATTGGAATTAATTGTTCTTTGAATGTTTGGTATACTTTACTTGTGAACCCATCTGGCCTTGGGGATTTTTTCTTAGGGAATTCATTAATGGCTTATTCAATTTCTTTTCTAATATGGGGTTATTTAGGTATTCTATTTCTTGATCTATTAATCTGGGTAATTTTTATTTTTGTAATTATTTGTCAATTTAGCTCAGATTATCAGATTTATTCACATATAATTGGGCATAATATTTCCTAATGATGGCTTTAATTTCTTCCTCATTGGTGGTGATTCACCCTTTTCATTTTTGATACTGATAATTTGGTTTTCTTCTCTTTTTTCTGTCTTATTGGTTTTTGCATAAAACCAGCCCCTAAATTTATTTATTTGCTCTGTATTTTTTTTTGTTTCAGTCTTATTAATCTCACTTTTGATTTTCAGGATTTCTGATTTGGTGCTCAATTGGAGATTTTTAATTTGTTCTTTTTCTAGTTGTTTTTTTTTAAAGTTGCATGCCCAATTCATTGAATTGTTCTTTTTCTATTTTGCAGATGTAAAAGTTTAGAGAAATAACTTTTCTCTTAAGTACTGCTTTGGCTGCATCTCATAAATTTTGGTATGTTGTCTCATTGTTGTCATTCTATTTAATGAAATTATTGTTTCTATGATTTGTTGTTTGACCTATTTATTTGCTAGGATTAGATTATTTTGTTTCCAATTAATGTTTAATTTATCTTTCCATTTCCCTGTGTTGAGTATAATTTATATTGCATTATGGTCAGAAAAGAATGCATTTCATTTTTCTGCCTTTGTACCGTTAATTTTGAGGATTTTCTCCCCTGGTACATGGTCCGTTTTTGTGTAGGTGTCATGTACTGCTGAGAAAAGGTATATTCCTTTCTGTTCCCATCCATTAATCTGTTTACCTCTTTAGTTTCTTTTGTGTTTATTTTTTGGTTGGATTTATCGAGTTCTGAGAGGGGACAATAGAGGTCCCCAAATAGTATAATTTTGCTGTCTATTTGTTCTTCTAACTTATATAATTTCTCCTTTAAGAATTTGAATGCTATATCATTTGGTACATATATGTTTAGTATTGCTATTGCTTCATTGCCTATAGTATCTTTTAGTAAGATGTAGTTTACTTCTTTATCCCTTGTAATTAGGTGTTTTTGCTTTTAATTTTTCTTAGATCAGGATTGCTACCCCTCCTATTTTTACTTTACCTGAAACATAATGGATTCTGTTCCAACTCCTTGCCTTTACTATGTGTGTGTGTGTGTATGTGTGTGTCTTCTTCAGGTGTGTTTCTTGTAAACAACAGGATTCTGGTTTTTAATCCATTCTGCTATCTACTTCCATTTTATGGGAGAGTTCATCTCATTCACATTCACAGTTATGATTATTAACTGTATATTTCCTCCATCCTATTTTTCCTCCTGTTTGTCCTCTCTCTCCTTTCACCCTTTCCCTCCTCACTAGTATTTTGCTTCTGTCTACCACCTCCCCTGATCTGCCCTCCTTTCTGTCAGTTCCCTTCCTGCCTTTACTTAGTCTCCTCCCCTCCGACTTCCCTGTCAAGTAAGATAGACTTTTGAATTCAACTGATTGTGTATATTATTCCCTCTTTGAGCCAATATTGATGATAGTTCAAGCAGTGCCCATCACCTACTCTCCCATCTTCCCTCCACTGTAATAGGTCTTTCCCATTTCTTCATGTGAAATAATTTACCCCATTCTGCCTCTCCCTTTCTTCTACACCTGATCTACTCCTCTTTCTCATACCTTAATTATTTTTTTATGTCCCTCCCTCACATTCACCTCATATCCATACTGCTGTTTATGTATTTCCTTCTAGCTGTAGTATTAGATATACAATTTTTAAGAGTAATAAGTATCATCTTCCCATATAGGGATGTAGACAGTTTAGCTCTATTGAATCCCTTATGTTTTCTTTTCACTTTTTACCTGTTTGTGCTTCTATTGGGTCTTGATATTGGAGATCAAATTTTTGGTTTAATTCTGATCTTCTCCTTATTAATGCTTGGAGACCTTCTGTTTCTTTGAATGACCATTTTTCCCTTGATGTATTATGCTTAATTTCACCAGGTATGTGATCTTTGGTTGTAGTCCTAGTTCCTTTGCTTTCCAGAATATCATGTTCCATGACCTCTGATCTTTTAAAGTTGCAGATGCTAAGTTATGTGTTATCCTGATTGTGGCTCCCCAGTATTTGAATTGTTTCTTTCTGGCCACTTGCAGTTTTCCTTGAGCTGATAGTTCTCAATTTTGATTATAATGTTCCTTGGAGTTTTTATTTTGGGATCTCTTTCCTGAGGTGATCAGTGGACTCTTTCCATGCCCATTTTGCCCTCTGATTCCAGGATATCGGGTCAGTTTTCCTTGTTAATTTCTTGAAAGATGCTGTCCAGGTCCTCCTTTTGATTATGACTTTCAGGTAGTCCAATGATTCTGACATTGTCTCTCCTGGATCTGTTTTAAAGGGCAGTTGTTTTCCCATGAGATATTTTTCATTTTCTTCTATTTTTTTCTTTCTTTTGAATTTGTTTGAATGATTTTTGATGTCTCCTAGAGTCATTAATTTCCACTTTCTCAATTCTAACTTTTTCAGGAGTTGTTTTTCTCTATTAGCTTTTGTACTTCCTTTTCCATTTGGCCAATTGTATTTTTTTAAGGAGTTGTTTTCTTCAGCAGATTTTTGTATCTCCTTTTCCATTTGGCCAGTTCTGTTTTTTAAGCAGTTTCATAATTATCTTGCATCACTCTCTTTTCCCAATTTTCCTTCTACCACTCTTATATGATTTTTAAGCTCCTATTTGGGTTCTTTCTTGGCTTGAGACCACTTCCCATTTTTTCTTTGGAGTTTTGTAAAATGTTGTTTTGTCATTGTTGTCCTCTTCTGAGTTTGTGTCTTGATCTTCCCTGTCACCATAATAATGTTCTATGGTCAGATTCTTTTTTTTTTCTTTTCCTCATCTTTTTTGGCCTTTTCTCTTTGTTTTAATTGTGTACTTTTCTCCCAGATTGGAAGGGGCATTGTCTCAGGCTTCTTGTGCCAGTGGCTACAGGCCCTAGCTGTTTACTTGGTGCTGCACTGATGTTTTGCTGAGGCCCATGGGGGTCCCTTGTGTCTGATGCTGTGCTGAGGGGGTTGGGTGGGAGGGAGTTGTGGCTGGTGCTGCTGTAGGTTGTAGGGGCCTGGCAGCTTACCTGGTGCTGAGCCAAGGTCCTAGAGTTGGTGTCTGGTATGTGCTGAGGCCAGTGGACTGTTTCTGCATTTCCTGGGTATATGCTGAAGCACTTGGCAGTCTGGTCACTCATGCCTGATGTATCAGAAAGGCAATAATAACAATGTAGATGATAATTGTCAAAATGCCCATGTGGTTCTTCATTGCAAAGTATACAAGACTCTCCACATAGAAGGTAGAAGTAAACCATTTATTCAAACACCAGAGAAGCGTATCCCACAAGCCATTTTTCTTATCTATCAGAGCAGTAAAACATTCCACACACAATATAACAACCTGGAGCCTTGCCATCCCAAAACCCCTCTGACCCTCTGCTGGGGTCTTCCCTAAAACAAACTCATGGTACAGCTAAGTCAGCCTGTTCAGTTCTAACAATCATGACAGTGGCCATTAGCAGCCATAATATGTCTCTCTCTCTCTCTCTCTCTCTCTCTCTCTCTCTCTTTCTCTCAGCATTTCCTGTGACATAGCTTTCTTTTCCTGTCAGGAAGCTCCTCCCACCATGTAATTTAGACTTCCTGTGACATAAGCAGGTCACATGGCCTATTAATGGGTGGGAAAGATCTTCAAATCTAAATTGCTACTACACTCACAGAGAAAGACAAGAACCCCAGATTTGCAAGCATCTTTTGTGGTTTGGCCTGTTTTTTTTTTTCCCAGGACAGTCTGAAAACCTTTTTATTCACTCAATTTCTTTATATCACTTACTGGGAAAGGACCTTAATGGAAGTAACTTAATTATGCAAAAACTTTAATAACCTACATACTTTAATTGTTTTTAGAATTGTGAAACTACTCTTTCAAAAGTCAGTTATGATAACGTTAATAAAAGCGCCAGTCATTTAACCATTTTTGTGTTTTGAAATGTTCACAGAACTACTGAGAGGCTAGCTGAGGTGAATGCCCGACTCCTGAATGAAAAACAAAAGAATAAAATTTTAATCACCAGTTCTACAAGTCCAGTTCTGGAGCAACCACATGCTGGGGATGTTAATACAAGTATGGTACTCAGTAGAAGTCTTATTCCAAGAGGAAATTTAGCATATTCTCTGGAAACATATCATCTTCAAAAAGCTGAGTGAGGACTATTTGGCAAAGGTTAGTCATCTAGAATTTTTTTTCTTCCTTTATGTTAAAGATATGTTTTAAATAATATTCATCTTAGTGAAATTTCCTGCTTAAATATTTTTGAATGATTTTTGTGATCTATTAAAATGAAGGTGGTCCTTTTACTTAATCATAATTAAAAATGCCAGATAATGAGTTTTTAAATGTGTTTTTAGATCTGCAACTGTCATATATATACCAATCTCTTAACTTCTCAGATAAAGTCGTACCTGGTTTGACACAGTTTTGTACTCTTGACTCTCAAACCCTACTATTCATTGTTACCTTTAAGCCCAGTATTTCCAGAATCAGTACCCTTCAAAGTACATTGTGAACTCCTTGGAGTCAAGGACTGTTTCTCCTCCCCTTCTTGCATTGCTTGGGGCATAGTACACAATGTTTTCTACCTAGCAGGCACCCACTTAAAATTTTATAGTTGAATTAGACAATTGAAAGGATGAAAGTGCATTTGTATCGAAGTACTCTGCAATATTACATGATGCCTGCATTTATTTTTTTAATTATTTATGCATCCATGTTAGCATTTATTTTATTTCTGATCTGACCTGTGATTTCATCCGTAGAGGGAGCTCCTAGTTAGGAACTTCCTCTACCAGTACAGATCAGCAACTGCTTTGTAACGTGTAGTTGACCATGGAAAAGAGTGTTTTCTATGACTTATGTAGAGATAAGTCCTCATCAACAAGTATGTGTCAGAGATGGCATTGAAACCTTCACCATTCTGAGGCCCTGTCTATCCAATAAGCCACTCAATTTCAGGAAAAAAAAAATTAAAAATAAAGACTCAGACTGTCCCCCTGCTTGTAAGCCTCCTCCTCCTCCTCCTCCTTCTTTTCTCGTCTTCTTTTTCTCCTCCTCCTTATCCTCTTGCCCCTCTTGCTTCTGCTCTCTTTTGTTGATTAGTTGTTGCCTCCTTATATTCTGGCTGTTGAATACTGAAAAACAAACTTAACTTAAGAATCCCAATATTAATTTTTCATGACGACAAGTTACAGATTAGATATAGAATCTACAATTTTACAAATCAATGTTAGTATTTTCTTTTTTTTTTTGGATATGAGTATTACATGGATTTATTTTCCTTGCTTATATTTATCTGTTACAAAGAATTTTCTAAAGAAGTGTTAGTGAAAATAATGTTCCCTCACCAAATAAAAAATAAAAGTATTGATGAAGCTTTTAGAAAATTGTACAGAATAGAATGTGGCTTATAAGGAGATACAGAAAAGTTTTGAACCTGGTACACTGAATTTATTTTATATTTTTTAAAAGAAAAACCGTATAATGGAGATTATGTGTTTCATATAATGTACAATCTTCAATTTTTCCCAATGAACTGTTCTCCCTATACCTTTTTTAAAAATTTTTTAAAATAAAATTTAATTTATTTATTATATTTAGTTTTCAGGATTGATTTTCACAAGAGTTTGAATTATGAATTTTCTCCCCATTTCTACCGCCCCCCCCCACTCCAAGATGGCGTATATTCTGGTTGCCCTGTTCGCCAATCAGCCCTCCCTTCTGTCACCCCACTCCCCTCCCATCCCCTTTTCCCTTCCTTTCAAGATAAATTTCTACGCCCCATTGCTTGTGTATCTTATTTCCCAGTTGCATGCAAAAACTTTTCTTTTTTTGTTTTTGAATATCTGTTTTTAAAAACTTTTAGTTCCAAATTCTCTCCACTCTTCCCTTCCCATACACCCTCCCTAAGAAGTCAAGGAATTTAACATAGGCCACATGTGTATCATTATGTAAAACCCTTCCACAATACTCATGTTGTGAAAGACTAACTATATTTTGCTCCTTCCTAACCTATCCCTGTTTATTGAATTTTCTCACTTGGCCCTGTCACTTTTCAAAAGTGTTTGTTTTTGATTACCTCCTCCCCCATCTGCCCTCCCTTCTATCATCCCCCCTTTTTTATCTTCTTCCTCCTTCTTTCCTATGGGGTAAGATACCCTGCAGAGTGTGTATGGTATTCCCTCCTCAGTACAAATCCGATGAGAGCAAGATTCACTCATTCCCCCTCACCTGCCTCTTCTGCCCTTCCTACAGAACTGCTTTTTCTTGCCACTTTTATGTGAGATAATTTACCCCATTCTATCTCTCCCTTTCTCCCTCTCTCAATATATTCCTCTCTCATCCCTTAATTTGATTTTTTTTTTAGATATTATCCCTTCATATTCAACTCTCCCTGTACCCTCAGTCTCTCTCTCTCTCTCTCTCTCTCTCTCTCTCTCTCTCTCTATATATATATATATATATATATATATATATATACACACACACACACACACACATATACGTACATACACACACACACACACATATATATACACATACATACATATATATGCATGTTCCCTTCAGCTACCCTAATACTGAGGTCTCATGAATCATACACATCATCTCTCCATGTAGGGATGTAAACAAAACAGTTCAACTTTGGTAAGTCCCTTGCGATTTCTTTTTCTTGTTCTTCTTCTTCATTACCTTTTCATGCTTCTCTTGATTCTTGTGTTTGAAAGTCAAATTTTCTATTCAGCTCTGGTCTTTTCACTGAGAAAGCTTGAAAGTCCTCTATTTTATTGAAAGTCCATATTTTGCCTTGGAGCATGATACTCAGTTTTGCTGGGTAGGCGATTCTTGGTTTTAATCCTAGCTCCACTGACCTCCAGAATATCGTATTCCAAGCCCTTCAGTCTCTTAATGTAGAAGCTGCTAGATCTGGGGTTATTCTGATTGTGTTTCCACAATACTCACTTTCTGGCTTCTTGCAGTATTTTCTCCTTGATCGGGGAGCTCTGGAATTTGGTGACAATATTCCTAGGAGTTTTCTTTTGGGGATCTATTTGAGGAGGTGATCTGTGGATTCTTTCAATTTCTATTTTACCCTCTGCTTCTAGAATATCAGGGCAGTTCTTGATAATTTCTTGAAAGATGTTATCTAGGCTCTTTTTTTGATCATGGCTTTCAGGTAGTCCAATAATTTTTAAATTATCTCTCCTGTATCTATTTTACAGGTCAGTGGTTTTTCCAATGAGATATTTCACATTGTCTTCCACTTTTTTATTCCTTTGGTTCTGTTTTATAATATCTTGATTTCTCATAAAATCACTAGCTTCCACTTGCTCCAATCTAATTTTTAAGGTAGTATTTTCTTTAGTGGTCTTTTGGACCTCCTTTTCCATTTGACTAATTCTGCCTTTCAAAGCCTTTTTCTCCTCATTGGCTTTTTGGAGCTCTTTTGCCATTTAAGTTAGTCTATTTTTTAAGGTGTTGTTTTCTTCAGTATTTTTTTCAGTATTTTTTGGGATCTCCTTTAGCAAGTCATTGACTTGTTTTCATGGTTTTCTTGCATCCTTCTGATTTCTCTTCCCAATTTTTCCTCTACTTCTCTAACTTGCTTTTCCCAATCCTTTTTGAGCTCTTACATGACCTGAGCCCAGTTCATGTTTTTCTTGGAGGCTTTTGATGTAGGCTTTTTGACTTTGTTGACTTCTTCTGGCTCTATGTTTTGGTCTTCTTTATTACCAAAGAAATATTCCAAAGTCTGAGACTGAATCTGAGTGCGTTTTCCCTGCCTGGCCATGTTCCTAGCCAACTTACTTGACCCTTGAGTTTTTCAGCAGGGTGTGACTGCTTGTAGAGTAAAGAGTGCTTTGTTCCAAGCTTGAGGGGATGCACTGTTGTTTTCAGAGCTATTACAGCCAGCTGTGCCACACCAGCACTCCTCCTTCCCCAAGAACCCCCAACCCAGACTGGACTCAGATCTTATGCAGGCTGTGCACTCCTGCTCTGATCTGCCACTTAATTCCTCCCACCAGGTGGGCCTGGGGCCAGAAGCAACTGCAGCAGTAGTTCCTTTAGCTGCCTCACCTCTGCTGTCCCTGGGGTGGTGGCCGAATCAGGAACTCCTTCCACTCTCTCCCCTGCAGCTTTTCCCGCTAACCTTCTCTGTTATCTTTGGTGTTTGTGGGTTGAGACGTCTGGTAACTGCCACAGCTCACTGATTCAGGGTGCTAGGGCCCACTCCACCTGGCTCTTGGTATGGTTGGTCCTGCCGCCACCCATGCTGGGCTCTGCTCTGCTCCCAGCTCCATACGCGGTAGACCTTACCCAGCAACCATCCAACCTGTCCTGGGCTAGAGCCCTGCTTCCCTCTGCTGTTTCATGGGTTCTGCAGTTCTTCTCTGTTGTCTTTGGTGTTTGTGGGTTGAGAGGTCTGGTAACTGCCACAGCTCACTGATTCAGGGCGCTAGGGGCCGCTCCACCCAGCACCCAGTCTGGTTGGTCCTCGCGGGCCACGCTGGGCTCCGCTCCCCTCCTGCTCCCAGCTCCATGCGCAGTAGACCTCATCCAGTGACCATCCAAGCTGTCCTTGGCTGGAGCCCTTCTTCCCTCTGCTATTTTGTGGGTTCTGCAATTCTAGAATTTGTTCAGAGCCATTTTTTGTAGGTTTTTGGAGGGACTTGGCAGGAAGCTCACACAAGTCCCTGCTTTCCGGCTGCCATCTTCCAATGTTAGTATTTTCAAAGAAGGTAAACATATGAGGGAAACCTAATATAATGATTAATAATCCATTACATACTTTTCTTCTCTTCCAGCCATCAAAATGATAAATTTTTTGACAATTTACGAAGAGAAAATCCATTTAATATTTCAGCAAAGTTAGGCATCTTTTGTTCTGGTACCTTCGCTTCTTCATTTCTTTCCCACTCCTTCCTGTTTTTCATAGATATCAGCATTGTCCTAAACTGGTGTTTCCATTGGCAGAAATGAGAATTAACTTTAATCTTAAAGGTTTGTAAGGATTACTTATATTGACCCTGACTTTGGGAATACTTATTCTTACTGGAGGATGTGAATAATAACAGTCCACATTTGTATAGTGCTTTCCTTATAACAGCACTGTGGGGGAATCCTCCAGCTAAAGAGAATACCTTATTGTACACCAGAGAATTCATCCTACAGGGAACACTCAAAGCATAAATATGGAAAAAACAGTCTCATAACCTATTCAAATGAGAGAATTTATAATGGAGTGAAGCAGTTTTCATGTGAGGAAAGCTTCAGTGAGCAATCGCTAGCATTAAAGAATTCATATTAGAGAGAAATCATATTAATACAGGGAATGTAGGAAAGCATCCACAGAAAGAAATTTATCCTGGAGAGTAAACTTCAGGTATTAGGAATGAGAGAAAGCCTTTAGGCATGAGTCCTGTTTTACTCCTCTCTGGAGAGATATTAGGGGCTAGAAACTCCAATAATGTGGGAAAGACTTTGGCTGGAGAAGACATCTTACTGACCATCAGAGAATTTACATTGGTTCAAATCCCGCAAGGGGGAAGGTCTTCACCAATAGTTGGACTCTTTAGAAGCATCAGTGATTTGATGAAATGGACTTGGTTCTGTGATTTCACCTGATTTCACCTGTCATAGCTCCTAATGAGAAAACCTATTCTACTACCCTCCCCATTCTTCATTGTTTGAGGTGTTACTTCAAGGCAATGTCTTGCCTAGAGTTAGAGAGGCAGTATGTATCAGAGGCAGCACTTGAATCCAGGGCTTCCTGACTCAAAGGCTCTCTATCTACCATGTCAAGCTGCTACTCAGTTAATTTTCAATTAGAGAATTACTGAAAATACCTAAAAACAGAATATGAGTATAATAGCCATGGAAAAATCTTTGGGTGCCTAGCTCACTCCTCATTGGAAATCAAGACTTAATGATGGTGTTAACTGGGAGGATATAATAGTTGAGGGTAAAACTTCAAGATCAATCATTTGTTAACTGTTTAAGAGAATGGTGGAGGTTCTGGAGGCCATTCACATAAGGATCATTTGAAGGAATTGGGTTATTTTTCACTTAAAGAAACCGTTGTCAAACATTTGAAGGACTGCTAAGTAGGAGAGGGATCAGAGTTGTTAGTATAGAGCCTGGAGCAGTGGAAATTTTAAACAAGTAGACTTAGGTTTGATGTCATGAAAAACTTTGTCACAATCAGAGCCATCCATAAGTGGAATGAGCTGCCTTAAGGACGTAATGTGTTTACCCTCATCTGAGGGCTTCTATCAAAGGTTTGATAATTATATGTTAGGTATATTGTAATTTTGTTGTTTACTCATTTTTTAGTCATGTCCGACTCTTTGTGACCCCATTTGGGGTTTTCTTGGCAAAGATACTGGAGTGGCTTGTCATTTCCTTTTCCAGCTCATTTTACAGATGAGGAAATTGAGCCAAACAGGGTTAAGTGACTTGCCCAGGGTCACACAGCTAATATATGTCTGAAACCAGATTTAATCTCAGGAAAATGAGCCTTCCTGACTCCAGGCCCCACACTCTATAAATTGAGCCACCCAGCTGCCACATCTTGTAACAGAAATCCCTTTTAGTTTATAGGTTGGACTTAAAAGACTGCTGAGATGCTGTTCAACTCTGATGTTCTGTAATTTTGGGATTCTATGATTAACTAGTACCCCTGCCAATATCTGATTTTTCCTAAACTAAAGAAGATTACATAGTAGAACTGGGAAGAAAAACATATTGACTAAAAGCTAGAAGTGACAGCAAAGGTGGAGACAGCAGACATACTCATTTAAAAAACACAATAGTTGCCCGCTTAGTCTGTTGGAAGCAAATAGGTCTCTATACCTCAATAGGTCCTGAAGGTATAAATGTATTATAGCATTGCATTAAACTAATTAATCTTCATAATCACCAAGGGAGCATTAAATTGTGCTCAAGATCTTTTACTAAGGCAAAAAATCATATTATACATTTTAGAAAGATTTCTGTCAAAATGGTTAATTTTTGAATTGAATGTTTAAAATATATTTCAGCAAATCTGCAATCTCATCAATATGGGTTTATTCCCACCTACTCATTCTGTGTAATTCTTGCCCATGTTCTACCTTAGATCCTCTTCTGAGGAGCGATGTCACATACTGGAGGCCTTCTTTGAGGTCTTTTTGCATTTTACAGAACTTGTGGGGGAGGTAGGGTGTGTTCAGGGAGGACTGGTACCTCTGGTGTGATGGCTACTGAGCCCTTTTCAGGGCTGCTTTCCACCTTTGGTGTCCACTTGTTCCACCCAGCTCTCACCTGTGGCTCCATGAAGCTGTGGCATGTGCAGTGACCACACCCCGGTAAACTGTTTCAGCAGATGGGCTGAACTAAGTTGAGGGTAGCCAAGGGGTCACAAACCCACTGGTGAGTTGGGGGGGGTCTCTACCCCAAGCATGTGACAACTCCCCCTGCTGGAATGGGCAGATGAGAACAATTTGTTCCAGTAGCCATGAAGGCAGCTGAAGCAGGTGCTGTGGAGCTTGGTTATACATTGAAGACATCAAGGTCATCCACTGCCCCTTGAGCCATCATCTTGATTCTGTCCTGCCACTGGACTGTGATGACTGTGGAGGGGAGAGTGAGGCCGACGACTTGGTGCAACTCTGCCTCACTTAAATCCAATTTATGCAAGAATCAAAAGACATCACCCATACCATTTTACCATTATACCTATCTCAAAGTCCTGTGGCGACAGGCAAGTGATGGAGCAGCAGGTGCGGATACACTGGGAGCTTTGTTCACAATCCTGCACACAGGCGGCCCAGGCCAGAAGTTCGTTTCTCACTGGAAGCAGCAGTGGGATTCAGCAGGCCCCTGGGTATCTGAGCAGGCTTTTATTATTTTCTTTAATTTATTTATTTAATATTTTTAGTTTTCAGCATTGATTTTCACAAGAGTTTGAATTATAAATTTTCTCCCCATTTCTACCCACCCTCCAAAATGGCATATATTCTGCTTGCCCCATTCCCCAGTCAGCCCTCCCTTCTGTCACCCCACTCCCCCCATCTCCCTTTCCCTTACTTTCTTGTAGGGCAAGATAAATTTCTATGCCCCATTGCATGTATATCTTATTTCCTAGTCGCATGCAAAATCTTTTTTTTGAACATCTGTTTTTAAAACTGAGTTCCAAATTCTCTTCCCTCCCCACCCACCCTCCCTAAGAAGTCAAGCAATTCAATGTAGGCCACATGCATATCATTATGTAAAACCCTTCCACAGTACTCATGCTGTGAACGACTAACTATATTTTGCTCCTTCCTATCCTATCCCCCTTTATTCAATTTTCTCCCTTGACCCTGCCCCCTTTTGAAAGAGTTTGTTTTTTATTGCCTCCTCTCCCATCTGCCCTCCCATCTATCGTCCCCCCTTTTTATCTCCTTCCTCCTTCTTTCCTGTGGGGTAAGATACGCAATTGAGTGTGTATGTTATTCCCTCCTCAGGTCAAATCCAATGAGAGCAAGATTCACTCATTTCCCCTCACCTGCCCCCTCTTCCCTTCCTACAAAACCGCTTTTTCTTGCCACTTTTATGTGAGAAAATTTACTCCATTCTATCTCTCCCTTTCTCCTTCTCTTAATATATTTCTCTCTCATCCCTTCCAATAATTTTTAAATTATCTCTCCTGGATCTATTTTCCAGGTCAGTGATTTTTCCAATGAGCTTCCACTTGCTCCAATCTAATTTTTAAGGTAGTATTTTCTTCAGTGGTCTTTTGGACCTACTTTCCATTTGGCTAATTCTGCCTTTCTAGGTATTCTTCTCCTCATTGGCTTTTTGGAGCTCTTTTGCCATTTGAGTTAGTCTATTTTTTAAGGTATTGTTTTCTTCAGTATTTTTTTGAGTCTCCTTTAGCAAGTCATTGGCTTGTTTTTCATGGTTTTCTCACATCACTCTCATTTCTCTTCCCAATTCTTCCTCTACTTCTCTTACTTGCTTTTTCAAATCCTTTTTGAGCTCTTCCATGGCCTGAGACCATTTCATGTTTTTCTTGGAGGTTTTTGATGTAGGCTCTTTGACTTTGTTGACTTCTTCTGGTTGTATGTTTTGGTCTTCTTTGTCACCAAAGAAAGATTCCAAAGTCTGAGTCTGAATCTGAGTCCGTTTTTGCTGCCTGGCCATGTTCCCAGCCAACTTACTTGACCCTTGAGTTTTTCATCAGGGTATAACTACTTGTATAGAGTACTTTGTCCCAAGCTTGAGGGGCTGCACTGTTGTTTTCAGAGTTATTTCTACTCAGCAAGCTATGCTACAGCAGTGGTCCTCCTCCCCCAAGAACCCCCAACCCGGACTGTGACTCAGATCTAAGCAGGCTCTGCACTCCCACTCAGGTCCGCCACTTAATTCCTCCCACCAGGTGGGCCTGGGGCCAGAAGCAACTGCAGCTGTAGCTCTGTAAACAGCCTCAGAGCTGCATCACCTCCGCTGTCGCCGGTACGGTGGCCTAACTGCAAACTCCTTTCACTCTGTTGCAGAAGCTTTTCCCACTAACCTTCTCTGTTGCCTTTAGTGTTTGTGGGTTGAGAAGTCTGGTAACTGCCACAGCTCACTGATTCAGGGCGCTGGATCCTGTTCCTCCCAGCTCCTGGTCTGGTTGGTCCTCGCGGGCCACGCTGGGCTCTGGTCCGCTCCGCTCCCAATTCCATGCAATAGACCTTACCCTGTGACCATCCAAGCTGTCCTGCGCTGGAGCCCTGCTTCCATCTGCTATTTTGTGGGTTCTACTGTTCTAGAATCCTGAGCAGCCTTTTAAAGATCACACTGCTCACCTCCTAGTGTGAAGAAGGGGCTAGAAATGGTGCCCCAAAAATTGTCTGCTTACCCAACCCTGTCCTGATGACCTTGGCAGGTGGGGAATCCCACTCTGCGGTTGAAACACAAAGAAATGTACAAAAATGTCTGCAAAGATGATTCTATTCACCATTGGCACATGGAATGTTGAATGATAAATCATTAGAGAAGATCCTCCATATTACGTGTAAGCCCAGCACATATGTGTCAAGCTCCCTGCCCCCTTTGCAGACCTTTAGACTCTCCCGCTTGGAGACTGATAACAGGAAACTCCTAAGACAAAGGGATAGTAAATAACTCATAAGCATTCCTGAAGAGCTGTAGGTATGAGGGGGCTTGGGGGGGCTCCTCTCTCTGGCGGGAAAAACTTTGTTTGGGGTCCTATAAAAGTCACCACATGGGACAGGCACATTGGGATCTCACCCATGGGGAGGGCACTTTGCCTGGGACCACCTTCCCTTTCAGGGCCTTGATCGAGCTGTGTAAACCGGGATCCCCACAGCTTTGAGAGGATCAAGTGCAGGAGTTCCCCCGAGAGGTGATGAATGTATGTCGTCTGTGTCTTTGTCTTTGTTGTGTTAACCGTGTTTGTTAGAAATTGTTGATTAATGTGGGTGTGGGTTTGATAGAGTATTTCACCTGTCTTTCAATAAAAACTTTATTCTGTTGGGAGTGTGTTTTATTGCCAGCGCAAATCCGAATCCGAACCTAACCTAGCTTAATCAAACAAATGTGCACACACTTATTGATAACACAAAATCCAGTGGACCTGAAAGATGAACAGCTCTTGTTGCAAGAGAACTCAGTAGGTATCATATCCAAATAGCAGCCCTGAGTGAAACAAGGCTGGCAAATGAAGGCCAGCTTACTCAAGTCACAGCTGGATACACGTTTTTCTGGAGTGGCCACAGTGAAGGGGAGCACCATGAAGCTGGTGTAGGTTCTGCAATCAAAACTAATCTAGGCAACAAGCTTGTATGCCTGCCGAAAGAAGTGAACAGAAGGCTTATGATAATGAGATTACCACTTGCAGGAAAACGTCATGCCACCATCATTAGTGCCTATGCTCCCACCATGATGACCCCTGATGAGGTTAAAAGAAAAATTTTATGAAGACCTGGAGAACCTTATCATCAATGTGCCAGAAGAGGACAAGCTGATAATTCTGAGTGACTTTAATGCTAGAATAGGCTCAGACTACGAGACTTGGCAGGGAGTCCTAGGGAGGAATGGAGTTGAAAACAGCAACAGCAATGGTCACTTACTCCTGAAGACTTGTGCATCTCATGACCTTCTCATCACCAACACTGTCTTCTGTTTACCTAAACACAATAAAACTTCATGGATGCACCCTTGCACTAGTCTATGTGATTGTAAAAAGAAGAGATAGGATGTGAGAGTGACGAAGGCCATGTGTGGTACAGAGTGCTAGACTGATCGTAGACTTATCCTTTCCAAGCTAAATATTTGCATTCAGCAAAAGTGACACCCCCAAGGGAAAATGACTACCAGAAGAATTAATGTCAACAAATTAGAGCTCTTCTCTGAGTGGGAACACTTTGTTGCTAACTTGGAGGGAAAATTGACCCAAAACACGGTAGGCAACAGTGGCACAGAAAAGGAGTGGGCAGCTTTCAGAGATTCGGTGTACAGCACTGCATTTGCTCATGTGGGTCAGAACACTTGCAAACACCGAGTCTGGTTTGATGAAAGTGATGGGCAAATTCAGAAGCTGCTAAATGAAAAATGAGAACTCCACATGGTTCACCAGCAGGATAGCACATGCACCTCTAAGAAAGCAGCATTTAATTCCATCAAAAGTAAAGTACAAGCAAAACTAAGATGTGGGATTCTTGGCTCAGTAAGAAGGCAGAAGAAATTCAGTTTTATGCTGATAGTAATAATCCAAAGTGCTTTTATGATGCCTCGAAGGCTATTTATGGGCCAAAGATCTATGGTGCATATCAACTACTCAGTGCTGATGGAACCACATTGATTAGTGATAAGGACATGATCCTGGAGAGTTGGACTGAACACTTCCATAGTGTTCTCAATAGACCATCATCATTCAATGCTGAAGCTGTTTACCTCAGGTTGAAGTCAATCCCTACCTAGCTGAAGCTCCAACTGAAGAAGAGGTTTTGAATGCCATTAGGTTCCTTTCATGTGGCAAAGCACCTGGTGCTGATTCTATTCCATCTGAGATTTACAAGGTAGGGGGTCCATTGCTCATACAAAAGCTAACTGAAATTTTCCACGTTATATGGCAAGAGGAGGTTGTGCAGCCTCTGAAGCTGAGATGCAACAAAGTATGGATCAATTCTCTACTGCTTGTGCTACTTTTGGCCTAACAATTAACACCAAGGAAACACAGGTGCTCAATCAGCCACCACCACACCATTCATATGTGGAACCCTCAGTTACAGCAAATAGAGAAGTTTTGGATGCTGTGGATAAGTTCACTTACCTTGGTAGTGTACTTTCCAGGGATATACACATTGATAATGAGATTGACGCATGCATTGCCAGAGCTAGCTCTGCGTTTGGGAGGCTCTGAAGGGAGAAAAGAGGTATTAGACTGGTTGCCAAACTGAAGGTCTACAGAGTTGTGGTGCTGACCTCATTGTTGTATGCCTGTGAAACCCGGATAGTCTACCAGTGCCATGCCAGGAAACTGAATCACTTCCATTTGAATTGTCTTAGAAAGATTCTGAAGATCACCTTGCAGGATAAGATACCAGACACTGAGGTCCTTACTCAAACTCAACTGCCAAGCATTCAAACTCTGCTTCAGAGAGTGCAACTCTGATGTGCTGGCCACATTGTTTGAATGCAAAACATACACTTGCCAAAAAGACTATTTTATGGAAAACTCACATGGCAAGCGTTCACATGGTCATCAGAAGAAGTGATACAAGGACACTTTCAAGGTCTCTCTCAAGAACTTTGGAATTGATTTGTGACATGGGAGACAGTGGCACAGGACCACTCAGCGTGGAGTGCCCACATTAGAGAAGGTGCTGTGCTGTATAAGCAAAGCAGATTTGAAACAGCTCAAAGGAAACGCAGGATGTGCAAGTATGGAGTATCCATCCCAGATGTTTTCACAGACTATTTGTGCACAACCTGTAGTAAAGCATTCCGAGCTCATATTGGTCTGACCAGCCACAGTCAGACACATTGAATCTTGACTCAAGCATAGTGATTTCATTTTGGTCCTCTTCGAGAATGAAGGACAACCAACCAACTAACTGACATTTTGTGGGTACTAGTTGCCACCTTAAGGTATGCCATTAACTCTCCCTTGTTCTTGTTCTATGACCAGTCATCACCTATTCTGAACATATAACTCCTCAGGTATATACATTGCAAAGCTTATCCTTATCATTCTTTAGTGGAAATGTCATGCGCCTAGTGGCACCGACCACTGCTTTTTCGGTCACCTGTAACTTTAATTTTTCATGGATTATGGTGTTCCAAGATTTATAAAGTACTCAACGTTACTAGAAGATGAGCATTTATGCTGAAAGGCAGCTAATGATCATTGAAAGCACATTACAGCTTTTTTTGCATTTATCAAGAAATGTAACTTGATCTTAGCATTTGCATAAAAGACTATTAGATTGTGAGTTTCTTGAGGGCACAGACTCCCTTTAGCCTTTCTCTGTTTTTCCAGTGTTTAGCACAGTGCCTGGCATAGAGTATGCAGTTAATAAATACTTATTGACTGCCTGACTCCTTACTGGAGGAAGATTCCCGTAAGGGTGGGGCTCTTGTCTACTGAATCCAATGCTATTTTGAATCAACAAGCCATGGAATTTTGTATTACCTACATCTTTTAGTCATCTGTTTTTGTAAAGATGTAGTCTGCTGTAGCAAATTATTTGTGAAAGTTTATTCCCTTTTCTTAATGCAGTGAATGTAGGAAAGCATCCACACACAGGAATTTATGCTGTAGAGCAAGGCTTGGGATGTATGGAAAGGAAAAAAACCTTCAAGGCATGGGTCATGCTTTGCTTCTGTCCTGAGAGACCTTAGTGGAGAGAAACTATGAAAAAACAATAATGTGAGAAAGACTTTGACTGGAGAAGATATCTTACTGAATATAAGAGAATTCGCATTCATGACAAATCCCATAAATGACATAAAAAAGAGAGGAAGTCTTCAGAAATAGTTGAACTCTTTAGAAGCATTAGAGTTTTGATGAGACAGACTTGAATCTGTGATTTCACTGATGCAGTAGCTCCCAATTAAGAATACAGTGATATGTGTATTTCATTCTTATAAAAATTTTATAAAGTTTAAAAAATATGCATATGGAGCAGTAATAATCATCGTTCCTTTCAATGGACTCAGTACCTAATTAGCTTAGTGCCAAAGGGTGTGAAAGCCTTCCTGCAAGCAAGTTTCCCCATAAGCAAGTTTCTCTTAGGCAAGTTCTTCCCCCAGTAGGCTCTATGTGATTCAGGATATATTACAGCTGTGAGCTGGGCCAGAGCTCAGAGTAGGTCACATAGACCTATTAATGGTCAGGGAAGATCTTCCTATCCCATTAACATTACACTGGGAGATACCAAATTGGGGAATGTAGAGTATTAATTTCCCAGGTTTGAGAGTATCTGGAAGTATAATCATTAAGTATCTGTAAAATTCACCAAGTCAGACCAGGGCATTCCCTGATGTTAAAAGCATATCCAAATTAGGTCTCTGCTACTTATTAACTGTGGAACCTTGGACTAATATCTTGAGTTTAATTACAGTTATCCCATCTATATTGTGACTTTCCCCATCACAATTTCCATATGTTGAGGATTAGCATAAGAAATTAAATAGGAATTTTGGGGGAATTTTGTGGAAGCTGCAGAGGACACGTAAAGCCCAGCAGATGACACAGAGTCTATGACCAAATACTTAACCCAAATTTTATAATAAGGTACTGTAAACATATCCCATAGAAGAAAAAGAAAAAATTCAGGCTTCTTCTCTGGTACAAAGGGAAAGCCAAAAAATTTGACATTCGTTTTCCAGATCTCAGGGGCACCATGCCCCTAATGCCTGTGATGTGGAAGGGACAACGGTAGTTTGTATTTATTCTTTATATTATCTATCTATCTATCCTTTTATATCTATTTATTTTTTTCCTGTTACAGTGCAAACTAATTGGACAGCAAACATTTATCAAGTGCTTAGCTTACTATGTACTAGATACCGTGTGAGCAGGGATCATTTCAGTTATTTTTTGTTTTGTTTTTTACACTCCTCGCTCCTAGCATAGTGCCTGGAACACAGTAGGCACTTATAAATTCTTGTTAATTGAGTGATTTACCTTAGTCTCAGTGTGCTAAGAAAAAGAATAATAACAATAGCTTTCCTAGTAACAGATCTTGACTTAGTGGAAAGTCAGAATCAGATCAAAAAGTCGTAGAATTTAAGACAAAGACTATGTCCTAACCTCCCCCAATAGACAGGGCTAGCCCTTTGCCAAATTGGTCTGTAACTGGTACCTTCCTATCTCCCTTTGTTACACTTTCTCTTTTCTTGCATGCTCCCATTTCCCTGAACACCCAGGGACCATCATAGTGGTGCTAGCCCCTCACAGCTGCGCTGTTAGATACCCTACACATGCCTGCCTGGACCTTTATCTTTATTCTAATAATAATGACAATGACAGTGCTGTTATTTTTAGCTGACAATTATATAGCAATTTAAAGTTTACAAAATGCTTTACATATGTCATCTTATTTGATCCTCACATCCACTCTGTAGTGTGCTGTTGTTACATTTTTTAACAGATGAGGAGACTGAGGGTGAGAAGGGCTAAGCGACTTGTTCATGGCTGTTGTCTGGAATTTTAACTAGAACAGATATAGCTCAGATATAGCTACAGATACACAGAGGCTGTGAGCAAGGAGAGCCGAACCCACTTGAGAGAAGGAAGGATCAGCTGCACGGTTTTAACGAGGACTCTCCTGATTCAGGTCCCCTGTTCTTTTTACCATACTACATTGCTTCTCCTATTTGAATTATCTGCTGTGTATCATGCCCACAAGACAGATGTTCTCAGCTCTTTCATATTGTGAATTATTTAATAATTCATGTTAAGTGTTCAAGGCTTCTGCTGATTTAATGTTCACCATAACCCAGAGGAATGAATCTGAAACAGAATTTCAGATATTGTTTAAGTCTAGTAGGGAAGCTATTTGGGAATAGGAATTCTTTCCAGGAATAAAAAGCCTTCTCAAAATAAGACACATGGGTTATGATCTACTCCACCCTTGCATACTGCCAGCCTTATTAAGCAATATCATAATAATAGATTAAGAATGGTCAGATTGTCAATATGATAACTTCTCAAGTCTAAAACTGAAATGTGAATTGTCTTGGTGAGTCTACAGAAATCAAGAGTTTTTACAGGTAGTGCTTTACAGTTAGCAAAATGTTTAACATGTATTATCTTGTGTTATCCTTATAGTACCTTGGAAGGTATTAGCGTAAGTATTATTCCCATTTTGCATATGAGAAAACTGTGGCTCATGGACTAGGCTTGCCCAAGGTTATACAGGTATCAAGTTGCAAAGTCACTTTATTGTGTTTGTAATAATTAAAGTATGCCTTTTTATTTATAGAGTTTTAAAACGGTGCCTATTTCTTTTTAAAAGTATTTCTATGGCAATATCTACAAACAGTTTATATATGCTGAAGTTTTGCTTTATTAGACGTCACAGCTTGGATTAAAATGAAGACCTCGGTTTGACTCTTTGCAGGAAATTGGGAGTCAGGAAGCTGATATAAACAGGAGCTTTATTACTATGCAGCACAGCAGGCCTGGGGAAACAAAGCACACACACAAATACCTGTGGCCGTAGAAGGAGACAGAGGTTCATCTCCAAGGGGGCAAGAAACTCATCCAGATCACAAGGGAGGGAAATGTCAGAGCTGAGCCTCAAGGAGGAATGTTAGATACCCCCGAAATGGTCTTGGTGGAGAAGAGGTAATCACTGCCAAATGTGGGAGGAGGATGGGGTCATGTATCGATACCAAGTTTGAATGTGGCTGAGGTAGGGGAAGTTTCTTTGTTGGGACCAGAAATTGGGAGAAGGTCTGAGTTGACTGAGGCAGTAAAAGAAAGGAGTAAATCAGAGTGCTGCACATGGCCAGGAGTATTTTCCAATCGGAAACTGTGAGCAGCAACTGTTGATCCAGGATCGGAAAAGTCTTGAAGTACAACCTTGACTGTATTTGCCTATATAATTTATGGGCCTTAGCCTAAGTGATCTCATATTGGAATCTTGTCATTATACTTCTAATATCAAATGATAAAAACCTTCAATTATACAATTTTCTTTTATTGATAAGATTCTTTAATTGAAGTCTTTTTCTTATTAAACCAACATAAAATCTAGAATTGTAAATATATAATATATACATGTACATATGCATATAAAGTGGAGAAAGAATATATTATTGCTAGATTTGAAGACAAGAAGACCTCAGTTCAAATGTCACTTTGTGTGCCAACTGTTGAGTGTGCCTCAACATACACACACACAATTTTTTGCATATGTGTTATACACATATGTGTTTGTGTACACAGACAAAGGAGATGGAGAGAGAGAGGGAGGTCACCAGAATAAAGAGCCTTATTTACTTGATAGAGGTAGAGTTAGACCATTGTTCTGACTTTGCCCCCAAAGAGAATGTGAATATGCCCACTCACACCTTATTTGGGATATTGCTTATATCTGGAAGGCAAGGAATGTCTTTCCAGTCTGCTTAGTGGCCTATTGATATTGCAGTAATGATTGCTTGAGACCGGGCTGGTGTGAATCTGAGCTATGCCCCTGAACTTAAGGCAGCAGAGACATTGGGCTTCCTCAGTATGGTGTCAGTGGGCACCTAAAGCAGATACCATACCCTACCAAGAAGATGTGACCAAAATGCTAAACATAGTTTCATTGGGCAAGGTCACTCCATATATATTAGAGATCTTCAAATCTAGAACAAAATCTTTATCTTTCAGCCATGTTTGCTTCTATTTGTTCCAGGATCCATGGCCTTCTAGATTTTGTTAGGCCAAGGATCCTGGAAGGGTGGATTATGTAATGGCAAGCAAAATGGGATATGTTGTGAATGTTATGCATTAGTACTGAGATGGGATCACAAAGTGTAATGCCTCTATGGTTCCAGGATCCATGACTATTTAGATTATATTAAAACCAAGGATCCTGGAGGGGTGGAAATGTTAGGGCTATCAGACTTTTTGCTGTTCTTCCCTTTTGGGATGCTAAGATTATCAAGTCTCCCCACTGTTTGAATGGGTGGGAAACCTTTTGCTCTCTTTGTTTTGGAGTATTTCTCAGCTATTTCTCAGCATTGAGGCAATTAGGAGTCATTGACTTGTATATGATGTGATGCTGGGGATGGGGAACTTTCACACACCCAGCCTGGGTGAGGTCAGAGCCCTCAGAGCTCTGAACAGGTTATAATTCAGAGGAGCTTGGTGTTTGACTTTTGGGGCTCACTCATGGAGAGAGTGTTGAGACTTGGGCAAGCCGTAACTGCCCCCTGGCTTTGATAACCCAGACAGATATTGGTGCTTCTCTGGTAACTATGAATTTTGATTTGAATCAGACAAGGTCTGTCTGTTGATGTTTGTAATTTCTGTTTGTATTTGCCTGGAAGTTCAGGGGGCTGATCTTTTCCCCTTGAACTAAGTGTATGATATATGTATGTTTGATCAAACTGAGATTGTTAACCCCTTGAAGTTGCTTTTCTTATAAAAGCAGATCAAAGAACCTGTGTTGGCAGCATTCTTGTTGTTGGTCTTGTGTTGGTCTTTCACCTCCACAACAGCTGCTAGCCACATTGTTGCTACATCAAGTTCCTCTTGATCACAACCTCTTACATATTATAAATATACATGTCTATATATTTCATATATAGAGAAGCACATATTTTTATAGCTATGTTAAACATGTGAAAAGAGCTTTTTGTAAATGATATCAAACATTTGTTTTCCTTTAAAATCTATAAATATCAATATTTCTTTTCAAAGCATATCTTTATTAATGTACCACTTAAAATCTTTTAGGTAAGGTTTTGTCCTGTGTCAAGTTTTTCATTACCTAAGACTTTTTCTAGTAATTATACAATCAAAGAAATGTTTATGAAAGATGTAACTCAGAACCTGTGAAATATATCCAAACTCTCCTCCTCTCTTACCTCCAGGTTTACTGCCAGGACAAAAGAAGTTTCTGAGTAGGGGTGGAGCCAAGATGGCAGCTGGAAAGCAGAGACTTGCTTAAGCTGTCCCCCAAATCCCTCCAAACACCTGTAAAAATGGCTCTGAACAAATTCTAGAGCTGCAGAACCCATGAAATAGCAGAGGGAAACAGGTCTTCAGCCCAGGAGAGCCTGGATGGTCTCTGGGAAGGGTCTATCGCACAGTGTTGAGAGTGGAGGGCAGCCCAGTATGGGCCACGCCAGGACAGACCAAACCCGGAATCAGCCAACTGGAAAAGGCCTTGGGGCCATGAAACAGTGAGCTGCAGCAGTTACCAGACTTCTCAACCCACAAACGCCAAAGAGCAGGTTAGGGGGAAACTGGGATCTAGTTCAGAGGGATCCAGCCTCCAGCTGTGGGGGTGGAGGAGGTGGTACAGTAGTGGCGATAGCAGCAGCAGGAAGCTCCTGAGGCTGCTTCCAGAACTCCAGCGTCAGCTGCTTCCCGAGTCCCTGGCTCACATGGTGGGAGGAATCTAGCAGCAGATCAGAGCGGGAGTGCAAGGAGTGCTTTGTGGGCCTAAAGGCAGGTTCTCTTGCTATGCCCTGCTTGGATCTGTATTGTGGTCCTGGTTGGTGGATCCTGGGGGAGGATGAGTGCTGCTGGGACAGAGCCTGGGGTGACAGTGGAGTAGCTCTGAAAACAGCAGTGCTTGGACCCTAAAGCTTGGGACAAAGTATTCTCTACTCTACTAGCAGAGATATCCAGACATAAAGCTCAAGAGTCAAGTAGTTGGCTAGGAACATGAACAGGCAGCGAAAACAAACTCAGGCTAAAACTCAGACTCAAACTCAAACTCTAGATTCCTTTTTTGGTGACAAAGAAGATCAAAACATACAGTCAGAAGAAGTCAACAAAGTCAAAGAGCCTACATCAAAAGCCTCCAAGAAAAATATGAATTGGGCCCAGCCCATGGAAGAGCTCAAAAAGCATTTGGAAAAGCAAGTTAGAGAAGTAGAGGAAAAATTGGGACAAAAAATGAGTGATGCAAGAAAACCGTGAACAACAAGTCAACAACTTGATAAAGGAGACTCAAAAAATACTGAAGAAAATAACACCTTAAAAAATAGACTAACCCAAATGGCAGAAGAGCTCCAAAAAGCCAATGAGGAGAAGAATGCCTTGAAAGGCAGAAGTAGCCAAATGGAAAAGGAAGTCCAAAAGACCACTGAAGAAAACACTACCTTAAAAATGAGATTGGAGCAAGTGGAAGCTAGTGACTTTATGAGAAATCAAGATATTATAAAACAGAACCAAAGGAATGAAAAAAAATGGAAGATAATGTGAAATATATCATTGGAAAAACCACTGACCTGGGGAATAGATCCAGCAGAGATAATTTAAAAATTATTGGACTACCTGAAAGCCATGATCAAAACAAGAGCCTAGATATCATCTTTCAAGAAATTATCAAGGAGAACTGCCCTGATATTCTAGAGCCACAGGGCAAAATAGAAATTGAAACAATCCAACGATTGCCTCCTAAAAAAGATCCCAAAAAGAAAACTCCTAGGAGTATTGTTGCCAAATTCCAGAGCTCTAAGATCAAGGAGAAAATACTGCAAGCAGCCAGAAAGAAACAATTTGAGTACTGTGGAAACACAATCAGGATAATACAAGATCTAGCAGCTTCTACATTAAGGGATCTCAGGTCTTGGAATATGACATTCAAGAGGTCAAAGGAGCTAGGCTTAAAACCAAGAATCACCTACCCAGAAAAACTGAGTATAATGCCCCAAGGCAAAATATGGGCTTTCAATAAAATATAGGACTTTCAAGCTTTCTCAGTGAAAAGACCAGAGCTGAATAGAAAATTTGACTTTCAAATACAAGAAAAGAAATGAATGAAAAGGTAAACAAGAAAGAGAAATCATAAGGGACTTACTAAAGTTGAACTGTTTTGTTTACATTCCTACATGGAAAGATGATGTGTGTAATTCATGAGACCTTTCTCGGTATTAGGGGAGTTGAAGGGAATATAGACAGAGGGTACAGGATGAGTTGAATATGGAGGGATGATATAAAAAAATGAAATAAATTTAAGGAGTGAGAGAGGAATATATTGAAAGAGAGAGAAAGGGAGACATAGAATGGGATAAATTATCTCACATAAAAGTGGCAAGAAAAAGCAGTTCTGTTGGGAGGGAAGAGGGGGCAGGTGAGGGGGAATGAGTGAATCTTGCTCTCATTGGATTTGACCTGAGGAGGGAATAACAGACACACTCAATTGGGTATCTTATTCCACAGGAAAGTAAGGGGAAGAAAAGGGGGGATGATAGAAGGGAGGGCAGATGGGGAAGGAGGTAATCAAAAGCAAACACCTTTGAAAAGGGACATGGTCAAGGGGGAAAATTGAATAAAGGGGGACAGGATAGGATGGAAGGAAATATTGTTAGCCGTTCACAACATAAGCATTGTGGAAGTGTTTTACATAATGACACATGTGTGATCTATGTTGAATTGCTTGCCTTCCTGGGGAGGATGGGTGGGAGTGGAAGAAGGGAGAGAATTTGGAACTCAAAGTTTTAAAAGCAGATGCTTAAAAAATAAAAAAAAAATAGTTTTTTGCATGCAGAAAAAAAATGAAAATGACATTAGTAGTCACAGCTGTCAGCTAAGGAGAAAATATTCTGTTTAAGTTGAATATTCCTTCATAGCATAAGCTCATCAAGTCTTGAGGAAAAACAAAAATACATTTTCTGGGAAATATTAGAGGTTATTTTCAGTGGTAAAATTATTAGGAAAATGTTATGTCATTTCTTAGTATAATAGGATACAAAATTATAAATATTTCCCAAACTCTGACAGGTTTAAATCTACTTCTTTATATTTTATTCAGTCTTAAATTTCATTTTTCCTTAAATAAGACATACAGATGTGTAGCCAGAATGGCCTTTTGTTTTCTTTGAATGACTCAGCTTACCTCATTGAGCCTCTGGACACTGTGGCTTGCTCTTCCGGGGCAGGAAGCCCAAAGAGCATTCCAGGAAGCAGACAACTTCCTGTGTGATGAGTCATGGGGCTGGCTGAGGGGAGGTGTTAACGGCTACGCTAGGGGGAGGGGCCAAGTCAAGAACCAATCGGCCCTGGTCGTTCAGGCGGTGCTTGATGATGTCAAAAAAAAACTCTATAAGAGGGGAGAGGACAGCTTGAAGATCTTCCTTTCCTTTTCCGGTTGGAGCCAGAGACAGTTACAGCGACAGTTACAGCGACAGTTACAGCTACAGTTACAGTTACAGTTACAGCCACAGACACAGCTGAAGCAGGAGCTGCCAGTAGCAGAGCTGACCTACGGGAGGAAGCTGAACAAAGACTTCAGGCCAGTGGGTAATCTTATTACCATAGAGGGGGAAGCATGATTTTGCTTTACGCAATCATGCTTCTCTGTAGCCTCCTGGTTACTCTTTCAAGGCGTACTTATTGGGCCTGGAAGCTTTTGATCAATATATCAAAATGGGGTTGCTGGTTCATGGGTTGGTTACTGTGGAGCCTAAATAAATGTTTTGATTCTTCTGCCTTCTACTTTGAGAGTTTCTTATATCCGGCGGTTCCGAACCTTTCAGACATGTTTATGATCCTCTTTGAGATTATAAACTCTGCCCTCCTATTACATTTGGCGACCCAGATGGGACCGCTAGGTATAAGATCTCTATTTAGAAGCAGAACAATTCCAGAGGAAGAGATGAATATCCCAGGATGGGAGGATCCATTTTATTCCTCCCTAGCAAAAGAATTGGCTAAAAAAGCTGGACCCTGTGAAAACTGGGAACCAAGGCTACGGAGAGGAGATCCTAGGGATTTGGAAAAGTGTTTACGAGAAGTTGGGATTCAGTCAGGGGCATCACTATCTAGGCAAAGCTGGATAGTGTTATCAGCCTACCGGCTAGTATACGAAAGATTGAGATTAAGTGAAAGACATGGGGGCACTCCTACCCCACAGGAAGAAGGGGAATCTCAGATAGCAGGAGACCAAACTGACTCAAATGAGAACTTTTCTATTAATGTGGCTAAGAGCAACAGGAGACCAAAAAAGCCCAGAGTGCATTTCAACCCAGCCCAGAAAGAGCCTGACTGCCTGCTTCGTCCTAGCCATGGTGGCAGAGGAAGTGAGTGGGGGGAGAATGAGACAATGTTAGGGGCTGAGGCACAAAACACTACTTGGGTTCAGGATGTGCCTCACACAGAGAATAGGAGATGGTTAAATGATCAGACAAGGGCTCGACCCATACAAAGGAGGAAGACAGAAACCCGAGGTGAAGATTCAGTTACAAGGGAAATTCAGGAAGATTTCTCACCGCAAGAGGTCACAGATATTTTGAGTAGATTCAGCCAAAGAATAGGAGAACCATTGATATCTTGGATGGTAAGACTCAGTGATCAAGGGGCCAGTGGAATATCAGTAGATAGGACAGACTGCATGAGATTCATAGGTATCAGCCATGATCCTCTAGTTCAACAAGCTTTTAGGGAACATCATCAGCAAGGAGATGGTGATAGCAGGACTACTCTGTTGGCATTAGCCGCTGTGGGATGCAATAAGAGATATGCTACTGATTCTATGTGGCCCACTGAGCACAGACCCTGGTATTCACTTAGAGATTGTATCATGAGACTAAAGGAGGAGGTGATGAAGACTGCCATTATGATAGGAACTGCAGACAAATATTACAATGATCCAATGGAACTGCCTCATAGGAATTTAATAATTAGGACAGCTCCCCCTGCTTATAAACAACTAATTTTGAATTTATTACTTGGAGAAGTAGGGAGCCGTCTTACAACAGTGATAAATAAGATTTTACAGTTACATGACTTAGGTGACTGGGGAAGGGATAGATCTCCTCGAGAGAGAAGGGTGAATAACCAGCAAACTTGGCGCCAAAGGAGAGTAACAAGGAAAGAAATGTTTACTGCTTTATTGAGAGCAGGGGTAGGTTTTGAAATGATAGATGGAATTCCAACCAATGAATTATACAGAATGTATAGAGGACTTGATAACATGAGAAATAGGGAAATAAGAACTGCTCCTGCAAGCCCACAAGCCACTCAGACTGAAGGTGACCTTGTGTGATTAACGGATGAAAACTTGTACATTTGGGGAAAGGCTGGGAGGACAATCCTAGTCTCTGTCTAGGATGGGATCCTCTTGGCTTCCTCATTATGTTCCTTTTGAAAAGAAACATTTCCCACCTGAGTTTGGCTCTGATGTTGGATCTTTGCATAACTGAAATCTCAACCAAACTTGAGATGATTTTATTTGAAGAATTATAGTCCATACTTGTCTATTCTTTTTGTCCTTTGTTTTGGCTAACCTTGTTGCTAGTTTTGTTTCCTTCAGGCTTAAGCACCCTGCACTTTCCGGTGACTGCCTAAGCATGTAGCATTCTTGGAATTCCTGCCAGCTCGTTAAAGAAATGACCTCTGGAATGGGACTTTTTGGGGGCAGGGCCATCTCTACATCCAATTTCAGCATGAAGAAGCTATGGAAAATGAGACCTTCACCCCTCACCCCAAGATTTTGAGCCCCAATCGTTCAAGGGGGGTGGAAATGATGATAGTGTTCTGTTTACTTATTTTGTGTTATCCTTGCTGTGTTGTTTTATTGTTATGATATTATTGATCCTATGTAATGGATACAAGGATTTAGGGGTGGACATTTGAATTATTAATAATTATTTTGGGGAGGATTGATTGAAAAGATTATCTTGCTGGGACCTAGGGGTGGATCACATTTGAATCGTAAACCAATATTTAGGAATGTCACCAAATGATATGTTTTGCTTTATAATGAATGATATGTTTTAGTTTCCTTTGTAATTGGATCACAATGTATGTTCTAGGATACATGGCTGATTAGATTATGTATCCTATAACAAGGGGTGGAGTGTAGCCAGAATGGCCTTTGTTTTCTTTGAATGACTCAGCTTACCTCATTGAGCCTCTGGACACTGTGGCTTGCTCTTCCGGGGCAGGAAGCCCAAAGAGCATTCCAGGAAGCAGACAACTTCCTGTGTGATGAGTCATGGGGCTGGCTGAGGGGAGGTGTTAACGGCTACGCTAGGGGGAGGGGCCAAGTCAAGAACCAATCGGCCCTGGTCGTTCAGGCGGTGCTTGATGATGTCAAAAAAAACTCTATAAGAGGGGAGAGGACAGCTTGAAGATCTTCTTTTCCTTTTCCGGTTGGAGCCAGAGACAGTTACAGCGACAGTTACAGCGACAGTTACAGCGACAGTTACAGCTACAGTTACAGTTACAGTTACAGCCACAGACACAGCTGAAGCAGGAGCTGCCAGTAGCAGAGCTGACCTACGGGAGGAAGCTGAACAAAGACTTCAGGCCAGTGGGTAATCTTATTACCATAGAGGGGGAAGCATGATTTTGCTTTATGCAATCATGCTTCTCTGTAGCCTCCTGGTTACTCTTTCAAGGCGTACTTATTGGGCCTGGAAGCTTTTGATCAATATATCAAAATGGGGTTGCTGGTTCATGGGTTGGTTACTGTGGAGCCTAAATAAATGTTTTGATTCTTCTGCCTTCTACTTTGAGAGTTTCTTATATCCGGCGGTTCCGAACCTTTCAGACATGTTTATGATCCTCTTTGAGATTATAAACTCGGCCCTCCTGCTACAAGATGCTAGAATGCATTTGTCTATGTTAAGCTAGAAGTATAAGGAAGCTATGGTTTTTCTTTTCTTCCTTTTCTTATGGAATGTAATATTCATGTAGAGTACCAAGAGGATCACAGGGCACATGGAACAATCTTGACTACACAAAAGAAGGAAATCACTGATACCAGGTCTGGCTTTGAATAGGATTCAAAGTTATTTTAAAGTCCCTCTCTTCCTGACATATTTTTATATCCTTTCAATCTTTATTCCAATGACCTGTATCTTTCCTAAATCATTTAACAAACAAACAAGATTTTTTAAGATGAAAAAAAAAGAGGTTTCTAATGAACAATACTATGCACAGTTCTTTGCTGAATTCTCTTTTTTGGATTTACTATTACAAATTTGGTGAGAAATATCTTTACTCGAGTGTAAATTTAAATAGGAACATTATATACAAGCATACTATGTTTTGGTGATGCTTTCCCCACATGCTTTATGTGTATATTGTAACATTTACTTCCTAGGTATACTATCCTATGTTTTCTGTCTCCTGAAAAGGACACTATACAATGTTAATCGTTATCGAGTGCTCTCCCATTTCATCTTCCCTTCCCACTTCTAGGAAGTTGTTATAAGAACTAGAAGACTGGCACCAGTCTCTTTCCTTCTTTCTTTACAAGTTACAGTAGGAAGCAGGATTTCTCCTAGCTTTGTTACTAAGATCTACATAACCACAAAGCATGGATTTAGAAACTCAAATGATCAATTTCTGTCTGGATTAAGAAATATTTCAATTGTAACAGAAAATGTAGGAGCTGTTTTCATTTAATACTCTTTGCCCATCCTTGGAATTTTTGTATTGTATTTAATAATTTCCAGGCATTTTCTTTCTATTTTGCTTCCTGTAATTTGATGTTCATTTTGTGTTTATACTGTCTGTAACTTAATGAAGTAAAATATTAATATTTGAAATTAGTTGTTTTAAAGTATAGGATGTGAAATTGATTTTATTTTTAAAGAAAAATGTTATATTGCTAAGACAGAAATAAAAAAGGTAAGATTTGCTTAGAGTGGAAGAAAACTATTTTCAAAACCTGAGGCATGACTACTATGCTAACAAAGTTCCATGTCTCTTTGTATGTAATTAATTGTGATAAGCTCTTGATTCTGTTCATAATGGTATTATTAGACCAATAGATTTTCTGTTGAATGACTAAAGTCAAGCTAAACTAGTATGGGCTTGGAATATGCTGTTCCAGAAGGCAAAGGAGCTTGGATTGCAATCAGGAATCAACTAGCCAGCAAAATTGAGCATAATCTTCCAGAGAAGGAAATGGATAGTCAATGACATAGGGGACTTCCAAACTTTCTTGGGGAAAAGACCAGAGCTGAACAGAAAATTTGATATTCAAATACAGGACTCAAGAGAATCATAAGGTAAACAGGAAAGAAAAAAATCCAACAGTAAGGTTAAACTGTTTCCATCCCTACATGGGAAGATGATACTTGTAACTCTTGAGAACTGTATCTTTATGATGACATTTGAAGGGGTATGCATAGATAGAGGGTGTGTGTATAAGTTGACTTTGATGTGATGATAAAAAAATTAAGGGGTTAAAAAAGGATTGTACTGAAAGAAGAGGAAAGGAGGAGGCAGAAAAGGGTAAATTACATCACATGAAGAGGCACAAAGACATATTATACTAGAGGGAAAGAAGGGAGGAGGTGAGCATTGTTTGTACCTTACTCTCATCCAATTTGGCTCAAAGAGGGAATAACATATATACTGAATTGGGTATAGAAATCTATCTTATTCTATAGCAGGGCTGTCCAAAATGCAGCCCACAGGCTGCATGTGGCCCACAGTGGGATTTATGCGGCCCGTCTACAAGCAGAGAAATTTACATAAATGCTTTAATAAAAGTTCTCGAACTACTGCAGAGCTGTCACTAAAATGGCAAATCAAAATATATTGTCTATTGTTTCAATAAAAACCTAGGTTGGACAGCCCTGTTCTACAGGAAGAAGGGAGGGAAAGGGGAAAGAAAAGAAGGAGGAGGAGGACAGAAGGGAGGGCAAATTGAGGAAGGTGGTGGTATATCACCAATGTGATATCCACAGCAGCTGCAATGAATATGTAGGCAAATTCCCAGGTTTGAACTGCAAGATATAACAGACTCTGTTTATTGAAGACAAAACCAAAACATTTATTCACACACCAGAAAGCCAAATCCATCATAGCAACAAAAAAATCTACACATAGTATCAATGTAGGGGGCACTGCCAATCCCAAGCCTTTCCTCCGTTATGACCTTCCCACAAACAAATACCCTTAAGCAAAATCACTCCCTCTCTAACTCAAGGTAGCTGCTCTGTTTTCTCTGCCTGCCTCCTCTCTGTCCAAGCTCTGACTCACTCCAACTTCCTTTTCCACTCCTTCCTGCTTCACCCATTTGATAAGCTCCTCCCACCACAGGGGCTATGTGACTCACACTCATGGTCACATGGATGGGAATTAATTGTTTATTAATGAATGGGAAAGATCTTCCCATTTACATTAACAATACAGGTGGTCAGAAGCAAAATACTTGTGAGGAGGGAAAGGGAGAAAAGAGAGAGAAAAGCATAAATGGGGGGAAATAGGATGGAGACAAAGACAACAGTTAGTAATCATAACTGTGAATGTGAATGGGAAGAGCTCTACCACAAAACCAAAGCATAGTAGAGTGGACTAAAAACCATATTCCTATACTATGTTGTTTACAAGAAACACATTTGAAGCAGAGAGATATATACAAAGTAAAGGTAAAAGGCTGAAGCAGAATATATTATGCTTCAGCTAAAATAAAAAAAAAGCAGGGGTAGCAATCCTGATCTTGGACAAAGCAGAAGGAAAAATAGATCTAATTAAAAGAAATAAGGAAGGAAATTACATCTTGCTAAAAGGTACCATAGACAATGAAGTAATATTAAGACTAAACATATGCACCAAGTGGTATAGCATCCAAATTTTTAAAGGAGAAGTTAACTGAGTTACAGGAAGAAATAGAAAGCAAAATTATACTAGTCAGAGACCTTAAACTCGCCCACTCAGAACTAGATAAATCTAAGCACAAAATAAACAAGAATGAAATTAAGGAAGGGAATAGAGTTTTAGAAAAGTTAGATATGGTACACATCTGGAGAAAACTGAACGGAGATAGGAAGGAATGTACCTTTTTCTCAGCAGTATAGTTATCTACACAAAAAATGACCATATACTATGGCAGAAAACCTCACAATCCAATGCAGAAAGGTAGAAATATTAAATGTATCCTTTTCAGATCATGATATAATAAAAATTATATGTAACAAAGGGCCATGCAAAGATAGATTAAAAACTAATTGGAAACTAAACAGTCTAATCCTAAGGAATGAATGCATCAAAAACAAATCAGAAACAACTTTATCCAAGAGGATGACAGTAATGAGACAACGTATCAAAACTTATGGGATGCAGCCAAAGCAATTATTAGGGGAAATTTTATATCTCTAAATGCTTGCAATGAATAAAACAGAGAAAGAGGAGATCAGTGAATTGGACATGCAACTAAAAAAGCTAGAAAAAGAACAAATTAGAAATCCCCAAGTAAATACCAATTTAGAAATTCTTAAAATAAAAGGAGAGATTAATAAAATTGAAATTAAGAAAATTATTGAAGTAATAAATAAAACTAAAGGCTGGTTTTATGAAAAACCAATAAAATAGATAAATCACTGATTAACTTGATTTAAAATAGTGAAAGAAGAAAACCAAATTATCAGTATCAAAAATAAGAAGAGTGAATTCACCAATGAAGAGGAAATTAAGACAATAATTTGGAGCTATTTTGCCCAACTACATGCCAATAAGTCTGACAATTTTAGTGAAATGGATGAATATTTACAAAAATATAAATTGCCCAGATTAACAGAAGAGGAAATAAAATACTTACATAACCCCACTTCAGAAAAAGAAATTGAACAAGCCATCAATGAACTCCCTAAGAAATCATCTCCAGGGCCAGGTGGATTTACAAGTGAATTCTACCAAATAAATGAATTCCAATAATATATAAACTATTTGGAAAAATAGGTGAAAAAGAAGTCCTACCAAATTCCTTTTACGATACAAACACAGTGCTAAACCCAGGAGAGCCAAAACAGAGAAAGAAAATTATAGACCATTTTCCCTAATGAATATAGTAAAAATTTTAAATAGTAGATAAGAGATTACAGCAACTTATCATGAGGATAATACACTATGACCAGGTGGGATTTATACCAGGAATGCAGGGCTGGTTCAATATTAGGAAAACTGCCTACATAATTGACCAACTCAATAACAAAATAAAATTAACAGAAATCATATAATTATCTCAATAGTTGTGGAAAAAGCTTTTGACAAAATACATCACCCATTCCTCTTAAAAAACACTAAAGAGCATAGGAATAAATGGTGCTTTCCTTCAAATGATAAGCAGTATCTATCTAAAACCACCAGCAAGCATTATATGTAATGGGGATAAGCAAGAAGCATTTCCAACAAGACCAGGAGTGAAACAAGGATGTCCATTATCACCACTGTTATTCAATATTGTATTAGAAATGTTAGCTTTAGCAACAAAAGAAGAAAAAATAATTTAAGGAACTAGAAGAGGCAGCAAAGAAACAAAGATATCACTATTTGCAGATGATTTGATGGTATACTTAGAGAGTCCTAGAGAATCAACTAAAAAACTACTTGAAATAATTAACAACTTTAGCAAAGTGGCAGAATCTAAATTCTCTATAAATATTTCTATAAATTTCTCTATAAATAGAGAAATGCAAATTGAAACAACTATGAGGTACCACATCACACCTATCAGGTTGGCAAACATGATAAAAACAGGAAAATGATAAATGAAGATGTGGTTAAATTGGAACACTAATGCATTAATGGTGGAGATGTGAACTGATCCAAACATTCTTACCTTGAGCAGACTCCCTGCTACTACCAATGATAGGAAAATTGACTGAAGTTGCTGTAGTGCTATTATTGGTTAGCTACTAAAAACTCTGAATGTTTACATTTTTGTAATTCTTTGATAACTTTTCACACCTCACTCCCACTCCCACCTAATTAATGTATAACATTTGACCAGCATCATGCAATTTCTTAAAATAGTAGTTTGCTTACATCTTTCTTATAAATTTATCTGAAAGAATTTGTCCATTAAAGATAAGGGGAGTTGTCTAAAGAACAAAAGAAAATTATCAATGAAATCAGATATTTAAAAGACTTGTAAAGAAAATAGAAGCAAAGAAAGCTAACTGAGAATGAACAAAATTCCTATAATTGTATGAGAATAGTGTTAGCAAGGCCAAAAAGAGGTAAGGCTGGCAATTAAAACTAAGGATGCCTACAAGGGATTTAAATGTTTTTTTTTGAGGAAAGTATCACAGGAAGCATAGGGCACTGCTTGGCATGGAAGGCATGCTGGCAGACTATAGTGAGAAGGCTGAACTACTCAATTCATTTTGCTTCCCTTTTTTTACCCAATCAATCAAATTCATGCAAGGAGAATAATGGGAAGGATAAAACAAAGTGGTTAAAATAGAATTTAAAACTAGGGCAAACAAGGAGATATTAAAAAGGTATGCAGTGGTCCACACAATGAATACCAAATGGCAAGGTACCTAAAGCACTTAAACCTGATTCTGAAAGATCATGGAAAATGGGAAATGTGCTAAAGAAACAGGGAAAAGATAAATGTGTTTTATCCCTCAAAAAATGGCAGCTGAGTGGCTTAGTGCACAGTGCTGCATTTGGATTAGGATAGAAGTCTGAATCCTGCATCAATTACTGGCCGTATGACACTAAGGCTAGATTTGAACTCAAGTCTTCATGACCTTAGGCTCAGTTCTGTCTCCACTGGGTGACCTAGGTGCCGGAAGCAGTCTGATGGCAGTCACTCTCAGGGCCTTAGCCCATGTTAGTATTGGACTTAATGGAGATACTCTACTGTAGTTCAGGTGCTTCTCCAGTAGCAGGATTACAGGACTGCTCCACCCAGTCCAGCACTAATTCATCTTAAACAGGGAAAATGTATGAAAACCCACAGTTATAAAATGAATTGGAGGTGATTATTCATTTTACAAAAGGTTCACTATGGGATTCTTTGTAATAGAGAACTACCATTCTGGGAGGACAACAAAACAAAACCTCTATGTTAATATTTATTATTAAATTATGTATGATAGGCACTTATAGCTTGAGTTTGCCCAGATTAAAAAAAACACACTTACACATTATTACCTCTTACAATGTATAATCCTAATACCACTTGTTCTACTCCCTGAGAAGAACTGAACACTCATTCATGACTTTCATCCAAAATCAAATTGATGGTCTGATCAAAATCTTTTAGTGTTCCCTGTGAAAATAATAATGGAATGTTTTAAGTTTTCTCAATTTATAAGTTCAGAATTGTAATGTCAAGCAAAGTGGGTCTTTTTGTTTTGCTTCTTTTTTCTTTTGGAGTTCTAGTTCTCAGCACTAAGGCAATCCAGTGCCTTTGATTGAGTCTTGCTTTTGTTTGAATTAAGAATCTTTGATTGAATCAAGAGTATTTGATGACCTGCTTAAGTCACAAGAAAGCCTGTCACATGGGTTTGAGTTACATGGTTGTAATGCCCTATGTAAGATGACCCTGAAGAAGTGTACATATACCCTGAGCTTAGCATTTTGCTTTGGGGGACCCCGGTTTTGAAAACCCAGACATTGGTGCTTCTCTCTCTTTGGTAACTATGTTTGTATTGCTATGGACAGACATGAACCCTGTCTGCTGATTTGTGTTATTTGCTCAGTTTATATAATTTCTTTTTGTAATTTCTGTTTGTGTTTTCACTGAAGTTCAGGGTGCTGACTTTTTCCCCTGAACTAAGTGAATGATATATGTATGTTTAATTACAGTGAGATTGTAAACCCCCTAAAGTTGCTTTTCTTGGAAAAGTAAATCAAAGAACCTGTGCTAGCAGCCCTCCTGTGTGCTGGTACTATTGGCCTTACACAGCCACAGTAGCTGCAAGCAGCATTGTTGTTACAAGAATATATTATATAGTAATTCTAAAAAAAAAACTAGTCCCTCAGATGCAAATGAGACTCATTAAAAAGTCCACTTTCCATCTCTAAAAAACAAAAACAAAAGTAAAAAATATCCTCTGTAATTGCCATTATTTCAAGTTTTCAAACCCTTTCTTAATTAGGGGAAAAAATACTTGAGTACCAACTCTCTGAAGAAAGACATGATGTGTTGTAAGGTACTATATAAAATATTTTTGTGCCAGTTACTGTGAGTTTACGAGAGGGTACACCATCACTGTCTTTCAAGAACTAATATTCCATTAAGTTCAATAAGCATTTACTCTGTGCAAGATGTTGTGGAGTAAGAGTAGCTAGGGATATAAAGATAAAATAAAACTCCCTAAATTTGAGGAATTTACATTTTAAATGTGGCCAAATGAATTCAGATAAAAATGTGAAATAGCAAGCTTTAAAAAAGGGACTGCACTAATTATAATTTTTCAAAGGAAAAAAGTACTCTCATTTTATAAAATAACTGGAGCCTGATGAAATTAGTTACAGAATGTTTCATGGAATAAACTAGATTTTAAATGAGAGAAAAGAGTTGGCAGAATTTCTGAGGAAATTTAAATTTATGTGGGTCTTGTTAAATGTTTCAATTTTTTAAAAATTTTCTATATATTTAGTTTTCCTCATCTGAATAGCACAACCAAAGAATGCAAATGCTAAAAGAAGAAAAGTAAATCTAGGGTTTGGAGAAATGGTGCTTTAAAAAAAAAACCTAACTAGCAACCAATTCTCATATCGACTGACTATCACAAATAAAAAAGAGCCTATTGGTGACATGCATAACTTTTTAAAAATAGCATTTAGGCATGTTTTGGATGTGTCAAGTAATATGTACCATATTTCCAAAGATAGACTTAAACTTATGTGTTCTCTATGTGTTCTTTGTGTGTAAAATTTTCTCCCAAAAATACTTTCCCTTTAATTTTGCTAAAATTAAGAAAGAAATATTTTAATCTTGGGCTTTCATAAAATAAAAAAAAACACATTACTTCATCTACATAGTAATACAGGAAAAATTTAATGAACAAAGACAGCAAGCAAAGTATATTAACATTTCATAAATATGTTTCATAATAGAAGCCTGCAATTGAAGTTTGTTTGTCAAGACCATAATTCTTAAAAAAAAACAAAACAAAACTGTGAGCTCCTCTAAACAATTTCCTTGGAGCCTAAGTTCACTAATTACTTTACTTAATAAAATTTCACATTCTAATGCACACTGGGAGCCAATTAGGAAATATTTAGGAAAAGGATTTGTCCCCTCCTACTGATCAAATATCTCATTTGATCCCCAACAATAACCCTGGAAGGTGGGTGCTATCATCCTCATTTTACAGATGAGGAAACGTGAATAGAAGTTAAATGACTTCTCCAGGGTCACACAGCTAGTAAGTATCTGAGGCTGGACTTGAACTAACATGTTCCTGACTCCCAGTCCTGCATTCAATCTACCTCGCCCCCAGTTACCCTGCAAATTCGAAAGTTCCCAAAATTATGCCAAAGTCTCCGTATCAAGTACAATGGCTAGCTAGATCACCCTTGGATAAAGCCACAAAGACTTAAAACATGCACAAATTTTTGTCCTTTTCCCAGGATTCAGTTCTGGGAGAAGTCTAACTTTCAAATAGCAGAAGAAAGCTATGAAATTGGAAGCTATTAGGACATTGTATCTCCAATGTGATATGAGCAGCAACTATGAGCATGCAAATGTATTTTAAGGATTGAATCACTAAGGTATAATAGGCATTCCTTACTCCAGACTGAACCCATATAACATTCAGTACACTAATACCAGACAAGATATCATTATGGAAATACAGGAAAGCAAAACTTAACAGGGCAACAAAAGTATTTACACATTACCAGCCCAAGACCACCACTGCCATCTCAATTCACAGCCTGGAGGCTCCTTGATAACGGCTGCTTAAAAGGTCTTAAGCTAATTGTCCTTCTGGTGGTCAGGGTTCCCTTCCAGGGAGTTTCTCTCCAGCAAGTTCCCTTTCAGAGAGTTCTCACCACTGCTTTGGGTCTCTGCCCCTCAGCAAGTTTCTGCCCTTCCATGAATCTTGCCACTACTACCAGCTCTGTCTGTGCTCGGCTGCTGGCTCACCCACTTGTGCAAAGGCATGAGAGACCATGTGCCTAGTCTCAGCACAAAATGTTGTAAACATCCATGACTGGTGGGGTACGGTCACATGGGACAGGGAAGATCTTCATATTCCACTGACCCTACAGACATCCATTGGCTCTCCCACTTCACCTCTGCCTCACAGGAAAAGTTGCTATTTACAATATTGTTGCTTTTCACTGTAATCTAGGGTTTCCCAAAAGAAAGTAAAAATTCTTTCCCATGCATCAGATAGTAGGACAGGTCGTTTTCTCCCCACATAGAAAGCATTGATGAGCATAAGGGAATTACATTGTGCACACACATATCTCCAAGACAGATCTTTTCCAGTGGCTCCTTTTTCTCAAATGCTCTTTCTTTTGTTCCAGCCCACTCTTATGCTGCTGCCACAACTGACCACCTCAGTAGACACTACAAACACAACTTTAATGGCCTCCCAGGACCTCATGACCTTCTGGAACTTACAAGGTCAACTGGGCTCATCCATCTTGAGGTTGCAGTTCAACCACTTAGTGAATCTGGAAGATATGCAGCTTCCACTATTCCTTTACCCTCCCAAGAAGCTTTGAGGAGTCCTTGATTGGAAGCCATAAAGGAAAAGGAATTTTTTTGGGGGGGGGCGCAACAGGGTTTGAGAGTCCCCATTAGTTCTTACGCCAAAACTATGGGTGTATGGATAAGTCTTGATTAGTACAAATAATGAATTTCCCTGAAGTTGTCTCATCTATTCACACTATGTGAAGTTATAATTATGTAAAATATGGCAGTTGGTTTCAGCCCAATTCAAAAATGTAGTGCAAATCCAGATAATGTGACTAATTGATAAGATTCATTTTTTGCATTAATTGGAAGCTAGCTAAGTTCTGGCTTGAGAATCAAGGGAAGACTTCACAAATATAGACTCAATCCTGTATAGATAGAATCTGTATAGTCTCAAAAATAGATGGGGAACAAGGCACACATTACACATTTGTGTCCTATAAAAGGGAAAACCAACGAGAAACTTCCTAATACCTGGCTTTGTTAGATTTGGCATCCAAAGAACTGGGTTCAAATTTAGCCCGTCATTTATTAGCTCTGTCCTAAGCCATGAAATGTAGATAACTTCAACTGCCTGTTTCACGGAATTGTTGCAAAAATGGAGATAAAAGTATGTAAAGTGCTAGATGAACTACAAGATACTAGGTACGTGGCAGTTATTCGTATCACCAATAACAATTTTAATAGGAATTATTTGCCCATTTTCATCTAGGTTTCATCTAGTCTATTGTCATCTGTCTTCATTAAAATTCACGAAAATATTTTTCAACTTCCACAAATTTCATACTAGGTTTCAGCCAAACATTGTCATTAAGTCATGAGGTTTTAATTAATGATTTGCCTCTATATTTGAAGTATTAACAAATTTAATTTGCTAATTTTTTCTTTCCTATTGATATCACCTAAGCTTTTTTGTAACATATACATTGGCCCTCTACCTAATAAGAATTTTATATACATATATATATATATATCTATAAAAGCAAATAATTATACAACGCACTAAATTCCATCCACAAATTATACACAGTATATAATACGATATCAGCGCGACCCGCGGATCTGACAAAGGCCTGGGCAATTCACTCCCCCTCCTGGAATTGCCAAGGCTGCAACCTTCTCTAGGGTTAAATGTTTATAAAGGTTGCGCAGCTATTGATATTTTCCACTTTAATTCTGGGCTGTTAACTAGAGCCCGGAGAAGGCTGAAGCCAAGGGAGAACCCCTCACGAGTTCTCCCGACCAGCTCTGAAGCCCGCTGCCGGGATGAAGATTTTCAGCTTCGGCAGCAGGAGAGAGCTGTCCCAGTCTCAAGCCATCCTCCCCTCTACAGCGGAGTCCGACCATTCGGCCCTGATGCTGTATTCCTCCTCAGGATCAAGGACCTTGGGAAGATCCACAAGGTGTAGCAACTGCTGCTGTTCGGAAAGTCCGGTGTGAAGGATCTGAATAAAGAGAACCGGTGAGAGGGCGATGAGGGAAGACAGAAGAAAAGGCCCACCCCCGCACCCCGGAGCAGCCAAGGGCCCTCCATCCTCCCTCCTTCGCCCCACCCTCCTCCCCCGTGAGTTCGTCTGCCTCGGCTGACTCTAGGAAAAGCTATTCACCTCAGCACCTGGGACAGGACAGCGCTGCCTTTCAGGGCCAGGGTTAGTGTTTGCCTCCTGGGTATTGGATAACAAATCAGAAATATGCTAATTAGGTGGTCTGGGCGGGATTAGGGAGTAGTCAGTTCTTAAAGGAACATGCAATTTTTGTACTTAGTGAGCAGGCCTCTTACCCAGAATATACTACGAGAATCTGGGGTGGGCGGAGCTACGGAGGGGTGTGTTTTTACACCTGCAGCTGTCACCAATCAACTATTGATGTCCTGTGTGTTAACAGTGTCTGGAATGTATACAGTAACTGAGGGAATCAGTACAAGACAGCCCTGTTTATACAAGGAAAATTCTATAGAAGTCAGTTTCTTCTTGCAACAGGGAGTGATAGTTTACTTCACTGGGTCCCATTCATTGGGTTACTGCCAGAGATGTGGTCTCAGGGTTGGGGTCCAAGCACCCCATCAGATCGTTCACGCCGGACTTCCCGAGCAGCCGCAGCTGCTGTACCTTCGCCACATCCCTATCGAGGCAGCTTTCTGGATCTTCTCGAGGTCCTTGACCCTGATGAGGTATCCGGCATTAGGGCCGAAGGATCGGACCCTGCTGTCCCTCTGAGAAGGAGGCATGAGACGGAGAACATATCTCTCCTGATGCTGAAGCTGAAAATGTTCATCCTGGAGCCGGGATTCAGAGCCGGGCGAGAAAACTCGTGAGGGGGTTCTCCCTTGGCCTCTCAGCCTTCTCCGGGGACTTCGCCTCCGCTGCAGTAAACGGCAATGGCTGGAAGCAAGCGGTTAAGAGACTCGGGAGCTGGCAACTGTTATAAACGAAACGTTTCCTGGCCTGGCAACACTGCGAGGGAGACTGAACTACGCATGCGTTGGTCAGAGGCTCTGCTCACGCGAATGAGCCCGTGCGCACTGGCAGGGTACATTAGCTGTCTGCTTGGAGGGGTCCAAAGCTGGGGATCAGGAGGATGGCTGAGCCCAAGGCGGGCTGCTTCCCCTGCTAGAGGTTCTTTCAAGTCTCGCGCTGAATTGGGAGGTATAGGGGCGGGGAGGAGATGGGAGCAAGGTGTGGCCCAATGAGCAGACTGCTGGATCTGGATTCAGATGACTCGGGTTCTAACGTGGAATCCCTGGAGCTAGTCAGTTGTTTCTTTTCCTGAAGACGGGCAAAATACTTCCTCTCCGAACCTCAGTTTCTTCCTCTGTAAAACGAAGACGTTGTACTAGATGACCTCCCAAGTCTCTTCCAGCCATTAATAATTTTGTGAAGCCCAGACTGAAAACGAGCGCCGTGGGGGTCTGACGGCTGCCCCAGGACAAATGTAGTCTAGGTTCCTCTTTCTTCTGATTCTCCCTTCCCTTTTATAGCCTTCAGGAGAGGAGAATGATTTGTACGGGACAGGGAGCCTGGCACAGGAAGGGTGGAGCTGGCCTTAGCCAGGAAGCCCTGGGTTCAAACCCAGCCTCTGCAGATTTACAATTGCCCTATTGATGATGTTAGTAATGGTGGGAAGGAGGGGGTTACAGCAGTTCATTGGGAAAAGATATGTCAATTTTAGCTGATAATAAGCTGCTAAAAGAGTTAAACATACCCTAAGGCTTTAGTAATAGAATAATAGGGTTTAAATCACAGAGGCTAATAGTTCCATTCAACTCTGGGCTGAAGGGACTCTGTCCAGAGTATTGTGTTTAATTATGGATGCTTCATCTTAACAGGGACATTGATAAATTCAGAGATGAGAGATATGGATGAACTAAGAATGCTGAAGATAGAGAACACTAAGGGAAGGCGTGATGTCTGTTTTCAAATATGAGAAGGGCTATTGCATAGATTTGGGTATCTCTAGAATAGATTGCTCAGACTAGTGATGAGAGGAGCCTGGTTTTGACTTATACAAAGAAAAATAAACTTTATAGCAATAGAATGGACTGCTTGTGAGACAGTGCCCTTCAAGTAGAAGCTGTCTGACTGTGGTGCAGAAATAATTCTTACACTGATTGCGAGGCTTGACTCCATCATTTTTAAGGTTTCTTCCAACACAGATATTTCGATTTTCTATATTAGTTTATATCATCCTGCTGCAGGCTTCCATTAGAATAGATCATCAAAGTTGGCTTTTTTTAAAGGTACATGTAACGTAGAGGAGAAGCTAGAAGTATTTTATTTATTGACCCACAAAGCAGAAGGAAATTGCTGCAAAGGGGAATAAACAGGCTATTATCTAACTGGCCTTGGCTTTCCTCCCCCCTTTTTCCTCTGTTACTTTGCATTCATGATGTGAAGTGTATTCTCTGCATGGTTAGCATTCTTACTGTTCATTCAGTTCCAGGACCGACCACTGGACTTGAAAATACAGAAATTATGCATTCCCACCCTGGTGAGCCAGTACTGCTGCTGCTTTTTGCTTTTTTCTATCCATACAACCAAAATGTAAGCTCATCCTGTAGGTATTTTGGTCTCAGTAGTGGACTGTTTGTGGCCTACTGTGTAAGTCAGATGATTTGTATGTAGTTGGGTATACTTGTGCCATGACCTGTCAATATTTCTTCAAGGCATAGACTCTTTCCATTCTATCTGCCACACCTGATATCCTACAGAACTCAATGCTCTCTAAATGGCATATGATGTTCAATAACATTTTCTACCATCTAGCACCATGATCTAGTACTCTGACTACATTGGGCTATGACTGCTAGTTAGAAGTCCTATTTAGCAAGTTACAGAGACTCCATTATTACATACATATTATACTGTGTATAATTTGTGGACAGAAAATTAGTAGTGCAATGTATTAATACTGTATTTAATAATATATATAATTCTTGTTGGGTAGAGTGCCAATGTATATGTTGCAAAAAACCCTAGCTGATATCTATGGGGAAGAATAAATTAGCAAATTAAGTTTGTTAATACTTCTACTATGGAGGCAAATCATTAACTAAAACCTCATAGTTTACAGAAACCTAGTATGAAAGTTGGGGAATTTGAAAAATATTTCATGAGTTTTTAATGAAGACAAATGAAAATAGACTAGATGAAAATGGACAAATAATTCCTATTAGAATTGTTATTGGTGATACTGATAGCTTCCATGTGCCTCGTATCTTGTCGTTCATCCAACACTTTATATATTTTATCTCCATTTTTACAACAAAATCCTGTTAAATAGGCAGTTTAAGTACAGTTATCTACATTTCATGGCTTGGGATACAGCCTAATAAATGACAGGGGCTAGATTTAAACGCAGTTCTTTGGATGACAAATCTAATAAAGCCATGTGTGAGGAAGTTTCTCACTGGTTTTCCTTTTTATAGGACACATATGTGTAATGCGTGCCCTTTTCCCCATCTGTTTTTGAGACTATATAGATCTTGTCTATATAAGATTGAGCCTATATATGTTGTATTCCCATTGATTCTCAAGCCACAATCTTCCAGGGTTGTTGTGAGGATCAAATGAGATAATATTTATATTAGTGTCCCAGGCTCCTGGGTAAGACTATGAGCTGTAGAACAGTTGCTGATCTGCATTGGTGGAAATTTCCTCATTGGGAATTTCCTACAATGATGAAATCATGGGTACTATCAAAGCAATGGCAGCTTTTCTAAAAGCACAATTCTCTGATGTACTGTGATCCTGAACTGCATTGGGAAGATTTGGAGTTTCATTAACTGTTTGTTCACTAGTACTGATGGGGTGATGTGACCTGGACCCCAAAGGAAAAGAGCATGTCTCTGCAAGCAACCCAATGTCTCATTGGGTCCTTGTGAGAAATTCTTTCTTTGTTGCAAGCACATACAGACCTGACCCAGTAATTGCTCAGGTAAAACTGTCAGTGCAGGTACAGGGATTTTGTCTCTGGCATCTGATCTCCAAGGACCATGCCTCTGGAAAGCCTTTGTGTAAACAGAACTAACTTGTCCATTTTCCCCCAGTGTTTGGCATTAACACAGTTAACTCTGTTGACTCCCTGAATTTTCCTATACATTCAAGGAGTCCAGACCACTGATGCCTGTGCCCAAGGTACCTGGGCTTCCTTATTCCTTTGAGTACCGATGACTCCTTTGTCTTACCTCCCACCACCTAATTAGCATGCTTGGCACACCATTCACAATCCACTTTCTATGTAAGTTTTAGCATCACTCTTGTTAGGTTGCAGTTTCCCTAAGAACTATGCTGGCTTTATTAATATTACAATAAAACTTTGCCACTTGACTGGAAGATAGTTTGAATATGTGAATTCATTTCAGGCCACACTGCCCTGTACCCTTATATCTTGGGGGTACCAGCACCCTTCAACCACATCAATATCATTGTCAATTAGTACACCATCTGCCTTTCCTTCCTTCTCTGATTCTGTTGATTCTTCCTATGATTAAAGAAAATAAAATATAAAACATCCTCCAAAAATTTTATTTAATCTATTGCTATCATAAATAATGCAAACCTATCTAACACACTATAATTGCCAGATGTTGATGACCCTATCAATCAAGTCATGAAAAGAATTACATTTTTCCAACCACGTATTTTAGACATTTGATTTATAGAAAACTTATGCATAAGTAGGAATATTAATTTACAGCATTACATATGCTGATGAATGTTTTAATTATTCAACAAATTCAAGTACTAGGAACTGAGAAAAATGATAGAATATATAGTTCTTATCCTCAAGTAATAAGCTACCCTCTGATTGGAGGGAAGACCCATGAACTCCAAAACCTCCATTGGCAGAGAGAACCCAACACAGACATCTCATTTCTCAGCATGACTTTGGGACTTCTCCACCAGGCCCTAGGAATCTTATAATTGGGAAAATCTCATCATCCTGCAGGATTCAATACACCTAATCCCTACCCACTGCCCCTATGACTGGAGGAAGAGCCAGGAACTTCAAAGCCTCCATTGAAGGAGGGGGCTTAGCACAGAGGTCTCATTTCTTACTTTGCTACACTATTGGGGAGTTACCTAACCTCCCCATGACCCAGGATAAGGTAGCTTCCACCAACCCCCAAATTATTGGCTTCCTTTGATGTTATGCATTGTCTTCCTCCATTAGATTGTAAGCTCCTTGAGAGCAGGGGGCTGTCTTTTTTATATTTATATCCCTGGCACTTAGCACACTGCCTGGCACATAGTAGGTACATAATCAATGTTTCTCTCAAATATGAGAGAAAGAAGAATCTGTGAAATATGCTAGAGAATTACAAACAGCTATAAGACTTCAGAAGGACCCATGAAAGCTTTATATAAGTGGTAACATTTGATTTGGGCCTTAAAATATAGCTAAAATTTCAGGTATCAAAAAAGAGGGCAAGGAGGATATTTCAAACATAGAGAATAGTCTAAGGAAAAGTCTTGAGGGAGGAAAAGATCAAGATATATTCAGGAAATGATGGGTAATCTAGCTCAACTGAGACAGAGATAGATGAAAAGGAAACAGATTTAACTTTAATTTCATTTAAAATATGAATATTTCAAACACTTCAAGTAGATTGATCAGCATTGCCAGTGTTTGAACTGATTTTTTCAATAGCTATGAGAAACTAAAGTTATTTGTGGATGCCTTAGATCCACAATTAAAGTTGTACAGTACATGATGTCTGGGATTTAGTCTTCTTTGTTTCTGAATTACATATAACAAAATGCCTTGCATATTATACTATAATATCAATTAGGTTGGGACTTTTTTTTTTTACTGTTTTAGAATGATAAATTAATTAAGTGTCTTTGAGCCTTACTAGGTGCAAAGCCCCAGGCTCAAATCGCTATCTACTAGGTGCTAAGCCTACGTGGGTGTGAAACCCTCAGGGTCTTAAGGGGAGTTGCTAACACCAGAGCCAATAGTAGGAGCCTAAGTTCTGGTTGCCTAAGTTCTGGCTAAAGAGTGTGTAAAAAGAGAGAACAGAGCTATTTGCTGGGGGCTCTCACTCTTAGAGGAATGTTGATGTGGAGACTCTGGGCAGCTGTAGTTAAGAGCCCTCCAGCTTGTGAACCCAGATGTTGATGCCTTCTTGGTAACTATGAATTGTATTTGGTCTGTTTATAATGTATTTTTGTAATTTGTTTGTATTCGCTCTGAAGTTCAGGTGCTGGCTTTTTCCCCTGAACTAAGTGAATGATATATTTGTATGTTGGATTGAAATAAGTTTGTCAACATTTTAATGTTGCTTTCCTCAGTAAAACAGATCAAAAGACCTGTGCTGGCAGCGTCTTTGTTGTTAGGCTTGTGTTGGTCTTTCATCCCCCACAGCAGCTGCTAGCCAAATTGTTGCGACAAATACATATTTTATCAATGTGCAAAAAAATGTTGAACTTTATTAGAAGTTGGGATTATTATGACTGTTATTAAAATATATCAGATAAATTGGAAATGGAATTTTGGAATTTGAGATTAGGGGGTTTTTTTGGTCCTGGTTCTATATGAGGTCACAATATAATGTAAGTTAATAATATATACTGCATGGAACAGAAATCAAAGTTTTGGAAATTAGATCTATTAGAAGAAGTTAGAAGATGTAGAATTATAATAAGATTATTATTCAAATCTGGATTTACATTCTGATGTGGTATGTTATTACCTTAAAGAATCAGTGTCCATCTGAAGAACAAAGAGAGGTAAGCTTAAAATTGGTCACAAATAAAAAGGATATTGCATTCCAGGATTTTACAACTCTTAAGGTTAAAATTACAAAGGTCTGGTGAAAATATTCTGTAATAATTTTTTCTGAGTGTTTTAAAAATAGAATGTTAGGGATAGTACATATGCATTCTAAATAAGAGCAAATATACAAACTACTTAAACTTTTCAAAGTTCCTTCTCTTTTTGTAATTCTGTTATTACTGGAAACTTTTTTTAGATTATGGTCAACCAAAAATTCCATTTTCATTCATTTTGCACACTTAAGTAAAATATGTAGTAGATGCTTAGTTTTTGAGTCAATGAAATTAATTACGGCCTGAAATATTTTTCTTATAGTCTTCTTGTTCTAATTCACCTGTGAGAGCAGATCAACTAAGTTTTAGGACTTTAAAATTAAGGGGTAAATGCATTAGGTAAGCCATAAGGTTCATTTTAGAGCTAAATCTTGCACTTCTAAGAAAAACCGTTTTTTAATGGAACAAAATATTCTGTTATTTTTTACCTTAAAAAAGTGGTTTGTAAGTTAAGACTTAAGTTTCCATAAATATCCATTATAATTGACACAGGAAATTCTGTAGGAATGTTCATTAATTGCTTTTCTTCACTTATTTTACATTTGGCTTCATTTCTATCATATTTAATAGTATGAAGAGAGACATTCTGTTGATTACTCAAACTCACTTTTTCCTTCATATTTTCAAAATCTTCATCTCATCTTTCTTCTTCAACCATTGTATCTACATGTTCTGATCCTTTCTCTCCATTTATAGCATCCTGGCCATCTTGACTGAATTCCCCCTCCTCTTCTCCTTCTCCTCTTCCTCACTTTCTTCCTCCTCTGCCCCTTCATCTTCATAATCTTCTAAATGTCCTTCCTCTTGGCTGCTTTCTAATCTTTCTTATTCCTGATAGTTAACTCATGAATTACCTGGACCTATCAATGTTTTATCTTCAAAATATACATTTCCCTCAGTTTTCTTTTAATGTGACTATTGAGGACTTCCATTTCTAGAATCCTTGTCTCATGAAGCTGGGATGAGCATGGGAGGAAAGAACCGAGGGTGAACAAACATGAGAAGAAGGATAAGAATCATAGCCAATATAATTATCTTATCAATACCCAGAAGAGATGACATCATCTGGGAAGACCTTAAAAAGGAGCCAGATGAGGGATGGACAGGATGAGGGGAGCACTGAGCTTGGGATGATGGCTTAGGAACGGAATCTGTCATATCTTCTTTTTTGCTATCTGATTGGTTGCGCCCAAGAAATGTTCTATGTTCTGTATTGACATTGGTACATTTTTCATTTACTATATTAAAAACAAAGTGTACATGAACAAATCTATCATTTCAAGGCAAAAACTAATAATAGAATTATTATAGTGGAAATTCCTCAAGTAGCTTACAGTTTTTCTTTATTTACTGAGAAGCATTTATTATTTTGGTTAAATTCAACTTGGGAAGTTTTGCAAAAAAAAAGGTAAGAATAATGAGTTTCGATTTCTATAAAATACATTTAATAGTCCACATTTCTCTGAGGTTTACCACTGTAATGTATTTAATCAGATTAATATATAGAAAATAAAATCTTTTAGAGTTCACCAAAGCCAATAGACCAAGAAATTTAATTTTATTCTTCAATACTTTGTCATATGATTGAAAAATACTAAGTTTTAGAAATTAGAATTTTGATGTATCATCCAAATCACTAATTATAACAAAGTTAAAATCTCTTAGTTATTAGTTTTAGCTTCTTTATGTGTTTTGGAATAGTAAAAATTAGTCTGAACTAATTCTTTTTTAAAACTAAAGGAAGAGATACCTGACTAAAGGTTTCAAGATTCGGGAAAACTAGGGAAATGTTGATGTCACACTCACTTCTTCTAGGTCTGGTTGTTGGGTTTACTCATTCTGCTTGAAACCTTGAGCAGGAAGAAATGAAAGGTTCCTGCTAGCAGAAGGCCACTAAACTGAAAAATACAGGCTATAAGAACTTCAGTTCACACAAGATCTTGAGTGCCTTCATTGTACTACTGAGAAAAAGCTGAGATCTTGAGTTCAGGTCTCATATCTTCATCTAAGGACTAAAGCTCCTGAATATGTACTGAATACCAACTGCAAACTGTCTTGTATTGTTCGAACTTTTTTCATGTTGCCTGTATGCACTTGGAAAGACTGGGATTTAGCCTCTAGAAACTAAGCTGTGAAGGTGCAGTCTAATAGTCGATATTTTATTATGTGCTGTTTATTGCTTTTGAGTTAATGCCAAGAATCAAGTATTACATACACCTGACAAAACCCCCCAAAACATTTTTACATTTTTTTTACATTTTTTTGTTTATGTTTAGGCTCTTTGACAGTCTAGTAAAACCTATGGACCACTATTCAAAGAAATATGTTTAAGTGCATGAAATAAGATCCATAAGTTTAAATAAGAAACCAATTAAAATTGGAAAATCATGCAACTATTCCGACTGAGACCACTACATATTTATATCATATAACTTAAATTGGACGTTTACTGCTTCCACATTTCCTATCACTCAGATGCCTCCTGCCACTATCTTCTTCATCCCTATGTCACATGAAGTGGCCTTACTCCTTACCAAGGCCGGGCCCTCTACTTGTTCAGGTGATCCTGTCCCATTCCATCTCCTCCAACAGAATTACCACCTCTCTCATACCAACTATATCATATATTTTTAATCTCTGCCATCTACTAAGTTATTCCCTATTGCCTACAAACATATCCATGTCTTCCACATCCTGAAAAAACCCTCACTAAATCCTTCTATCCCTGCTATCATCTCCATTCTGTCTTTTGTAGTGCTGTAAGTCATTGCCACCAAGCATTCATTTACATAGTTTCATTGTTTGCCTTTAAAACTAAAGTTTTGTGTTGCAATTATGCTCCTCAAATGCAGTGCAAGTCTCATGGGGTCCTCTGAACAGGAATATTACATAAATACATTGCATTATCACATAGAACTATCACATAGATTAGGACACATAGAAATTATTTTTTTAGAGACAGAAATTCTAAACACAACATTTGCAAATCATACTACAATAAAATTATAATCAATACTAGGATTACAATGTTATATAGCTTAGAAAAGATACTTATTAAACACTTAGTATATGTCAGACCCAGTGTTAAGTGCTGAGAATGCAAATACAAGCAAAAGTAAAGGCAGCCCCTCCCCTCAAGAAGCTTAAATTTTAATGAGAAAACAGTACATAAAAGGAAGCTGGAAAAAGGGCAAAGAGAAGGTATCCACTTGGGGGGCATGGCAGAAAATTAGTCTAAATAGTAGCAGGCTAAGCTGAGTTAGAAAAGGTATTTTAGCAATCTCTAGTGAAAGATTACAGTTTCTGCTGGTTATGGGAACTTAATCCCCATTCCCATATATATGTTCAACACATTCAACCTTTTGTCTTTTGTGCCATTTCTATGAATGTTACCTCCACAAAACTGAGGATTGACTGTATCTGATACATATCTCTAAATCCAGTAAAATACCTCCCAAAAGAAGCAATGACTAAATAAAAATATTAATAACTTGGTGAAAAATGTTCCAATTTCCCAATAATCAGAGAAATGTAAATCAACACAAGTTTATTATGTCAACTAGAATGTCAAAAAATGCAAAAATTGTAAATTGGTGGTGTGGAAAATTCTAATACACCGTGGGTGGGACTTCATCATATGTTGGAGAACAACATACAAGACTCATAAAACAGATCCTATCTTTTGATTTCATTGCAATGATTCCATTGCTATGAATTCATCATAAAAAGAGCATAGGAAGGAAAAAGAGGACCTAGCTGTACAAAAATATTCAGAGCTGCTCTATTTATAATAGCAAAAAAGTAGAAGCAATCTCTAAACTCAACAGTTGGAGAACAGCATATTATGTAATGGATCATAGATTTAGAGCTAGTAGGCACCTTAAATATCATCCAAGTAACAAATACTTTTCCAAGGTCATATATTTAAGAGTGGCATTCATGGAATATGAACCCAGGTCCTCTCACTCCGAATCTAATTCTTTTTCCAATACACAAAAAAGCTTGCAAGGAAATAAGGAAAGTGATAGATAACAGCCGAAAGTAAACTGTACACATATTGATTTTACCTAGTTTTTAAGTAAAAAAAAAAAAACCAAAAACTAGAGGTGGGGAAACTTGAAAGAAACTTAAAGCCTGATAGAGAACAAAAGCTTTTTTTACTTTTAACTCATTTGGCTCCAAATGTATTGAATTCATTTGGTGTTAAATACTAAGGATATTGTTAAAACTCTTACTTTTATTTCTTTTTGTTGATGGTTATGTTTACAATAAAAATTGTTTACACATCAAAGCACCCACCAAACTGAAATTTAAGACTAGGAAAAAAATTCCATAAAGAAACTTTTGGTGCCAAAATCTAATTCTTCTTCATCTGTGGTTGGCCAGGATCTTCAGCCCTGGGTTTGTCAGAGTCCTTTAAAAAGAAAGCAAAAATGAGTAGTTTTATTTCCAGAAGAGAATCATCGAAAAGGCTTTTTACTTGTCAGGTGCTTTACCACAAAATGATACATTACAAAGGATAATTTAATAGAGAAGGCCACATAAACTATTCCTACTCCAAGATTCAATTTGGCAGAGAAGAAAATATTGTTGTAGAAGCTATAAGTGGGCTTATCCTCCAGAATAGTCCTACTTCCTATTTTTAGACTACTCTAAAGATGACAAATGAACACAAAGGAACAATATAAATCACACAATCAATGAAAACTTGCAATGTATTTGCAGCATCTCATTACTCTCTCTGCCTTCCTTACCAGTTTCAGAGAAACACTGTTATAGTTAGTCTCTCATTTTTCTTGAAATTACCTTCCACAGATTTCAACTCTACATATGACATGTATTTGTTGTTCTTTGGTTGTTTCAGTTGTGTCTGACTCTTCATGACCCCATTTGGAGTTTTCTTAGCACAGGTACTGGAGTGGTTTGCCATTTTCTTCCCCGGGTCATTTTACAGATGAGGAAACTGACTTGTCCAGGGTTACCCAGCTATTAAGAGTCTGTGGCCAGACTTGACCTCCAAAAGATGAGTTTTCCTGATTCCAAGCCCAGTGTTCTATTCACTGTGTTGCCTAGCTGCCCTGTTGATATGTGAGTAGGTCATATATTCCAATCTCAGAAAGGTATGTATTACAAGTGCAACCATTCCTGGATGTAATATAATCACTGATGAACCCTGTCAGATAATGTTATAGAATAGAATAAAAACCATTTGCATAGTTGCATTGGTAATTAAGGTGGGACTTTCTTACTGTTTTAGAATGATAAATTAATTAAGCCTCTTTGATTGAGTCTTATTTACTAGGTGCTAAACCCCAGGCCCACACCCTTTTACTACTAGGTACAAAGCCCCAGGTCCAAACCCCTAATTACTAGGTACTAAGCCTATGTGGGCATGAAGCCCTCAGTGTCCTAAGGGAAGTTGCTAAGACCAGAGCCAATAGTAGGAGCCTAAGTTCTGGTCGCTCAGACGATGTTTGATGATGTCCAAAGACTGTATGAAAAGAGAGAACAGAGCTATTTGCTGGGGGCTCTCACTCTTGGAGGAATGTTGATGTGGAGACTCTGGGCAGCTGCTGTTAAGAGCCCTCCAGCTTGTGATCCCAGATGTTGATGCCTTCTTGGTAATTATGAATAGTATTTGGTCTGTTTATAATGTATCTTTGTAATTTGTTTGTATTTGCTCTGAAGTTCAGAGTGATGGCTTTTTCCCCTGAACTAAGTGAATGATATATTTGTATGTCAGATTGAAATAAGATTGTTAATCCATTAATGTTGCTTTCTTTAGTAAAGGAGATCAAAAGAACCTGTGCTGGCAGCATTCTTGTTGTTGGGCTTGTGTGGGTCTTTCACCCCTGCAACAGCTGGTAGCTGAATTGTTGAAACAATAGTAAATTAGAATAATCATGATGTCTTTTTGGTTTGGAATGTCCATCTGCCTATCTATTACCAAACAATGTGCATCACTTCCTTCAGGACCTAATTTAAGAGTTATCTCCTTACAGAAGGCATCCATGAATCACAGAATCAGAAAAATCAAGCCAGGTCACTAAAAAAACTTACCTGGTTCCCCATACATACAAAAAGTAAAATTATTAAACTTTATCTTTCTTGCTAGTAGCACTTCTGTACAACTTCTGTGGTAATCTGCTTTCAGGGAGTTTCAACTCCAGGGTTATCACTCTATTTGCCTTTTCAGGGGTTGGGGAGGGGTATGGATTCAAGGAGTATAGGGTGTATGATTTGTGGTTTCATTGGTTCAGGGAACTTCCAGAGAGGAAATAATGCATATTGGGAACTGTTCTGTGTCAGAGAGTTGTCTGGGAACACTGAAGGATTTAATGACTTGCTTAGGGTCCCAAAACAAGTATGTGGCAAAGGGAAAACTTGAACCCAGGTTATCCTCACTCCCAGACCTACTCCCAATCCACTACCACTAAGGCATTTCTTGTCTCAGTTCCATAGGGTTTGTTAACACCAAGACAGCTTTTTTCTAACCTTTTCTTAATTCTTTTATAGGAATTCCCAATATTATTTTCCTTCTCCTTCAACTTGCCAATTTATTTTACTTATTTGGTCTTGTCTTTTTAAATCCTTCTTCCCCTTCTGCCTCTCCTTCAGTTTGATTCCATTTCCTCCTCATTCTCATAACCTTCACATTGTCTTCTTCCTTATATCCTCCTCCACCTCTTTAAACCCTTCTCCTTTTCTCACTTTCTTTTCCTCCTTTAGATGGAGTCTTTCTCCTTCAGCTCAAGTCACTTCAATTTATTAAGGCCTCATGAATTTCTTTATATTATTAACTTTCAATCTCTGACCTTTTTCAAATTTCTATAGGACTCCAAATCATCCTCACAATTCCTTCTATTTCCTGAGTTCAGGTCCTGCTCCTGTTCCTCTTTTCACACAATCTCCTTTGGACGAAATAAAGAAAGGCTCCAAATGATGGGGTGCTTGTGCTTGGACCCAAATTCTAACAGCATCTGCTTGGGTGCCTTTGCCTGAACCCCAATTCCAAAACCACATCCAGTTCTAAAATCACATCTCTCCCTAGCTTCAAAACATTGGCCCTAGCAGTTTCTCTCTAGCAAAGCAGAGCAGCATGCCCTAGCAAAATACTTATCTCTCCTCCTGATACTGTAGGCAGCTGTGCCTATACACTCCCTGTGTACTGATAATTGGCTGTGCACTGGGTCATGACAATATTCACTACTTACTGACCTTACTGATATGTATCCTAGGTATAGTCAAATGTATACTCTTTTACATTTATTTTGTCTAAGAAGACATTTGATGAAAGCCACTTAGATATTCCCAGTCAGCCATGACTGCTAGTTAACTTAGTGATGTTTCAGTGTCAAAACCATACCTCGAGGTCACCCCCCCCTTGGGCTGTTTTCTAGAGAACTCTGGGTAATATACCTGTGCAGTAGATACAAAAAGTGCATGTTCATTTAAGAACTGACCACCCCTTAACCACTCCATAATCCCACCTCCAAACACCTAATTGACATGTGTCACCCCCAAATCTAGTATTTACGCTTTCCTTGCACCTCTCCAAGGTTTCAGGTTCCCTAAAAACCTTGCCTGCTGTAAAGCGTAATAAATCTTTGCCAACTTGACTTAAAGGATGCTTGAGATCATGAATTTATTCCTGATGGCCTCAACCTTCTCCAGTACTCAGGTCCTTGAGGAGCACTCCCCCTCAATGGGAACTCCAGTCCTGGGAACTTTAGTTTTGGAGTTCTTGAATCCCTGGGTTTTTCCCCCTCAACACAAATACTTACTTCTCTGTGTCACATGATTCTTCTCACCCACCTCCTGACACACTCACTCCTCCCCTTTGCCTCTTATAGGTCCTCTTTTTTCTTTATTTTTTCAAAAACTTTGTATCATTTCTAGGAATACTTCATTCTACTTGATCATCTGGAGAGTGGAAAGGCTTTTTCTCCAACCTTTTCTTCTGTATTAAGACGAACTCTTGTTGCTGGGGAAAACACAATGTAAGCACAAAATCTGTAGGTTACTGCAAAATAACCTGTGTGGCAAATATGAGCTTATGGGAAGTGAGATAATTTAGTCCTTAGTCACTCCAGTTAGTGCCCTTTACAGCTTTTACACCTTTACACCTTTACATTGCCGCATCTCTTTGCCTCCCTAGCAGCTCCAGAGAAATGACATCCTTTTGATAGGCTTGCCACCTCTTCTCAAGATATAATGCCAGCTTGCCTGGAAGCCTCAAACTGGGAATTAGAATATTCCTGCCAAAATCTCAATCTGTGAAGCAGCTTTCTACCACTCTTGTCCACAAGACTTGAAAGAAGAAACAACTTACCAGGGACTTGTGACTCCTTTCTATTGCTTCTCTCCTTGCTGAGAGATTTCCAATACCATTTTCTGCTTTGACTTAGGACCCTGTCCCCTGTGACCTATCCCCACCCCATGTTGATAACTCCTTGACTTGATAATCCCTGAGCACTTAGGTACATCTCCGCAATTATAAGCAGATACATATTTGCACTATAGATGTGCCTTAAAAGGCTTATTAGGAATCCACCCCAGGTAGCTAATACATAGTGTGGCCATATGGAGGAACATAACTTGCTCATTCTTCATTCAACTAATTACTATTTATTAATAGTTCTCTTAGGCAATTGTGGAAAAGGACTAAGTCTGGGAATACAAATCAACTGGACTCAAGCTCTGCCTTTGTCACATACTGGTTTTGTGAGGCCAAGCAAGTCACTTAATCCCTTAGTGTTTCCAAGCAACTCACACACAACAGTTGCCCATCTGCTTAATAAATAAATATACTAGGTGTTTAATGAACATAATTCTATGCAAGATAATGAAGTAAAAACATGGGTTACTGTGATAGTGGGAACTGGTTAAATTGAAGATACATTATTTTTTGGAGTGTGAGAGCCTGCTTTGCCTTAGATAGCAATGCCTATTGGAGAATGGACCATGTGGATTAATCAATTAAAAGAAATGTTAACCGGCTGTGAAGCCTACCTGCTTATAGATTCTTCTAGGGAACTTTCTTCCACTACTGGAGAAAGAAGTAAAATACTATTAAATATATATATATATATATATATATATATACATATATATATATATATATACCAATACATGACATTAATATTAGTAGTATAACTTATGAAGCTTTGCTACAATGTATTTTTAGGGACATGACAAAGACCTGTGATACAAGTGGAATTATGATGGAGATAAGTGTCTTAATTGGGAGAAAATCTTTACCACCAGTGTCTCTGATAAAGGCTACAAGGAAGTGAGCCAAATTTATAGGAATACAAGTTGAAAAATGGTCAAAGGATATGAAGGCAGTTTTCAGAGGAAGAAATTAAATAGGCATATGAAAAAACGCTCTAAATCACTACTGATTAGAGAAAGGCAAATCAAAACAACTCTTAGGTACCACATCTCTCCTGTCAGATTGGCTAACATGACAAAACAGGAAAATGATAAATGCTGGAGAGCATGCGGGAAAATTGGAACATTAATATGTTGTTGGTGGAGTTGTGAACTGATTCAGCCATTCTGGAGAGTAATTTGGAACTATGCCCAAAGGGCTATAAAAATGTTCATACCCTTTGACCCAGCAATACCACTTCTAGGGTTGTATCCTAAAGAGATTACACAAATGGCAAAGGGACCTGTATGTATAAAAATATTTATAGAGGCTCTTTTTGTGGTCGCAAAGAATTGGAAATCAAGGGGATGCCTATCAATTGGGGAATGGCTAAACAAGTTGTGGTATATGAATGTAATGGAATACTATTGTACTGTAAGAAATGTGGACAATACAGACTTCATAATAACCTGGAAAGACCTACATGATATGATGCTGAGTGCGCAGAGCAGAACCAGGAGGATATTTTACACAACCACAGATATAGTGCTTCTGTGATGACTAGCTTTGATAGACATGGCTCTTCTCAGCAATACAAGGTTCAAAGACAATTCCAAAAGACTCATGATGGAAAGAGCTATCTACATCCAGGGAAAGAACTATGGAGCTTGAATGCAGATTGAGTTAAACTACTTTCTCTCTCTCTCTCTCTCTCTCTCTCTCTCTCACTCTCTCTTGTTTTTTCTTTCTCATGATTCATTCCATTGATCACAATTCTTTTTTACAACTTGACTATTGTGTAAATAAGTTTAATGCAAAGGTATGTGTAGAACATATATTGGATTCCATGTTGTCTTGGTGGGGAGGGGGGAGGGGAGGGATGGGAAGAAAATTTGGAACTCGAAAACATGCAGAACTGAGTGTTGTAAACGAAAAATAAAATCTTAATTAATTAAAAAATAAAGTATTGAAATAACTATTAAAATTCATTCAAACAAGTAATTTTGCAATACTTACTAGGCACTTAGCAACATACAACGTGGAGAGGATACTGATATGATCTTTACTTTCAAGAATCTCTGCTCTCCTAGAATGACTTATACGAACTTATGCTGAGTGAGGTGAGCAGAATCAGGAGATCATTATACATGATTACAGACACACGGTATCTGTAAGGACTAACTTTGATAGGGTTGACTCCTCTCATCAATGCAAGGTTCAAAGACAGCTCTAAAAGACTCATGATGGAAAAAGCTATGCACATCCAGAGAAAGAATTATAGAGTCTGCATGCAGACTGAGGCAAACTTTTTGTTCTCTCTCTTTTTTTTCTTTTTCTTTTTTTTGGTTTTCATTTCTCCTTTCTCATGATTCATTCCATTGCTTATAATTCTTCATTACAACTGGACTGTTATGCAAATAAGTTCAATGTGAAGGTATATATAGAACTTACATCGGATTACATGCTATCTCAGGGTATTGGGGGGAGGAGTGGGAGGGAAAGAAAATTTGGAACCCAAGACCTTGTGGAACTGAGTATTGTAAACTGAAAATAAAAAAAAATAGATTAAGAAAAAGTATCAAGACTCTGAGGGCAGAAAGAGGTCTTCTTCAAGCATCACATATCTGTCAGTGATTTTTCTTACATTAGCCATTTCACCAGCGAGCTCTTTTACACTGACAGAGCATAACATCACTAGTAGATATCATAAATAGGAGGAACAAGGTGACATTACAGGATTGATCTGGACATTTGTATGTAGATAGATTGAGAAAGGACATATTTGTTTCACCTTTCTCACCACACACCTCATAGATGGAATGTTTGGAGATATAGTACTGCTGCATTGAGCATGACATGGCATGACCTGTTCCATTCTGTAAGTCAGGGCAGATCCAGAGATGGCTCTGTTTAGTATGACATAGCATATTTCTAGCTCTTTTCCATGGGCAAGAGATTCATAAACTTGTATGGATCTCTACAATCCCTAGAAAGAAGGGGCTGATGAGTTGTAAATATATTTTTTCTTTTCAAACCTTCCTGGGGAGGAGTGCTAAAAATAAAAACAACAAACTTATGATGTATAATGTACATCTGTTATTTCTTCTGACCTTCTTCCCCATAATATAGTTTAAAGATAGATGGGCAGTGAAATAAGCACTTTTTTCTTTCAACCATCACACTAATCTAAGGGAAGCAATTAAGAGGTGACCATTGGCCCATTTCACTGGGTGCATTCTTTTATTATTTGATTTATAACCATTCTTGAACATCCAGTCCTTTCTGCAACCCATACAACAAGATGTTGCCAGATTTCTTTTCTAGTTATGTTCAACCAGATATGTGATTTCATCTGTATGGAACTCATAGAAAAATTTAGTCCACTGATATAGGTGTGCAATTTCTCTGCAAATCGTAGTGCTTGAGAGTTAGTAAGTTGAGGCACTGAAAGGTTAAGCAACCTGTGTAGAGTCAACCAGCCAGTAGATACCAGAATTGGTTTTTAAAACATGAGTTCTTACTGCAAAGGCCAGCTCTCTATCCAGTTTTCTGAACTTGCTAAGAACTGCAAGGGTGTTCACTTTGTCTACACAAACTTTGAGAATTTGGGGTACTGCTACACCCTGAGTGAATTTTAGAATAAAACCTCAGCATAATATATACTGAGTATCTAATCATTATTTTATTGTGATTCTTACATTTTTCTCCCCATTAAAATGTAATTAAGATAAAAATGTTCTGCCATATTTAGCAGGATAAAATTGTATTCCAAGATGTTTGCAAAAGGTGGAGGGCCAGAAGTAGTAAGCTAAAGTCATACAGAACAAAGTGTCTAGTTCTCCCTAGTTAGATATGGCCATGAAAAATGTCAGTATGGTGATTTTGAAAAGAATAAAAGCTCTAACCCCCTCAAAGCTGGAGAGCTGGTACATTGTCTCCAGGCTCATTTCACACCAGAGACATGATGTGAAGAGGCACTTATATTATGGGAAAGGTGAAATTTACATAATAAAGCAAAGAAGAAGAATCATGGTTTGTGGGCTTTGACAAAGCCTCTTGTGGGACAGGATCTCAAGCAACTTAAGTCCCATGGTTTAGACTCTCCTTCACTTTTTTTTAATAATTAGAAAACACCCAAACTACACTTTATAATGATTTTAGCAAAACCTCAGTACAGTTAACAATTACATGGTCACACTGAGAACAGAATAACGGTCAGAGCAGTAGCAGGTATTGATATTCCTTCCCTTTTTTGTGGCACATAAGCAATTAACTTGAACTCGAAACATAGACAAAATAAGATGGTTTTCAAAACTATTTGATTAGTTTATTATTTTATATATACTATGGAGGGGAATTATAAAAGTAATATATATGATCAACATAATATCAATATAAAAATGAGTAGAATTAACTCAATCCAATAATTAGCACTACAAAAATTACAATTACAAAGTAATTAAATGGGAATTTCAAAGATCTTTATGTTTAAAATAAAGAGCTAAGTCTCAAGATAATTATTCAAAAATAGTAGAAATGTTAAACAGATTCTACTACTACATTTTTTCCCAAAATAATCTCTTAATTATTCTTGACAAAATGTTCAGAGCTTATCAACTTGAAAAATGGTATACTATTTTCTAATGACATGCCACAAAGAAAATATCAGTATAATGGATTTTATCCTATTTTATTCTATGTAATGCTTAGGTTAAACAAAAGTAGTAAAAGCCACAGGAAAAAAAAATTGAACTACAGCAGCAACTATACTAGTTTAATAGTTTTTTGAGTAAACATTTTTATTTAGTTATTTCACAGAATACCTTTTCCTGAAATTCTTGTTCCTGATGTGTACACTGGAGATTCCTGTTTTTCTATACCTGTTTGGGAATAGGCATGGAAGGGATAGATGAAATAATGAAATCAGAAAAAAAAATATGAAGTCAAGCAGCTCTATTCTATAAGGAATGTAGGAACTGCTAGTACAGTCTATTTGATTTGCTAATTATGAAAGTACTTAAAAAGAAAAAAAGATATAATTAAAACCTAAATAAGACAGAGTCAATTGATTTTCTCTTACTAACTGTGCTTTGCTTACTCATTTCAAAAGTTTATGTGACAATCTGCCAACTGGGATGCCTCTTCAAAGACAAATAATCACCATTCATATAATTAACTCTCTTTATTTACTTTCAATCTTACTCCTTACCAAATAGCACAATACTAAAATCACTGCTTACTCATTAAATGCTGTTCTACAAAGAAAGTCATTATTTGCTACTACAGAAAGAGCAGGGCAAAAAGTAAAAGGCAATTTATCCAACCAATACAACAACTAAGATGGCTTCTCTTCCCTCCCATGACCATTGTGGATATGAATATTAATAACTTTAAGAGAATTTATCTGTGCTAGAAAAACAAATTAGATTTTCCTATTCCATGAGGAATGAACTGTTCTTTTAAATTAAATACATGTAAATAATAAGGTGCCACAAATATCACATATAAATTACCAATTACCACAGGACTAAACTAAAAGAATATACGTTTCACTCTAAAACCATATTGAATAAAATTTAATTTCTAGGGAACTTATAACATCCATCAGCACCTTTAAAACATACCATGGAAGGGCCACTAGGTGGTGCAGTGAGTAGAGCATCAGCCCTGGAGTCAGGAGGACCTGAGTTCAAATCCGGCCTCAGACACTTGACATACTTACTAGCTGTGTGACCTTGGGCAAGTCACTCAACCCCAATTAATTGTTCTGCCTTCTCCCTTACAGAGCCTGCCCCAACCCCCCAAAGTAGCACAGATAGAAATTATCATTGTAATATGTATATATATATATTATATTGTGTGTATTAATATGTATATATATATTTATATATATATAAAATTAAGGTGGGTACAAATCATCTTTTTATATTTACTATTATCTATAATATATAAAATCAGCTTTACTCAGTACAGGTAAATATAGATTGTTCTGGCTATGAACTTTGATGACAACTGAGAACATTTTTAAATTTTCTCCTCTACCCCACCTCCCCTAAATGACATTCCTTTGAATTGCCTTGAATACCCAAAATTGGTTGTATAGCCTTTTCATATTCACTGAAGAAATGCAGGGTTCTCTACTTAATTCTGGCAGAAAACACTTAGCTTAAATCCCCATAAATCTTAAAAAAGTTATGTAGTTTAAAATACATGTAAACATGAAATTTAAAAATATTAACTATCACATAATAAGCAATTGCTGCCTGTCAAATTAAAGAATGATTTCATAGAATCATATAATTTAGAACTAGAAGTTTTAGAAGTCATCTAATTGTATTCCTTTATTGTAGAGATGAACAAACAAAGGCTCTGAGATTAAATGATATTCCCAAGGAATTCCAGGAAGTCCTAACTATAAAGCTAGTCTCTGTCTCACAGCAAAATAATGTCTCTTTTAAAAAATAAAAAAGCTTAAAATTATTGGAAGTAGATATCTTTTGCAAAGAATGAAGTAAGTCTACTGTAAACAAAGAATTTTTCCAAATGATGTACCTGGACTGGATTACCTCTAAAGTAATTTCCAATTCCAAGTATCTATAACTGTACTCTAATCATTTTTTTTTGTGGAGGGGGGCAGGCAGGGCAATTGGGGTTAAGTGACTTGCCCAAGGTCACACAGCTAGTAAGTGTGTCAAGTGTCTGAGGCGAGATTTGAACTCAGGTCCTCCTGACCCCAGGGCTTGTGCTCTACTCACTGCACCACCTAGCTGTCCCACTCTAATCATTTTTAAAAGGAAAATGTTACTTTCAAAAAAACATCAAGTTTCTAGACATTTCCCCTAGAAGACAAATTTCAAAAGTTGTAAGTAAGGACAAAAGTAATGTGAGGAAAACACTTTGAAAACATTAAAACATGGGGTGGAGCCAAGATGGCATAGAGAAGTCAAGAAGTTGATTCAGCTTTCCCCAGTTTCCTCAGAAACAATGTTAAATCAAGTCTCTAAATGGATTCTGAAGTGACTGAACCCACAAAAGACAGAGTAAAACAATTTTCCAGCTTAAAATAATTTAGAAGGACTTCAGGAAAGACTGTCTCACATGGGCAAAAGGGGAGCACAGCCCAGCACCAACAGTGTCTGCGCAATCTAGCAGGAGGCTTTTAGACACAGCATGAATCAGTAACCAAATTCCCCCCGGTTCTGGTTCATCAAGCCAACAGAAAGTGCAGCCCCAGTGCAAAAGGCAAATTATGAGCCCCAGAACACTGATACAATAGGCTTCACTAGGCCAGGCCACTCCCAGAGCCCTGTGCAAGATGCAAGCACCTGGGGCTCCAGCGTGGAAAGCCAGTGACTAAGCCACTGGCCTTTAGCATAAGAAGCTTGGGATAGTTCCCCTGTGATCCAGGAGCAGAGCTCAACTTTAAAAGTCATGAAATTGGCTAGAAACTAAGTAAGAAACAGAAAAGAGCCCTGATCACAGAAAGATACTCTAGTGACAAGGAAGATCAAAACACAAACTCAGAAAAGGACATCAAAATGCCTACATGTGAATCCTTGAAGGGGAATATGAATTGGTCTCAAGCTCAAAAAGTCTTCTTGGAAGAGCTGAAAAATCAAGAGGTAGAAGAAAAATTGGTAAAAGAAATGAGAGTTATATAGGAGAATTATGAAATAAAAGTCTGCAGTTTGGAAAAGTAAGCACAAACATTGACTGAGCAACTCTTTAAAAAATAGAATTGGCCAAATGAAAAAGGAGCTACAAAAGATAACTGAAGAAAATAATTCCTTAAAAATCAGAATTGGGCAAGTGGAAGCTAATGAATCTATGAGACATTAAGAATCAGCCAGACAAAATCAAAAGAATGAAAAAAAATAAAAGACAATGTAAAATACCTCACTGGAAAAACAAGTGACCTGAAAAATAGATCCAGGAGAGATAGCGTAAGAATAATTGGACTACCTGAAAGCCACGATTAAAAAAAAGAGGCTGGACAGCATCTTTCAAGAAATTATCAAGGAAAACTGCCCTGATATCCTAGACCCAGAGGGTAAATTAGACATTGAAAGAATCCGCCAATCACCTCCTGAAAGAGACCCCAAAATGAAAACTCCAAAGAATTTTGTAGCAAAATTCCAGAATTATCAAGTCAAGGAAAAAATGCTGCAAGCGACAAGAAAGAACAATTCAAACATCAGGGATCCACAGTCAGGATTACACAGGATTTAGCAGCTTATAAAGGATTGGAGAGCTTGGAATATTATATCCAAGAAGGGAAAGGAGCTTGGATTACAATGAAGAATCAGCTATCCAGCAAAACTGAGCATAATCATACTGGGGAAAAGATGGACATTCAATGACAGGGGATTTTACAACATTCCTGATGAAAAGAACAGAGTTCAACAGAAAATTTGATCTTCAAATACAAGACTCGAGAGAAATATAAAAAAGTAAACAGGAAAGAAAAAAATACATTATTCAAAAAGGTTTAAACTGCTTTCCCTACATGGGAAAGTGATACCACCAACTCTTGAAAATTGTACCGCTTGGGGGTGGGGGGAGCCAAGATGGCGGGTGGAAACCAGGGACTCGCCTAAAGCTCTCCCCCAGGACCCTCCAAACACCTATAAAAATGGCTCTGAACAAATTATAAAACTGGAGAACCCACGAAATAGCAGAGGGTTCCAGCCCAGGACAGCCTGGATGGTTGCTGGGTAAGGTCTATTGCATAGAGCTGGGAGCAGAGTGGAGCAGAGCCCAGCATGGGCTGCACCCAGACCAACTGGACCAGGAGCCGGGTGGAGCAGGCCCTAACACAGTGAATCAGTTAGTTGTGGCAGTTACCAGACTTCTCAACCCACAAACGCCAAAGATAACAGAGAAGGTTAGTGGGAAAAGCTGCAGGGACAGAGTGAAAGGAGTTAGCTGTTCGGCTTCCACCCTGGGGCAATGGAGGTGGTGCAGCTCTGAGGACAGAACTACAGCTGCAGTTGCTTCCTGCCCCAGGCCCACCTGGTGGGAGGAATTAAGTGGCAGATCAGAACTGGAGTGCAAAGCCTGCTTAAGATCTGAGTCACAGTCTGGTTTGGCTGTTCTTGGGGGAGGAGGAGTGCTGGTGTGGCAGAACTTGCTGTGTAGAAATAGCTCTGAAAACAACAGTGCAGCCCCTCAAACTTGGGGCAAAGTACTCTCTATTCTACAAGCAGTCATACTCCGACGAAAAACTCAAGGGTCAAGTAGTTGGCTGGGAATGTGGCAAGGCAGCGAAAATGGACTCAGGTTCGGACTCAGACTTTGGAATCTTTCTTTGGTGACAAAGAAGACCAAAACATACAACCAGAAGAAGTCAACAAAGTCAAAGGGCCTACATCAAAAGTCTCCAAGAAAAAAAATGAACTGGTCTCTGGCCATGGAAGAGCTCAAAAAGGATTAGGAAAAGCAAGTTAGAGAAGTAGAGGAAAAATTGGGAAGAGAAATGAGAGTGATGCTAGAAAACCATGAAAAACAAGCCAATGTCTTGCTAAAGGAGACCCAAAAAATACTGAAGAAAATAACATCTTAAAAAACAGACTAACTCAAATGGCAACAGAACTCCAAAAAGCCAATGAGGAGAAGAATGCCTTGAAAGGAAGAATTAGCCAAATGGAAAAGGAAGTCCAAAAGACCACTGAAGAAAATACTACCTTAAAAATTAGATTAGATCAAGTGGAAGCTAGTGACTTCATGAGAAATCAATATACTATAAAACAGAACCAAAGGAATGAAAAAGTGGAAGACAATGTGAACTATCTCATTGGAAAAAACACTGACCTGGAAAATAGATCCAGGAGAGATAATTTAAAAATTATTGGACTACCTGAAAGCCATGATCAATAAAAAGAGCCTAGATATCATCTTTCAAGAAATTATCCAGGAGAACTGCCCTGATATTCTAGAGCCACAGGGCAAAATAGAAATTGAAAGAATCTAACAATTGCCTCCTAAAAAAGATCCCAAAAAGAAAACTCCTAGGAGTATTGTTGCCAAATTCCAGAGCTCTAAGATCAAGGAGAAAATACTGCAAGCAGCCAGAAAGAAACAATTTGAGTACTGTGGAAACATAATCAGGATAGCACAAGATCTAGCAGCTTCTACATTAAGGGATCGACGGGCTTAGAGTATGATAATTCCAGAGGTCAATGGAGCTAGGATTAAAACCAAGAATCACCTACCCAGCAAAACTGAGTATCATGCTCCAAGGCAAAACATGGGATTTCAATAAAATAGAGGACTTTCAAGCTTTCTCAGTGAAAAGACCAGAGCTGAATAGAAAATTTGACTTTAGAACACAAGAATGAATGGAAGCATGAAAAGGTAAACAAGAAAGAGAAATCACAAGGGACTTACTAAAGTTGAACTGTTTTGTTTACATTCCTCCGTGGAAAGATGATGTGTGTAATTCATGAGACCTCAGTATTAGAGTAGCTGAAGGGAATATATATATATATATATGTATATATATGTATATATATATATATATACATATATATATATAGACAGAGGGTACAGGCTGAGTTGAATATGAAGCGATGATATCTAAAAAAATAAAATCAAATTAAGGGATGAGAAAGGAATATATTGAGAGAGGGAGAAAGGGAGAGATAGAATGGGGTAAATTATCTCACATAAAAGTGGCAAGAAAAAGCGGTTCTGTTGGGAGGGAAGAGGGGGCATGTGAGGAAGAATGAGTGAATCTTGTTCTCATCGTATTTGACCTCAGGAGGAAATAACATACACACTCAACTGGATATCTTTCCCCACAGGAAAGAAGGAGGAAGGAGATAAAAAGAGGGGATGATAAAAGGGAGGGCAGATAGGGGTAAGAGGTAATAAAAAGCAAACACTTTTGAAAAGGGACAAGGTCAAGGGAGAAAACTGTATAAAGAGGGATAGGATAGGAAGGAGCAAAGTATACTTAGTCTTTCACAACATGATTATTGTGGAAGGGTTTTTACATAATGATATGCATGTGGTCTATGTTGAATTGCTTTCCTTCTTAGGGAGGATGGGTGGGGAGGGAAGAGGGGAGCGAATCTGAAACTCAAAGTTTTAAAAACAGATGTTCAAAAAAAGTTTTGCATGCAACTAGGAAATAAGATATACAGGCAATGGGGCATAAAAATCTATCTTGCCCTACAAGAAAGTAAGGGAAAATGGGATGGGGAGAAGTGGGGTGACAGAAGGGAGGGCTGACTGGGGAACGGGGCAGTCAGAATATATGCCATCTTGGAGTGGGGGGAGGGTATAAATAGACAGAAAAATTGTAATTCAAACTCTTGTGAAAATTAATGCTGAAAACTAAAAATATTAAGTAAATAAATGATGATTTAAAAAAGAAAAAAAAAGAAAATTGTACCTCTATTAGGACAGTTAGATGGTATATACATAGGCTTATGGGCATAAGTTATTTTGATGTGATGATATAAAAAATTGAGGGTTGAAATAAAGGGTTATCCTGGGAGAAGAGGAAGGAGAGAGCAGAATAAAGAACAGTAATCTAGTGTTTGAGAAACTCAATGACTCCAGCTTCTTATATACGAACTCACTATTTGATGAAACCTGTTGGGGAAACTGTAAAATAGTATGGTAGAAATTAGGTGCAGACCAACATCTCACTCTCTATCCCAAAGTAAGGTTGAAACGGGTACACGATTTTGACATAAAGGATGATACCATAAGCAAATTAGGAGCACAAGGAATAGTTTACCTGTCAGATCGATGGAGAAGGGAAGAATTTATGACCAAACAGGAGATAGAGAACATTATGTAATGCAAAATGGATAATTTTGATTACATTAAATTAAAAGGCTTTTGCACAAACAAAACCAGTGCAAACAAGATTAGAAGGAAAACAGAAAGCTGAGATATAATTTTTATAGCCAGTGTTTCTGATAAAGGCCTCATTTCCAAAATATGTAAAGAACTGAGTCAAATTATAAGAATAGATGTCATTCCACAGTTGATAAATGGTCAAAGGATATGAACAGGCAGTTTTCAGATGAAGAAGTCTATAGTTGCATCAAAAATGCTCTATATCACTTTTGATTAGAGAAACACAAATTAAAACAACCCTGAGGTACCACCTCACACATATCAGATTGGCTAATATGACAGAAAAGGAAAATGACAAATGTTGGAGAAGATGTGGGAAAATTGGGACACTAATACACTGTTGGTGGAGTTTTGAACTGACCCAATCATTCAGGAGAGCAATTTGGACCTATTTCCAAAGGGCTGTAATGCTGTCTATACTCTTTGATCCATACCACTAATAGTTGTGTTTCCCAAAGAGATCATAAAAAGAGAAAAGTACCCACATGTACAAAAATAATTATAGCAGTTCTTTTTGTGGTGGCAAAGAACTGGAAACCGAGGGGATGCCCATTAGTTGAGAAATGACTGAAAATGTCGTGGCGTATAAATGTAATGGAATGCTATTGCTCTACAAGAAAAGATAAGCAAGCAGATTTCAGAAAAATTTAGAAAGACTTACATGAACTGATGCTGAGTGAAGAGAGCAGAACCAGGAGAATATTGTACACAGCAACAGCAACATTTTGTGATGACTAACTATGATAGATTTAGCTCTTCTCAGCAATACAATGATCCAAGATAACTCCAAAAGACTCATGATGAAAAACGCTATCCACATTTAGAGAAAGAACTGTGGAATCTGAACACAGATTGACACATTCTATTTTCACCTTTTTTGTGTTTTTTCTTTCTTGTGGTTTTCCCTTTTTCTTCTGATTTTTCTTTCACAACATGACTAATGTGGAAATATGCTTAACATGATTGTACATGTATAACCTATATTAGATTGCTTGCTGACTTGGGGGGAGGGGAGGGAAATGAAGGATGGAGAAAATTTGGAACACAAAATTTTACAAAAAGGAATATTGAGAAATAACTTTGCATGTAATTGGAAAAAAATACTACTAAGGCAGAAAAGAAATAAAACATTAAAACATCATTTGAATGTGAGTTAATAATGTTATTAACAAGAGGATAAAATACAGAAGAATTAAGAATTAAACAACTAAAATGCCTATATTTTATTCATTTCAACAAATTTAAAACTCTTCCAACCATGTATGTAGGTGCTGAAACATGCCACTTTTCATATTATTGCTGATTCTATTCTTTTTTGTGGCAATGAAATATTAGAATCATAAAGCTTGAGCTAGAAGGAATCTCAAAGGCCATCTAGTCCAATCCCATTACTTTAGATTTGAGGAAAATGCAGCTTAGGAATGTCAAGAGACTTGTCCACATTCATACAGAGGGTGTGAGGGGTGGGACTTGAACCCAGATTCTCTGACTTCAATCTGTGTTCTTTCTATTAAAGTGTGCCTGCTTCTCTTAATTTAGAGGATTAAGTATAATAGAATATTTTCCAACTGCAACACACGTAGCACTCTATCATCAGCCTTACCCTAAACAGACTGGGAAAGTAATGGCCATGTAGTTCTCAGTTCTAGGTTAGAAGGTGAAGGCTCAGATTTGATAGTAGCTTTTAGATTCTTTTCTTAGACTGATTTTAAATGTGTGGGAAGAACCATTTGAAGGATTCATCAAAAAGCCAAAAAGGAATACAACTTTCTTCATCACATAATGCAGATGGGTTTCAATAGTCCTGGAAACTCTTGGTAAGAGGATAGCATTGGTGGGGAAGGGATGTGGAGTGAGTATAACAGGACTGACAAATGTATTTGGTCTATGTCTTATTTCATTAGGAAATAATTTAACTGTAAAATGAGAGTTAAGTTGTGGCTAAAAGACAGGACCACAATATCACTTTTAGACTTAAAATGTAGATTATCTTATTCTATGTATCATGAGAAGTTTATTAAAAACTTACTGTTTAACAGGGGGAAAAGGTACAAATATGAGGACTGATTGTATAGCTAAATGTCTTATTTTTTTCAGAAAAATTGAGGTCAGGATAAAGTCTACTTTATTGTAAATTACAATATGTCTCTTTAGCTTACGTGGATTATTATTTCAAGTAGGTTAGACATAATTTCAATTTTTCTGCAAATGAATGAAAGTGGCATTCATGACCTAAAAGGATTTACAAATTACGAATTAATGTTTTGAATGCACTTATGGAGACAAGTCATAGAAGTATTTGAGATGGTAAAATGAACAATTAAAGAGGGATTTGTTTGTCATGCTATAGACTAGTATTTATGTGGTATAAAATATTTTGTGAGGGAGGTGGACAACAGATGATGAATAATTCAGGATATGAATGAAAATTACTTCAAATCAATTCTATTAAAAATGAATTAGCACAGAAAAGTGTTTTAGAATAGATGGAATCTCAGAGGGCATTCCAAACCCTTTACGTTATATTTGTAAATAGAAACAAAAGGAAACTGAGATTCAAAGAGACGAAGGAGCTAGTTAGTAGACGAATGAGGACTAGACCACGTGGTCCTAAATTCTGCCTGCCGTATCTATCTACACTATAGCACTGTCTCAGTTGAGAAGGATATCTTTTACTTGTTGGCATCTGTCATTTAGTGGTTTATAGTATTATCCATGATGACTTATGCAGGAAGATGACATTACACAACTAAAATTGTGGTGACACAAAAGTCAATTGAGTATCAATTTTCAGAGAGCAGGAAAAAAAAAAACCTTTGGAATCCAATGTTTTGGATAAATTGTGGCTTTTCTACCATAACCCCGAATTAAAATGTCAAAGTAACCAGAAGAAATAACTAGGGAGTGCTTAACCCCAGAACATAATAATTTGTCAAAACACATAAATTTTGCTTTTTTTGTTACAAAATTGGGGGTTATTCACAATTAACGTGTACAAAAGAATGCAAGAAATAATGGCAAGAAAGCAAGATGTTCATTCCAGGAAGTGAAAGTGATGACCAAGTCCCAGGACCAGGGCTCTAGCACACTCATTCTTCATGATAAGAGTCCGGTTCCCTTTGACAATATGATTTATATGAAAATTTATATGCGAAGCATTCACTATTAGTAAATATAAATCATTATTTTGTACATCTTCCTACATAGTGAGTTAGACTATTTTCTCATATGGCTGTAGATAGCTTTGATTACTTCATCTGAAAACTGATCATATCTTTTATTCTTTTATCAATTAGAGAATGGCTCTTATTTTTGTAAATTTGACTAGGTTCTCTATATGTTTGGGAAATGAGGCCTTTATCAGAAAAACTTTCTTCAATTTTTTTCACATTTACTATTGCTAACTGTATTTCCCTCCAATACCCAAACCGGGAAGAGACAAAACAGAGAAAGAAAATTATAGAACAATTTCCCTAATGAATATTGATGCAAAAATTTTAAACAAAATATTAGCAAAAAGATTGCAGCAACTTGTCAGGAGAATAATACACTACGACTAGGCAAGATTTATTCCAGGAATGCAAGGCTGGTTCCATATTAAGAAAACTATCAGCATAATTGATCATATCAACAACAAAACTAGCAGAAACCATATGATTATCTCAATAGAAGCAGAAAATGCCTTTGACAAAATACAACACCTATTCCTACTAAAAACACTGGAAAGCATAGAAATAAACAGAGTCTTCCTTAAGATTATAAATGGCATCTACCTAAAACCATCAACAAGTATTATTTGTAATGGGGATAAGGCAGATGTATTCCCAATAAGATAAGGGGTGAAACAAGGGTGTCCATCATCACCCCTATTATTCAATTCGGTACTAGAAATGTTAGCTGTAGCAGTAAGAGAAGAAAAAAGAAATTGAAGGAATTAGAATAGGCAAAGAAGAAACTAAATTATCACTTTTTGCAAATGATATGATGATTTACTTAGAGAATCCTAGAGAATCAAGTAAAAAACTACTTGAAATAATAAACAACTTTAATAAAGTTGCAGGATACAAAATAAACCCACATAAATCTTCGGCATTCCTATGCATTACTAACCAAGCCCAACAGCAAGAGATAGAAAGAGAAATTCCATTTAAAGTTACTGTAGACACTATAAAATATTTGGGAACCTACCTGCCAAGACAAAGCCAAGGCTTATATGAACATAATTACAAAACAATTTTCACAAAAATAAAGTCAGATCTAAATAAATGGAAACACATCAGTTGCTTGAGGTTAGGCCAAGCTAATATGATAAAAATGACAATTTTACCTAAATTAATTTACTTATTCAGTCCCATACCAGTCAAACTACCAAAAAATATTTTTTTCAGAGCTGGATAAAACAATAACGATATTCACCTGGAAGAACAAGAGGTCCAGAATATCAAGGGGATTGATGAAAGAAGTGGTAGGGAAGGTGGCCTAGCCATACCAGATATTAAACTGTACTATAAAGGAGCAGTCATCAAAACTGCTTGGTACTGGCTAAGAAACAGAGTGGTGGATCAGTGGATCAGCTTCTGGGCTAAGAATTCACTATTTCACAAAAACTGCTGGGAAAATTGGAAAATGGTATAGCAGAAACTGGGCATAGAGTAATATATTACACTGGTACCAAAATAAACTCAAAATAAGTCCATGATTTAAGAATAAAAACTAATACTATAAGAAATTTTGGAGAGCAAGGAATAGTTTACCTATCAGATTTATGGGAAAGGAAAGAATTCATGACACAACAAGAGATAGAGATCATTACAGAATGGAAAATGGATAATTTTGCTTATGTTAAATTGAAAATGTTTTGTATAAACAAAGCCAATGCAATAAAGATTAGGAGGGAAGCAGAAAATCAGGAGAAAATCTTCACAACTAGTGTCTCTGATTAAGGCTTATCTCTAAAATATACATGGAACTGAGCCAAATTTATAGGAATACACGTCATTCTCCAATTGAGAAATGGTCAAAGGATATGAACAGTATTGATTAGAGAAATGCAAATCAAAACAACTCTTAGGTACCACATCTTTCCTGTCAGATTGGCTAACATGACAAAACAGGAAAATGATAAATGCTGCAGAGCACGCAGGAAAATTAGAACACTGTTACATTGCTGGTGGAATTGTGAACTGATCCAGCCATTCTGGAGAGCAATTTGGAACTATGCCCAAAGGACTATAAAAATGTGCATACCCTTTGACCCAGCAATACCACTTCTAGAGCTGTATCCCAAAGAGATCACACAAGTGGCAAAGGGACCTATATGTAAAAAAAAATATTTATAGAGGCTCTTTTTGTGGTAGCAAAGAACTGGAAAACAAGGGGATGCCCACCAATTGGGGAATGGCTGAACAAGTTGTGGTATATGAATGTTATGGAATACTATTGGGCTATAAGAAATGGGGACTTCATAATAACCTGGAAAAACCTACATGATATTATGCTAAGTGTGCAGAGCAGAACCAGGAGAACAATATACACAACCACAGATATATTGTTTCTGTGATGACCGACTTTGATAGACTTGGCTCTTCTCAGCAATACAAGGTTCAAAGACAACTCCAAAGGACTCATGATGAAAAGAGCTATCTATATCCAGAGAAAGAACTATCTGATGCAGATTGAGGCAAAATATTTGCTCTCTTTTTTCTCTCTTTTGTTTTTGTTTTTTCTTTTTCATGATTCATTCCACTGGTCATAATTCTTCTTTACAACTTGACTATTGCGTAAATAAGTTTAATGCAAAGTTATATGTAGAAGATATATCGGATTCCATGCCATCTTGGGGAGGAGGTTGGGCAGGGAGGGAAGAAAATCTAGAACTCAAAATCATGCAGAACTGAGTGTTGTAAACTAAAAATAAAATATCTTAATATAAGAAGAAAGAAAAAAAACAATTCTAAAGGGAGGGGCAGGGAATAGAGAAATAGAAGATTTGCAGAACTGTGTAGAAACTTTGATATTCAAACAAAGGTGTTAAAAGGAACATTAAAAGGTAAACACAAATAAACATTCATAAGGGACTAAAAGATAAACTATTTATATACAAATATGGGGAGATAACACATGTCCTCCCTGAACCTTATCATTATCTGGGATCATAAGAGTCTCATTAGAGAAGGCCTGAGAATAGTTCTGTTATATCTTGATCATCTTAAGGAAGGAATATAAAGAGAGTGGAAAAGGAATATAGTATAGGTGTAGGGAAGGGGGAGAGAAAGGAGGGTTAAGGAAAATTGCTCCACATAATCAGGGTGCACAAGTAGGTATCCATACAAACAAGGAGTGGTGAGCAGTTGACAACTGAATATCATCCTTCTCTGAACTGGCCAAAGGTGGGAAGAATACACACACACACAAACACACACACACACTCACATGCATGCACATATACATGCACACTTGCTTGTACACACATACAAAGCCAGAATTGCGTTTAGAAATACATTCACTCTGGCAGAGCTTGCAGTGACTGTGGAGAGGGAGTCCTCCTGGTAGTTGCATGGCAGGAAGGAGTACTTGCACTCACAGCCCAGAGCAAAGGCCAGGAGAGGAGCATCATAGTACCTCAGAATAGAAGTAGCTGTGAAAGCAGCAGAGCAAAACCCCTGAAGCTTGGGACAAAGCACTCTCTACTCTTAGAAATATATTTACTCAATAGAGAAATGGAATGAAAGAGAAAAAGAGAGGAGGAGAAATTAGAGGGACAGTAGGTTTAGAAGAAGCTTGAGCAAAAAAGAATATTCTTGAGCAAAACAAATTCTAAGAATGTACAGAAATATTTACAGCTCTTTTTGAGGTGGCAAAGAATGAGAATCTGAGGTGGTTAAATAAATAACAGCATATAAATGGAATAAATACTATCCAGCTGTAAAAAAATGCTAAAGGGGATGGATTCTGAAAAACCCGGGAAGACTTATATGAACTGGTGCAGAGTAAAGTATACAGAACCAGAAGAATCTATACAATGTCAGTGATATAGTAAAGATGAACAGCTTTGAGAGAATTGGAGATTCTGATCCACATGACCAACTATGATTCCAGGAGACTAATGACAAAACATGAAACTTAACCTCCTGTTAGAGGGATAAAGTATTTAGATTATGGAATGAAATGTATATTGTTTGGAAATAGCCAGTGTAGAAATTTGTTTTGCTTGACGATACGTGTTTTTAACAGGAGTTTTGTTTTCATTCATTCTTGATTGGGGAGGGGGGAATAGGGAAGGAAAGAAGGCAGATATTTACTGATTGAAAAAAGTATATACATATACATATATATATACACATATACATACATATACCCATACATACATACAGATACACAGACACACAAACACATGCACGTACACACACACACATATATATATACATAAATGTATATATATAAAAAATATACCCAACATGTTACAAGCTACTGTCAGCTTCTTTTAGCTTCTCATCAGAGAAGTTCAGGATTCAGACTACCCAAACAATTCATGTGAATCTTACCACCTAACTGGCCCACCACCATTTCTGATCAAAATACTGTTGATAGATTTTGTTCTGTGCAAGCTATAATTTGTATCCTGCTTCACTCTTTTCACTGATTTGATTCACTATAAGGAAACACCCCCTAAGGTCATAATAATTAGCACTGCCCAAAATGGAAAGGACTGACTCAGAAGGTTTCCCACACATCACTGGAAGTCTTCTAAAGAACCCTGAGTGATCTGTTGTTGGGTATTTTAGAGCTAGAATTGCTTTGTTCCATTAGATTACTTCTTAAATCCTTTCTGATTCTTAATTCCTATGATACTTTTTGTTTTTCTTCCTTTGTGGTTACCAGAATTGAAGAATATTATTTCTATTTTTTTCCAATACTCTTTTGGGTGACATTTGGCATTTTGTTTACCTTTGTGGCCAAAGCAGTGCACTGGGCCAATGTCCTCAGGAAACTCCTAGATCACTTTCTTACTTGATAACTCATACAACAAAAACAATGGTAATGATTTGCTTTTACTTGAAAGGCTAGATTCCATGTGGATATTCTTCTCAATTTAAATTTTATATACCTTTCAAAAATTCAGTATTCAATTTTTCCTCTAGTGGTACCTTTGCAATGTCAGGAGAAAGGTATGTAGACCTCCAGGACACTGGGTGAAAACCTAGTGACGAATGTATTGGCAGACATGAACAAGAATTATAAAGAATGGGCAGGCATGGATAGAATGCAATCAGCATCACTGGAGGGAATTTCAAAATTGATAGATCACAAATCCATTTGAGTAGTCTACATAAAATAGAAGAATAATAGAATAGTGGAGCAATTAAATAAAATCAAGTTACAACCACTAGAAAATAGATTTGATAAGTGAAGTCTGGAGATCCAGTGTGTTTAAAACAAATAATTGAAGTAGGTATTCTGATACATAAAAACAAAGCAAATAGTATATAATCTACAAAACAATAATTATGTGATTCATCTTATTCTACCCTTTTCAGCTCCACCAGACCACTTTTTTGATCATTCAGAAATAGATGAAACAAATTCTCTCATTCCCATGGAAACATGAGAGATAGGGCTTCCCCATATCTCCAAAGGGCTGACCTTTGAAACATGAATATGTATAATTGTGACAACAACAACAATAACTAGAATGTACTTAGTGTCTACTATGTGCTAAACAGTGTGCTGAGTACTTTATAAATATTATCTCATTTTATTCTGACAAGAGCCCTGGGAGGTAGGTGCTATGCTTATCCTCCTTTTACATATGGGCAAAGTGAGGTTGATGGAGGTTAAGTGACTTGTCCAAGCTCCTACAGCTAGTAAATGTCTGAGGTTGGATTCAACTGTGGTACAAAGATGTTGAGATAGCATCAATTTCTATAGAACAATGAACTATAATAAATAGTAGAACTGGGTAAAAGAAAAAGAAACTTGTCAAGATATGACTTGGATGAAAATTATTCTTGGTTTTTACTCTGTATTTCCATGAACAGTAGCTACAGTAATAAATCAAAGATCAATCTTCCCATGTAGAGAATATGGAAAAAAAAAACTACTTACTAATCATGCCACTCTAGAGATCACCACCAATAATACTATCTTTGAATAAGAATGGTAGTGATGCATATCAGTAGTATGCATATTAATATACATTATCTTGCATGCTGATACATATTATTTGAAGTAATGCACATTTATATGTTGCTATATACCTATGAGTTTACTAGAGCCAAACTCTCCAATAATTAATCACTTATGGGGAAAATAACTGTATTCTATCAATGATGTATTTTAATATTTTTTTCTAATTTATAATAAATATTTTTAAAAATGCAACCCTCCTCACTTTTTCCAGAATTACATAACTACAGCTAGCTCTAATGGTAATAGTGATTAGGGGAAGGAGGATAGGCAGTATGGTAATGAAGAATTGCCTGGATAAATAAAGCCCATGGATAATTTCTGATTTTTCATTTTAATTAGTGGTTTCAACATCCCCTCTCTTTTGTAAAGCCTTTTTTTTTTACCACAATTACCAATTAGTATCTTACCTCCCATTAACTTCTGGTGGAGGGTTTAATGAGCAATGAAATAGTCTAAGAGTAGGCCATAGGTCATGAAGATGGAGAAGCAGAGGACTGGAAAATTAGACCTGGAATTAAAATTTTCCAATCACATAATTGACTTCATATACTTTATTCATTATTATTGTTACAATGAAATGTTGCTATTCCCTTTGTGGTGACTAACACAGAATTGGTATGAAGTCTTCATCCAAGAAGGGTTGTTACTTAGATACTAAGAGAATACTCTCAGTAGATGCTTTCACTTCTGCATGTTACAGCACTAATAGGCCATCAGTTAGGGATTCTGAAGACTCAGTTATATAGTAAGGCATCAGTGCATCATGATCACTGTTTCTTTTTGCCAGATCTATGATTTTCATTTATATGGGGAACTTCCTATGTACTTTACAGTCTTAGAGGGCTGTCCTCACACAGCCAGTGTAGGTCAGAGGCAGAACACAGACTCCGAGTATGGATTTCTCTCCACTATACAGTGCCATCTCATACACTATTAATATTAAGCAAGTATATGTAAAAAGAAATATTTGCATAGCTTTCAATATTATATAACATATAATCACATAAACATTTTGTGACCTATATAATGTTTTAATTAATAGCTTATTGAAACCTAAGAGTACATTGAAATAAGGGTGTGTGGGCATGGAATATGTTACTATGTAATACAAATGGGGAATAGTTGTGAAGACCAATATGTAATAGACGAATCAGTAATTTCACCTTAAATCTGAGGTCTTTCTACATGTAGATAAGAAGAAAAAATAAAAGAAAGCAGACAAATGAATATATTTGAAATAACATTCAAAATTTTATAAGAATAATATTTATTTTATTTTTATATTTTATCGTATCTAGTACAACGTCTTCATTTTACAGAAGAAGAAACTGAGGCTGCAGAGGAAGTACTTTGCCCATCTTAATGAAAAGAAACAAGGGAGTAGCTCCAAGGCTTCCAGATTCCAATCAGAATCCAGATCCAGCACCCTTCCCATTAGGCTACACCTCGCCCCCGTCTCCGCTCCGCCCCTATGCCTCCCGTTTCGGGGCGAGACTTGAAAGAACCACTAGCAGGGGAAGCAGCCAGCCTTGGGCTCAGCCACCCTCGAAATTTCGAGCTTTGGACCCTTCCCGCAGAGAGTCAACTGATCTGGCACGTGCGCACTCACCCATGTTTATCCATGCGCGGGACCCTCGCAAGTAAGAAACGCATGCGCACTTCAGCATCCCCACCTCGACCCTGCGGCGTTGCCAGGGCTACAACCGTCTGTCGGATTGAATCATTTATAGCCGTTGAGCTTCAGACTCTCTTAACTTCAAGCATCTGGCCATTGCAGATCACTGTAGCGGAGGCGAGGGCCGGGAGAAGGCTGAGAGGCCAAGGGAGAACCGCTTGCCAGTTCTTCGGCCCGGCGTTGAAACACGCGCAGAATGAAGAAGATTTTTAGGTTCCGCAGCAGCAGAGAGCTGTCCCCTTCTCGCGCCTCTTTCCCCCCACGGAGGGACAGCGGGGTCCGACCCTTCGGCCCTAATGCCGGATACCTCATCAGGGTCAAGGACCTCGGAAAAATCCACAAAGCTGCCTCCATCGGGGATGTGGCGAAGGTGCAGCAGCTGCTGATGCTCGGAAAGTGCGGCGTGAACGATGTAGACAAAGAAAATCGGTGAGACACGGTGGGGGAGAGAAAAGGGAAGCCTCCCCAGCCCCCACCGCCCGGAGCAGCCTAAGATCCCTCTCCCAGCCCTCCGTCACCCCCACCCCGGTTCCTCCCGTGGGTCCCTGGGCCTCCACTGACCCTTAGAAAAACTATTCCGCTCAGCACCTAGGACAGGGCAGCGCCTCCAGTCCGGGTTAGGGTCGGGGTCTGGATCTGGTCACTGTCAGGTCAGGTCAGGGTCAGGAGATTGGATGGCAAGTCCCGAAAGCTGGTGTCGCCTCAGCCTCCTACCTGCCCATTGCTAATGAATGGGAAACGCCTTCATTTTAATCTTAGCCCCCGTCCAACTGACCTATTCTTTCTCAGTGGTGACGTGGGAGCAAACACTTCCTCTCTTCTAGTGAAATGTCGTTTTGAGTCGTTTCACCTGTGTCCGACTATCCGTGACGGCATTTTGGGGATTTTCTTGGCACAGATACGGGAATGGTTTGCCGTTTCCTTCTCCAGATGCTTTTACAGATGAGGAAATTGAGGCAAATAGGGTTAAGTGGCTTGCCCACAACTAATAAGTATCTGAGACCAGATATGAACTCAGGAAGATGAGTCTTCCCAACTCCAGGCCCAGCGCTCCTATCCACTGTGCCCCCTAGCTGCCCCATCTGGTGAAGTTTGGCCACGAGATGTGGAGTGTAAAAGGGCCCAAAGAAGAAAACTAATTTCTTCTTTTAGTAAGCATTTTCTATATGTCAGGCACCCAGCCAACCGCAACAGATACAAAGAAATGGGGGAGCGGGGGATTGTCCCTGCATTCTAGAAGGTCAGTCTAATGGGGGAGGTAATCTGCGCGGGAGACTGAGGAGAGAATAAGATACTTAGGAAGACCAGGAAAGAGTAGTGTTACAGAACCCAGAGAGAAGAGAGTATCAAGGAGAAGAGCACTCTAATTTGAAAGTCGTCAGAGAGGTCAAGAAGGATGAGAATTGAGAAAAGACCATTCCATTTGGCACTTCAGAGAGCATTAGTATCTTTGGAGAGTTTGGAAGCCAGACTGTAGAGTGTTAAAAGAAAATGACAGGAGACACTTGGTGTCAGTGGTCCTCTCATAGCATTTAGGCACAAAAGGCAAGAGAGATGTGGGACAGTGAGAATGGGGACAAATTGATCAAGTGAATGGGGAAGAAGTCATGGGCATGTTTGTAGGCAAGCAGGGAACTAGCCTTTAGGCAGGGGAAGATTGGGGATAAGTGAGAATAGGAATGATAGAGGGGGGCATCTGTAGGAGGAGATAAGATAGAATGGCATCACTTGTACATGTAGAGGCATTTTCATGGGCAAGGGGAAGGGCCACCTCTTCATGGGAGATGGATGAAGGAGGAGATAGTGGCAGAAGGCATTTGGATGATGTTAGATGAGAGGGAGAGGGGAACAGGGCGGTCTCGGGTAATGGTCTTAATTTTTCAGTAAAATGTGAGGCAAGATTTTTAGCACAGTGAAACATGAGAGGTTTGAGGAGGGGTGAAAAGATTTACAAGAGCTGCTGTGGTAAGAGCAAGAAAGTTGGTTTTTCATGTGTGGTTTATAGAATCAGCTTCCTTACTCTCAGCATACCCAATGTGGCTATCCAATTAAATACATGTGTTAGAGTTTCTCATGGGATATGGACTGGATATGTGGTTTTATTGGTATAGAGAACTCCCTTTACACTACAGGCCAGTATCTTCTCTGCAAATTAGAATCTTAGAAAATTGCTTAGATCAATGAGAGGTTAAGTGACTTGCCCAGGGTCACACTGGCAGTGTGAGTCAGAGGCGGGTCTTGCAAGCTTCAAGGCTAGCTTTCTATCCACCATACTGTGCCTCCTTTCTGGAGTTTATTCGACTATATATATATATTCAACAATAAACAGTCACAGAAATTATACATAGGGAAATAAATTTCCAAATGTATATTTAAAATGACATGTATTTTTTATTTTGTTTGTTAAAGATTGAAAATCTGTGGAATCCAGCCTGGAAATTTGATGGTTCAAAGTGGAGTATTCACTTCTCCAAATTGAATTTTCTATAGTTTCTTAATGGTGAAAATATACAAATAATTATATGTTGTTCTTAGAAACAAATGAAAGCTGTCCTGCTGTAAACTTGCCCCATACTCTTTTCATGTCATTTCCAATATCAGTCATTCATTAGCTTTCAAAATTAAAAGTGATAGGCTATATTTTGAGTTTTTCTTAATATATTTGCTTGTCCTAAAAGCCAAGAAATATAGGCATTGGCATGTTCCTTGTGCACAGATGTCTATCTCAGTGTGCTCAATTTTACATTTACAGAGCCAAAGTAGGAATGGATAAGAACAGCTCCATAGGTTAAAGTAGCTGAGGTACTGGCTTACTGAAATGGCTGAAGCCAAAGGCCTTCATGGTTGGCTGACTATCCTCACTGACCTTCTTCTGATACATATGCTGTGATTTGCAGACTAAAAGCATTTGCTCTTCCCATAAATACGTGTGTGTTGTTTTGTTGATATGATTATTAAAAATCATTTAAATAGAGTAATGCTAATGGCAATGAGTGTGGGCAATCATTTGTTTAAAATACAAATGTTATCTAAAACTAAAGAAAAACAAAAACAACCAATACACTATACTGTTAAAAATGCTAGTTCCTTTTCCAGGTTGAGATTTAAATTTAAGATTTAAATGTGTTCAGGGTAACCAAAGAAGAGAACTCTAGCCATTTGATCCTGAATGGTATGTTATCTAGGTAATTATCTGCTAGTTTTAAGATTAACTGTACTTAATATAGAAAGAGACACTGCCAGAATGATGACTGTTGTATTTGCAAACATCAGCTAACATGTGAATTCAGATTAAAAACTGTCACAGATTCTTCTCTCCCCTCTACCTTTATGGTTATATTCTCCCCTAAAATGCACAGTGACCAAGTTGCCCTACCCCCCATAGTGCCATTCAATCAGTGTGATGGCTGACCCAACATCTTTCTCATTCACCTTCTTTTGGCCTAATGTGAGCACTTAATGCTGCTTTGCTTCCCTCCTTTCTAATTTCTTTCACTACTCATAACTCAGTTTCTTGTTTAAGCAATTTCTCAAATGTACATAAATGCATTTTTTAATTCCTTCCCCTCTCTCTGCCAAGTCCTTCTCAGGAATATCTCAATCCACTCTGGCTCTTTCACTCTGTTTGCCTTTTCTTTTCTTTCTGTTTCTTTTCTGAGTAAAAAAAATCCTACCTTAATCAAACCTGATAAGGATGGGATCCACATGGATTAAGAAAGAGAAAATTAGTGTAAACTGAATGAACAAATCTCATTTTTTTACTTTCCTTCCCAAACTCCATAATCAAAGGCTCCATTTCATCTCCCCCTTCTGTCTTTAAACATTAGGATCCAGTATTTTTAAGAGATATAAGAATATTATTCTGTCTTTAAACATTAGGATCTAGTATTTTTAAGAGATATAAGAATATTATTCAGTGTTGCTTTTCTGTGTTGTTTACTGACTAATTTAAGATAATACTGCCTTGTCAAAAATGATTTTCAATTGTAGATAGAGTACTGAGCCTGGAAGGTCAGTAAGACCTGAATTTAGTATCCTCAGATGCTTTCTAGTTGTGTGACCCTGACTAAGTTACTTAACTGCTCTTTTTCTCAGTTTCCTCAACTATGAAATGAGGCTAATAATAGCATCTACTTCCCAGGGTCATTACAAGGATCAAATGAGAGAATATTTATAAAGTGCTTATCCCAGCCTCTAGGACGCAGTAGATACTTACTAGATGCCAGTTTCCTTCCTTCTCAGGGTATATGCAAGCACATCACTACCGCAGCTAGGAGCATGAGGAAGAAAGAAATCTCTCCCCTCTGCCTATCTGAGTCACTCTGGAAGAAGGCATGAGGGAAAAGGCAAAAGGGGAGTCCTGAAGAAAAAGAAAAAATGAACAATATACACATATGAATATTGAGATCCACGCTCATTACTTTAGGAATGCATGATTTTGTTGGTGTGGATATTACATATCATGCCCTCTTCACAACTTGGTAGATGGTCAGCCAAGGGCAGCTAGGGGGATCAGTGGATAGAATGCTGAGCCTGGAATCAGAAAGACTCATCTTTGTGAGTTCCAATCTGACCTCAGACACTTAGCTGTGTGACCTTCAGCAAATCATTTAATCCTCTTGGCCTCAGTTTCCTTATCAGTAAAATCAGCTGGAGAAGGAAATGTCAAAATATCTTTGTTAAGAAAACCCTAAATGGGGTCACAAAGAGTTGAACATGACTGGAAAGACTGAACAACAAAGGTGGTCTTTGAGATTTGCTGTTGATAAGCAATTCATCCTCCTTTGACCAACCTGGTGATATCTTTATGAGCTTAGTTAGGTTGGTCTGTGGACAGCAGACATACAGGCTCTTACTTAAAGTCTTGCCAGCATGGTAGAACTACCAAAAGTTGCACCCTACTGGGATAGCCTTTAACAACACAAAGCCCCTTCACCTGTCCAATGCTGCTTTGCATTAAGGTTTTAGTGGAGAATGCACACAAGTGTGCACATGTGCTTGTACAAATATACAACATGCAAATATGTAAATGTTTTTCTGAGGCAGCTGCTTTACTAAATATTATGTAATTTTGGAAACTTCTAGTGGAAAGAAGTTGTTATTAGGCTTAACAGCCAGGCAGAGTGATGCACACCTGTAATCCCTGCTGCCAGTGAGGCTGAGGCTGGCAGATCTCTTGAACTCATGCATTCAGAGGTTCAGTGGGCTAGGCGAGTAGGGTGTCTGCACTAAGGCTGGCATCAGTATGGTAAGTCCCAAAGTACAAGAGGCCATCAAGTTGCCTAAGGAGAGGTGAACCAGCTGAGGTCAGAAACTGAGCAAAGTTCCCATGCCAGTCTATAGTGAAATCTTAATCTACCTGTTCTTTTTTTCCCCAGGCAGTTTTGTACATCATATCCAGTAATAAGAGCTAATACATATTGTAGATTTCTTCGGGTGATGATAATGGTCACATATTTATTTTAGCAGTGATTTAGAGTTCATGCATAATAACAATAATTAATTTTATATTAGACTTATAATACCTAATAATTGTACAATTTTGATTATTGTAATACATTATCAAGCAATCACATAGCTCTCTCATTTCCATAGGACATCTCTACACCTGGCCTGTGCTAATGGATTTCCAGATGTTGTATCTCTCTTAGTAGAGAGAAAATGTGAACTAAATCTGTGTGACAATGACTGTCAAACACCTTTAATTAAGGTATGCACTAGTTAATCATGCTGGTCAATGTAATGCATTTTGATTTTTCTCTTTGATAAAGTGTTGTTGTACCCGAAGTGAGTGAGACACGCCACAGAGTATAAGTTTTAAATGGAGAATTTATTAGCTGGCGACCATTCGGGGTTTCACCCAAATCAAAATGATCTCGAGTTGGGGTAAACAGGCAGTTTATATAGAAAATACAGGGTACAGAAGTTAATTATCTCTTGGAACTTATAGGCCAGATTACAGGGTAGGGGGTGGCACAGGGACAGATCAAGGATTCTGACAGGTTATCATTAACTGGGATAATCTTATTGACATTCGTTGGTGGAGTCATGGAGCCCCAGGGACATTTGCTAAATGCCAAAAGGTCTGAGTCCATTCTTTATTATGCAAACTGGAGTTTCTCAGGGGTTTCTTTAGCGATAACTGATTTTTCCAGTACCACATAAGAAAATATGCTTTACTAACTTATTTAAATATCATTAATATTTTAGTATACTACATTTCTTCATAGAGTATTTATTAGCTCTTCCTCTTTATTGTATTGACAGGCGGTACAGTGTCAGCAGGAGGAGTGTGCAACTATCCTGCTTGAACATGGTGCAGACCCTAGTCTTATGGATACCAACCACAACACTGCACTCCACTATGCTGCCTCTGGACAGAACATAACCATAGCAGCAAATTTACTTAGACATAAAGTAGATATGGAAGCAAAAAACAAGGTAGAAGCCCACTTCTTGTATAATAAAGTATTTTATCAGCTTAAATGTGTAAATTAGGTAGTGTCCAATTCACATATTGAGAATTCATATATTCTTGGAAGCATTTCTTTAATGAAAATAACTTAAAATAATTCTGTGGTCAAAGTTCATCGGCCTTTGATAGCAGGAGGGGGAAGAGAGGAAGAGATTTCATTCACATTGGAACGCCTAATGAGGAACTTCCCTCTACTACTCTAAGATGTAATTTTAGAGTAGGGATTCTTAACCTGGGATCCGTTAATTTTTTTAAAAAAATCAACATTTACTTTGTACTTATTTCAATTAATTGGTTTCCTTGGCATTCTATGTATTTTAGGTATTTAAAAGCATTATTCTGGACAGGTGTCTAAAATACAAAAAAAGTTAAGAAACCATGACTTAGGGAGTATCCTGGAATGCTGAAATGTCAAGTGACTTTCCAGGGTCACCCAGCCACTATAGGTTTGTCAGCAGCAGGCCTTGAATCTTACTGACTTTGAGGCTAGCTCTCTATACATTCCATCACAGCTGTCTCTCCAGAATTTTCTTTGCATGATATATTAGGTCTGCTCCCCAGAATACAATGGTTCCACCAAATATTTGCCCCACAATGCTCTTCTGAATATAGACCTTTACTTATGATAACACAATGTTAATTTGTCATGTAGAAATGCCATAATTTTTTTTTAAAAATTTGTTCCTACTAAGTCTAAAAGTACAGACACAAGAACAAATTCTTAAGTGTTTGTAGGCTTTTTTTCTGTTTCCTAAAACTATACCATTTCCTTTCTAGAGTTACTGAATAACTCTTAATTTTTAAGAAAAGGTTTAAGTTTTACTCACTGCCACTTGAGAGAGAAAAAACATAAAGTATACATTAGGAGGGTTGGGAAGAGAGGGAAAATGCCAAGAGAATGACTTTCTTCCAGGTTTAACCACCTAGAAGCAAGATTTTCTTGAGTTTTGAGGTTGATTGTACATACTCAAGGGGCATGGGTAAAGAGAAGTAGGCAGATTTAAAACTAACCAGGGTATAGCTTTAGTTTGGCAGAGTACTGGGGAAATAAGATTGGCTGCAGGCAGAAAATAATTGATCAGAACATGAAGACAGCAAGAAAGGAAGATACTCCTGAAATGGTATGAAACTGTCTCTTCCAAATCTTGGGTTTCTCCATGCTGATCACAAATTAACAGCTGGAAGGAATCCCAGAGGCTATGTAGTTTCATTCTGTCATTTTACATATGAGGAAACTAAGGCCGAGAGAAGTGAAATAATTTGCTTATGATCACACAGAAAGTAACTAACAGAGGCAGGGTTTATGCCCTGCTCTTCTCACTCCAAAGTTCTGTTGTACTGTACTTCCTTAACATGTCATTAGCAAGTTCACAGGATGTTCACAAAACGCCTTAAACTGAATTGAAGTATATAAAGAATTCTTGCATACTGTAACAATATCTTTAATATGATTTTGCAGGAAGGCTATACACCGCTTTTGTTTGCAATTAAAGAGAGTAACCAAGATATGGTAGAGTTTTTCTTAAAGAATGGAGCAAATGTGAATACTTCGGATAGGCTCAAAAGGTATAGTAGTTAAAGCTTGGAAGAAAAAAAGGGAAAAGTTTCTGGAGGAATAAGAACAACTCTTAGTGAGCAACACTAATTGAAATTGATTGTCATTGTGAAAGGGTGAAAAATGTCCACAATCATCAGCTATGAAAAGAAAAACTATTTATGACTGCAACAGAGAAAGCAGGTCATGTGGGCATGCTATCCAATGTTAATGGTGATTTCTATTTGTAGTTTTCACTACTTGATTTTAAGCTACATAAGATCATCATATTGGAGTTTTGTGTACTAGTTATACAATTGATTCTCTATATGAAATAATCTTCATGTCACCCATGAGAACTGTAGTGTGTATTTTTTGCTCCTTCTTCCTTTGATTATCCTTAAGAATATGTTCATTGACAAATACCAATCAATGCAAGAATAATATGAATCACTTTGATGGACCCATGATCTTATCATTGCAGATACTTATGCCAGTAGTTCAGATTTTAATCCTTCCATGCCATCTTATCCCAGAAAAGACACTGAAGCCTCCTCCTGGTTCTTTTAATATTTGAGGACTAGTAAAGCACTTATGTTCTCTGGCTTTTCTCTTTTTTTCCTTTTTTGAATTTATTTTTAGTTTTCAACTTTCCCTTTTTTAAGATTTTGAGTTCTAAATTTTTCTCCCTTTGCTGCCTTCTCCCTTCCCAAGGACGGTATGCAATCTGATACAGGCTATACATGTACAATCATATTAACTATATTTCCACATTAGTAATGTTGTGATAGAAGAATCAGAACAAAAGGGAAAAACCAGAAGACAGAAAGAGCAAAAAAAGAGAAAATAGTGTGCTTCAATCTCCATCCAGACTGGTTGTGGATAACATTTTCTTTCATGAGTCTTTTTTTTTCCAATTTTCCCAGCAGTTTTTATCAAAAAGTGAATTCTTATCTCAGAAGCTGGAGTCTTTGGGTTTATCGTATAGTAGACTACTATAGTCATTGACAAGGTGTCTTGGGTAATCTATTCCACTGATCTACCACACTATTTCTTAGCCAGTACCAAGTAGTTTTGATTATTGCTGCTTTATATAATACCGTTTTCAATCTGGTACAGGTAGGCCACCTTCCCTTGCATTACTTTTTATTAATTCCCTTGATATTGTGGACATTTTTGTCCTTCCAGATGAATTTTATTTATTTTTTATCTCTCTAAAATAATTTTTTGATAGTTTGATTGGTATGGCACTGGATAAGTAAATTAATTTTGGTAGAACTGTCATTTTATTATAGTAACTTGGCCTACCCATGAACAACTGATATTTTTCCTTTTGTTTAGATCTGACTATATTTGTGTGAAAAGCCTTTTGTTATTGTGTTCATATAGTTCATGGTTTGTATTGGCAGGTAGACTCCCAAATATTTTATATTGTCATAATTCTCTTGCGTCGTTCTTATTTCTTTTCCCACTTTTCCTTCTACTTCTCTTATATGCTTTTTAAGCTCCTTTTTGAGCTCTTCCATGAGTTCTTTCTAGGATTGAGACCACTTCATGGTTTTGTTTGGAGTTTTGCCCATAGGCGTTTTGACATTGTCCTCTTCTGAATTTGTGTCTCGATATTCCGTGTAACTAATAACTTTCTATGATCAGATTCCTGTTGCTGTTGTTGTTGTGTTTTGCTCTTTTTTTGGCCTTTTCTCTTTCTTTTCAATTTGATCTCTGCTTAGAGTGTGGAAAGGGCACTGTTTCAGGCTTCTTGTGGGAGGGGCTACAGGCCCTGGCTGTTTACCTAGTGCTGTTTAGAGGCCCACGGGGGACCCTCTTGTCTGCTGCTGTGCTGATGGCATGGGAGTGGGGATGGCTGGCATTGCCGTAGGTTGTCAGAGTCTGGCAACTAACCTGGGGCCCTAGTGCTGGTTTTTGGGGCCTTAGTGCTGAGGCTAGTGGAGGGTTTCTGCATTTTCTTGGGGATACACTGAAGCTCTTAGCATTGTGATCACTGGTGGCTGCCTTTTGGCTTAAGTAGGGATGGGGTCTACTTGTTTACCTGGGGCTATGCTGAGGCATGTGGTGGTTCTCAAAGCTGGAGTCTGCCCATTCCACTGGCTATGCTGAGGCACATGGGTGGTCTTGGTGTTGGCGTTGGCCTATTCCACCCTAATGGGGCTCATGATCTACCACTGCTTTGCTGAGGAGGGGCTTTCTGCTGGTCTGCTGGGATGCTTCCTGCTATGGACTATGCTCCCATTTTACCCAAGTGAGACAGACCTTTCCTGTCAATCTTCCAAGCTTCTTGAGCTCAGATTGTTTCACTCTGTCTTTTTGCTGGTTCTGCTGTTCCAAGATTTGTTTTGGCGTGCTATTTTATGGTTGTTTGAAGGTGAATATGGAAGAGTTGTGGTGATTTACTGCTTACTCCACCATCTTGGTTCCCAGAACTCAATATAATCTTTAAAAAATAACCAAATATTCTAAAACATATAATAATATTTACTGTTACCAGAGTTTATGACTCCATCAGTTTCAGTCTTTCTCATAATCCTTTATTGCCCACCCAAATATAATTCACTGATTCCTTTTGGGCTTTTCTTATGTTTGGTGTCTCAAGTTTGGATCAGGGAAGAAGGTTTAAACAGAGTAAACATTTCTACCTGCTAGAAAGAGCTTATTAATACTTCAAAATACCTTTTAAAATATCCATGATTTCACCAGTAAGGATGTCTTTTACACTGCTTCAGCCTTTAATAGAGTCAGCCTATTGTATCAGTTATCACTAAGTAGTGAAAGGACAGCAAACTTTCACTTGACATTACTGATATTGCTACAGGAATACCTTAGGCAGAAAGCCCAAGAATCATTCAGCATACAACAAACTTTATACTTCAGAAAATTTGTGTTTTCATCATTGTAGGTATTCCCTCTATTGGTGCAGCTCATAATCACACTAACTCTTAATAAACTGCCTTCATGAGTTAATGGGTCTTCCCTAAATTAAGTGGTGCTGGCTTTCTGGTGACAAACCTTTCTTTCCTTACTTAAGCTTGTCCTTAAACAACAGAGTTCATTGCTGTATTCATTTTCAAAGACTCACATTTGTTCAGATGTATAAAAAAACAACTTGTTCTAGATTAGCCTTTGACAACCAAAGGTCAACTCCACATTATGATGTGGCATTGGGGTAGGAATTTATTGGAGTGAGATCCCAAGATTATTTCTAATCTAATCATTTTTGAAGTCCTCCACTTTACTTTGAAGGCCAGTAAACAAATGGAAACTTTGTGTAGGGTCCCTAGCTGAAAATCCTAACTGTTGCACATAGGTGGCTTTGACATACTCTCTTCTTGTCGATTATAAAGGCTTAAATTTGATTATCCCTGTGAAACTCTTAAGGGGACAAAAATATTCAATTTCCCCTGTCTTTCCTTCTGTTCTTAATTGTCTTTTTTAATACTGTACATGAGCAATACACGTACTTATATCCATCACTAAATGTTCATGTTCCACATGCATATTAACTCTGAAGAATATAAGAGATCCTCTTACTGAAACATATGAAAAAAATCTGATTATGTGTGACTAGATTAAATTCTTAATTGTGAATTGTTTCTTTGTTATTCTAGAACAGCTCTGATGCTTGCTGTCAGTGGTAAATCAACAGACATAATTCGTCTCCTTCTTCAATATAATATTGATCTCTCTTGCCAAGATATACTTGGATGGACAGCTGAGGAATATGCTATTTACAATGCTCTTTCCCTGTAAGTGCTAACATAATTCTAATTATTTTAATATAATTGCATTTAAAAGAATTTTTCCTCCATACAACTGAGACTGCCTGGGACTTTCATAGTTGCATAATGTGGTAAGTATCTCACAAACATTCTTCAAGGCACTAAGAAGAAATTGGGCAAATGGCCAAGTTAGGTCATCCAAGTTCAGGAGGACAGAAGCATAAGAACAGGGGACAAAGTAGAGTCAGATAATCTGAGATTGGAATTTTCAGCAGTAATAATAAGGATGATAACAGCTGCCATTTTTATATTTCTTTAAGGTTTTCCAATGTTTTACATCCATTTTATTGTTTAATCTTCACAAAAGTTCTATAATTTACTTAAAATATCTGCCTTAGAGAGGCAGTTGCTTTTTGTTTGTTTGTTTGTTTTTTAACCTTTGCTGATGCCTGTTAAATATAGTAGACCCAAAGTTAGTTTTAGGGAAAAGCACATTATGTCTTAGATGCCTATAAATAAGTGATAACTAAAAAGAATAAATCATAAGTATTAATAGTCAACATTATAATTTAGAGAGGGAGTTTGATATAGGGGAAAGAGTGCTTAATTTGGAATCAGAGGTCCTGGGGAGAAATCATGCCTCTCACTATATGTGTGACCTTGGACAACTGGTACCTTTTCTGGGACTCAGTTACTTGATCTATAAAATAAAGAGATTAGAGTAGATGACCTAAAGTTCTGAATCTGCAAGTTTATTACGTCTAGATTGAATGATTAGTTATGCTGTACAGACTTTATGAAAATGATAAAAAAAGTTTTAGTGATAATCTGATTATTTAAGGTTTGACATATGCAAAGACTTGGTATATGTAATTTTTATCTTGGTTGATGTAGACTTACTATGTTTTATATTTTATTTTATACACAGTCATCATCAACTAATTAACCAGTATGGAACACAGAAGACATTTAATCAGCCCATTTCACCCCAAATCAGCGGTTTAGAGAGGGTTTCTGATCCAGAATTTACTTTGGGTGGACCTGCCAAGGACCAAAAAGGTAGGACTGACAAACCTGAAGAAATAATTAATTTAAAAAATCATGAAAGAGCAATCTTAAAATTCATATATATATATATATATATATATATATATATATATATATATATATATATAATTCTATTTCCACATTATACTTTAAAGTTGTAGGAACTGAACTGGTTTATTTTTGGTTATTTACTTAATTATCCTTGTAGGTTCACTATTCTGAAACTGTTTATTAAAACATTCTGAAGATCTTTTTTGTTATTATTTTCTGCTTTATCCAGAAATTTCTTTATGTAGGCTACAATAATAATTTTCAGATTTCTCCATTATTCTAAATGTATTTAACCAAATCATATGAAAACTTTTTAACACTTTAAAAATGTATTATATTTAGCAACATTATTTATTTCTGATTCTTAAATATGGGAAAAATAAATAATACATATAAGGGCCTCCTATAACTGTAGCTTGCACACACACACACACACACACACACACACACACACACGGACAGATGGACTGATCTAATATTTGAATATATAAAGTTAGAACAATAAGACAGCTGGAGAGCAAAGCCGTCTTTCCTCTTTGGAACTCTATGTAAATCACTTATCCAAGCTTTGGAAATGTATACATTTTAAATGTTTGTAAAATTTTTAAATGTTCATAAAGCTTTCACTTCAGAGATACTAAAGAGAATACAAAAGCCACAGGAGTTAGGAGCACCACGGATATGCATATATGCATATGTTCCCAGATTTTTGGTTGATGCATGTATTTGGAGGTACCCACCTGCGATGTGACCCTAGGAAGACTTTCCATCCTCCTGATTCAGGCAGTTAAACTTCAGAAGAGAGATTTTCTGACTTAACCTCCTAACATTTAATCTAGCCAGGAGCCATTTGGGATCTTAATGGCCTGGGCTTGTAATAATGAATGCATCCCACATTTATGAGATTTTTTTCCAAATCAATTTACTCATTACCTTGTGAGAAAAGTACTGTGGGTATTCTGTTTACTTGCATTTGAATGGTGATGAAACTGATGAGCAGAAAGCTTAGATGACTTACTCATGCTAACGGAGCTAAAAGGAAAGTGTCATCATGCACTTTTAACTACAGTGTATTACTCTACATATCAGAAAGAGATAAGCTATGTAAACCCTTCTTTAGAAGAAATGAGAAATCACAATAAAAGAAGAAATAGCATTTACTTTTAAGTATATCTTACTACTACCTAAAAAATGTGCTTTTGAAATAAAATATTTTAATTTCCTATAGCTAGTTAGGTGATGAATGAGCCTCACTTTTCCTCATTTTCTTTATTTGAAAAATAGTATATCTCTCAGCTACATACATGAAATTGTTATGACTAACACTGAAGACTAAAAAAGTGAGGTTCTGTTCCTCAATAAGAAGTATTTTTATCATGTTAACTACATATAAAAATTTTAAGCACAAATTTTTTGAAATCCCTTATCCAATTTTAATAAAAATAATTATACTAAGGAATTTCATTGAAGATGGAGTGTCTAGGAAGTTTATTAATCCAGAAAAAGTTATAGTCTTAGAGTATTGAATTAAATATAAGGACAATTAAAGGGTATGGCTTCTTTGTGATAGAACTATTCATAAATATGTTCAAGGAAGATATCTGAATGTAGACACTGACTTTATGCAATATCTAGTAACCAATAACACTTTCTATACAAACCAAAATTCCAGTGTATGCATAAATATGTTAATGTTAGAATTTTAAAAGTTTAAAAGAACTAGGGATAAGAATAAGAAGAAAAATTAATTTTAATGATTTGCCATTCTAAAATATATATGCTTTCCTTCAAATACTTATTCTCCACCATAAGATATTTATTCCACTTTATTTTGTGTTCATCAAAAAATTGATAAAATTCATTATTTGATAGGTAAGTGTAGCAGTATAGCATTGCTTAGCCCATCATTAGACTTGAGATTGATGATCTCTCACTTTGAACTCAAGGAGTCAGTGAGCTATTGCTATAAAACTCAAACCTTAGTTGTTTTGGATCAAAGCTTAGAGCAATAATAAGATGAGAACCTTTGTTTCTTGAGTTTTATTAATTGTGAACCCTTTGCATACAAATTTTCATATAAATCATATTGTCAAAGGGAACCAGACTTTTACCATGAAGAATGAGTGTTAGAAGCCTGGTCCTGGACCCCGGTAGTCATTTTCACTTCCCTGGAACAACATCTTGCTTTCTTGCCATTATTTCTTGCATTCTTTTGTGCACCTTAATTGTGAATAACCCTAATTCCTTCATCAAAAAAAATTTATGAATTTTCTGGTACTTTAATAAATTATCGTTTTCTCTGGTTGAGTACTTCCTAGTGATTTCTTCTGGTTACTTTGATATTTTAATTCAGGCTTATGGCAGAAAGCCATAAATTATCCCCAAACATTGGTATCCAAAAGTCTTTTTATTCCTGCTCTCTAAAGATTGATACTCAATTTGCTTTTTGTGCAACCATAATTTTAGTTGTGTAATGTCATTTTTCTGCACAAGTCATCATGGGTAATACCATGACCCACGGATGACAAATGCCAACAAGTAAAAGATATCCTTCTCAAATGAGACAGTGCTGTAGTGTAGAAAGATAAAGTAGGGAAGATTTAGAACCATGTGGTCTATGCCTGGCTCTGCCACTAACTAGCTCCTTCATCTCTCAGTCTCAGTTTCCCTTTGTTTCTATTTACAAATATGAAGTAAAGTGTTTTAAATGCCCTCTGAAATTCTCTCTCTCCTAAAATTCTATGTTTCTGTGCTAATTCATTTTTGATATCCTTGATTTGAAGTAATTTTTTATTTAGTTCATGAATAATATGGCTAGTCAACTACAGTAATATTTATGAATCATCTGTTGTCTACTTCCCGCATAAAATATTTTATACCATATAAATACTAGTCTATAGCATGACAAACAAAGCCACCTTTAGTTGTGCATCTTGTCAATTTAAACAGTTCTATGACTTGTCTCCATAGGTGCATGCAAAACTTGGATTCATAATTTGTAAATCCCTTCTGTCATAAATAACACTTTACTTCATTACAGAGGAATCAAAAATATATTTAACTTACTTAAAATACTAATCCATGAAAACTAAAGAGACATATTATGATTTACAATAAAGCAGACTCTAGCCTGACCTAGATTTTTTAAAAAGTCATTTTGCTTTCCACTCAGTCCTCATATTTGTGCCTTTCCCCCTCTAAACCAATGAGTTTTTAACAAGTTTTTCATGATACGTAGAATAAGAAATTCTGTTTTTTAAACCTAGAAGTGATATTGTGGTCCTATCTTTTAGCCGATACCAACTCTAATTTTTCAATTAAATTATTTTCCAAAGAAATAAGACATATCAATATAAAAACTTTTTCAGTTCTATCACCCTCACTCCAGACCCCTTCCCCACCAATAATATCCTCTTGGGAAGAGTTTCCAGGACTATTGAAACCCATCTGCATTATGTGATGAAAAAAGTTGTGTTCCTTATTTACTTTTTGAAGAATCTTTGAATTACTTCTTACTACAATAAAATAAGTCTAAGAAAAGAATCTAAGCACTTCTATCAATCTGAGCCTTCAGCTTCTAACCTGAAACTGAGACCTATATGGATACTAGTTTTGCAATACTTTTAGGTTAAGGCTGAAGATAGAGTGCTATGTGCCCAGCAGTTGAAAAATATTCTATTATACTTAACATTTTAAATTAAGAGAAGCAGGCAAACTCTAGTGGAAAGAACACAGATTGAAGTCAGAGAAACTGGGTTCAAACCTCACCCCTCATGTTCTTTGTATGAATGTGGACAAGTCACTTGACATTCCTCAGCTGCATTTTTCTCATCTCTAAAATAATGAGGTTGGACTAGATACCCTCTGAGATCCCTTCTACCTTAAGCTTTATGTTTCTAATATTTTATTGCTCAAAAAAAGGAATAGAATCAGCAATGAAATGAATGATGGGATGTTTCAGCACCTACATGCATGGTTATGATAGTTTGAAATTTGTTGAAATGAACGTAATGTAGGAATTTTAGTTGTTTAACTTACTTCTTTTTTATTTTATCCTCTTTTGTTAATAACAGTAGTAACTTACATTCAAATAGTGTTTTAATGTTTTCTTTTTTGCTTTAGTAGTATTTTTTCTGATTACATGTAAAGACAGTGTTCAACATTCATTTTTGTAAAATTTTGAGTTCCAAAGTTTTCTCCCTCTCTTCCCTCTCCACTCTCTTTGTTAACATTTTCTGTAAATTTTTGCATCAGTAGTATTAGGGAAATTGGTCTATAGTTTTCTTTCTCTGTTTTGGCTCTTAATGGTTTAGGTATCAGCACCATATTTGTGTCATAAAAGGAATTTGGTAGGACTCCTTCACTTATTTTTCCAAATAGTATATATAACACTAGACTTAATTGTTCTTTTAAATATTCAGTACAATTCACTTGCAAGTCCATCTGGCCCTGGAGATATTTTCTTAGGGAGTTCCTTGATGGATTGTTCATTTTTTTCCCAAAATGGGATTATTTAAGTATTCTATTTCTTCTTCTATTAATCTGGGCAATTTATATTTTTGTCAGTATTCGTCCATTTCACTGAAATTGTCAGATTTATTGGTATACAGTTGAGCAAAATGTCTCCTAATTATTGCTTTAATTTCCTCTTTATTGGTGGTGAATTCACCCTTTTCATTTTTCATACTGTAAATAGGGCTTTCTTCTTTCTTTTATTAATCAGAATAACCATAAGTTTGTCTATTTTATTGGTCTTTTCATAAAACATCTCTTAGTTTTATTTAAGCATTCAATGGTTTTCTTATTTTCAGTTTTTTAATCTCTCCTTTGATTTTCAGAATTTCTAATTTGGTATTTGATTGGGGATTTTTAATTTGTTCTTTTTCTAGATTTTTTACTTCCATGCCCAATTCATTATTCTGCTCTTTCTCTTTATTATTCATTGTAAGCATGTAGAGATATAAAATTTCCCTTAAGAACAGCTTTGGCTGCATCCCATGTTTTGGTGTGTTGTCTCATTATTGTCATTCTTTTAATAAAATTATTAATCATTTCTATGATTTGTTGTGTGACCCAAGCATTCTTAATATCATTAGCTTACACTTGACCAAGTCTAATTTTCTTCAGTTAGCTTATTTTTTTTACTTCAGTGGATTTTTTTCCCATTTGGCCAATTCCATTTTTTAATTAAAATTTTTTCCATGTGTTGTAAAAAAGAATTAGAACGAAAGGGAAAAAAACCATGACAAAGAAGAAACAAACAAACAAATAAAAAAGAAATTCTATGCTGCTATCTGCATAGTTCTTTTCTCTGGTTTTAGATAGCATTTTTCACCATGACTTTTGGAATTGTCCTAGATCCTTGCCTCACTGAGAAGAGTTGAGTCTATCAAAGTTGCTGTTACTGTGTACAATGTTCTTCTGGTTCTGCTCACTTCACTCAGCATCAATTCATGTAAATCTTTCCAGGTCCTGCTGAAGTCCACCTGATCATCAGTTGTTATAGAACAATAGTATTCTATTACATTCATATACCAGAACTTGTTTAGCCATTCCCCAATTGATGGGCATCCCTTCAATTTCCAATTCTTGGCCACCATAAAAAGAGCTGCTATAAATAATTTTGAACATGTGGGTCCTTTTCTCATTTTTACAGTCTCTTTGGGATACAGCCCTAGAAGTGGTATTGCTGGATCAAAGGGTATGCACAGTTTTATAACCTTTTGGGAATAGTTCCAAATGGCTCTCAGAATGGTTAGATCAGTTCACAACTCCACCAACAATGCATTAGTGTTCTAATTTTCCCACATCTTTTCTGGCATTTATCATTTTCCTGTTTGTCATGATAACCAATCTGATAGGTGTGATTTGGTATCTCAGAGTTGTTTTAATGCACATTTCTCTATTCTATGGTGATTTATAGCATTTTTCATAAGACTATAGATAGCTTTAATTTCTTCATCTGAAGACTGCCTGTTCATATCCTTTGACCATTAATAAATTGGAGGATGACTTACATTTTTATAAATTTGACTCAGTTCTCTATATATTTTAGAAATGAGGCCTTTATCAGAGACAGTGCTTGTAAAAATTGTTTCTTCGGTTTCTGCTTGCCTTCTAATCTTGCTTGCATTGGCTTTGTGCAAAACTTTTTAATTTAGTGTAATCAAAATTATCTGTTTTGCATTTCATAATATTTTCTATTTCTTGCTTGGTCATAAATTCTTCCATTCTCCATAGGTATGACAGGTAAACTCTTTCTCTCCTAATTTCCTTATAGTTTCACCTTTTATATTTAATCATGTACCCATTTTGACCTTCTCTTGGTATATTGTATAAGAGGTTGGTCTCTGTCAGGCCTGCACAACAGACAGCATGGGGGCTATATGTTGTGCAGGCCTGGTCTCTGCCTAGTTTCTGCCATATTATTTTCTAGTTTTCCCAACAGTTTTTGTTAAATAATGAGCTCTTATCCCAGAAGCTGGTTTAATCAAACAGCTAATTAATATTTTAATTACCTACTGGGTCTTGTGTACCTAACTTATTTCCTGGTCCACCACTCTTTTTCTTAGGTAGTACCAAGTAGTTTGGATGATTACTGCTTTATAATACAGTTTTAGGTCTGGTGTGCTGGCTAAGCCATCTTTCCTTGCATTTCTTTTCATTATTTTCCTTGATATTCTGGACCTTTAGTTCATCAAATGACTTTTGTTATTATTTTTCTAGCTCTATAAAATGATGTTTTAGTAGTTTGGTATTGTGCTAAATTAGTAAATTAATTTAGGTAGAATTGTCATTTTCATTATGTTAGCTTGGCTTACCAATGAGCAACTGATATTTTTTCAGTTATTTAGATCTGACTTTATTTGTATGAAGTGTTTTGTAATTGTGTTCATATAGTTCCTGGGTTTGTCTTGGCAAGTAGACTCCCAAGTGTTTTATATTATCTACAATTACTTTAAGTGAAATTTCTCTTTTTGTCTCTTGCTGCTGGGCTTTGTTATTTATGTAGGTTTATTTTATATCCTGGTATTTTGCTAATTATCTCGAGTTGTTTTTCAATTGATTCTTTAGGATTCTCTAAGTATACCATCATATCATCTGCAAAGAGTGATAGCATTGTTTCTTCATTGCCTACTTTAATTCCTTCAATTTCTTTTTCTTCTCTTATTGCTAAAGCTAACATTTCTAGTATACTATCAAATAACAGTGGTGATAATGGGCATCCTTGTTTCACCCTGATCTTATTGGACATGCTCTTAGCTTATTTCCATTACATATATTGCTTGCTGGTGGTTTTAGATAAATGCTACTTATCATTTAAGGAAAACTCTATTCTTATGCTTTCTAGTGCTTTTAGTTGGAATGGGTGCTGTATTTTTGTTAAAAGCTTTTTCTGCATCTATTGAGATAATCATATGGTTTCCTTTAATTTTGTTGCTGATGTGGTCAGTTATGTTGATAGTTTTCCTAATATTGAACCAGCCCTACATTCGTGGTATAAGTCTCACCTGGTCATAGTATATTATCCTTATGATAAGGTGCTGTAATCTCTTTCTTAATATTTTATTTAACATTTTTCCCTCTATATTCATTAGAGAAATTGGTCTACAATTTTCTTTTTCTATTTTGGATCTTCCTGGTTTAGCTATCAGAACCATATTTTTATCATAGAAAAAGATGGTAGGATTCCTTCTTTGCCTATTTTTTCAAATAGTTTATAAAGTATTAGAATTAATTGTCCTGTAAAATGTTTGGTAGAATTCACTAGCAAATCCATCTTGGAGATTTTTTCTTAAGGAGTTCATTGATGGCTTATTCAATTTCTTTTTCTGAAATGGGGTTAAGTATTCTATTTCCTCTTCTGTTAATCTGGGCAATTTATATTTTTGTAAGTATTTATCCATTTTACTGAGATTATCAAATTTATTGGCATACAGCAGGGCAAAATTTTGTTTTTATTTCTTATTGTTTTAATTTCTTAATTTAATTACTGTTTTAATTTCTTCTTTATTGGTGGTGAATTCTCTCTTCATTTTTTATTCTGGTAATTTGGTTTTCCTTGTTTCAAAAATCAAGTTAGCCAAAGATTTATCCATTTTATTGTTTTTTTTTCATAAAACTAGCTCTTAGTTTTATTCATTAGTCCAATACTTTTCTTAATTCAATTTTATTAATCTCTCCTTTGGCTTTCAGAATTTCTAATTTGGTATTTTTTAAAAAAATATTTATTTGTAGTTTTCAACATTCATTTCCACAAGATTTTGAGTTCTAAATTTTCTCCCCATCTCTCTCCTTCCCCCCACCCCAAGAGAGCATGCATTCTGATTACCTCTTCCCCCAGGCTGCCCTCCCTTCTATCACCTGCCCCACTCCTTCATCCCCTTTCTCCTTACTTTATTGTAGGGCAAGTTAGAGTTCTATATCCTATTGCCTGTATATCTTATTTCCCAGTTTCATATAAATGTAATTTTAACATTTGTTATTAAAACTTTGAGTAATTTTTGAGGAATTATTTTTTTAGTGAGCTTTTGGACCTTCTTTTCTATTTTTGGACCTCTTTTGCCATTTGGGTTAGTCTATTTTTTTAAGGTCTTATTTTCTTCAGTATTTTTTGGGTCTCCTTTACCAAGCTGGTGACTCATTTTCCTGCATCATTCTCATTTCTCTTCCCAATTTTTCCTCTACATCTCTTACTTGATTTTCAAATTCCTTTTTGAGGTCTAACATGGCCTGTAACAATTCATATTTTTCTTCAAGGCTTTTGATGGAGGAGCTTTGACTTTTTCATCTTCTTCTGGTTGTGTCTTTTGATCTTCTTTATCACCAAAGTAAGATTCTGTAGTCTGATGTTTTATGTGGTTTTCTCATTTTCCCAGGCAATTACTTGACCTTTGAGCTCTTTGTCAAGGCAGGACTCTGCTTGCAGAGTGGAAAGTGCTCTGTTGCAAGTTTCAGGGGTTTTGTGCAGCTGTTGTCACCTGTAAATTTTCAATTCTTCTAAGGTGGTATGATCAAAGGAGAGGTGTTTACTCCTTTTCCAGCCTGTGCTGTGGCTATGAGTGACCACGAGCACTCTTTTCTGCCTTGGAACTGTGAAGATTCCTGTTCCACAGCCACTGCAACCTCTGCCATGCCAACACTCCTTTTGACCCAGGACTGCCACCCAGGACTGCGACCAAGATCCAAGCAGGGCAAAGCAAGCTAATCCTGTCTCAGCCCCAGCAAAGAGATCTTTGCAATCCCCCTCTGATCAGCTGCTTGATCCCCCCAATGTCTGTGAGCCTGGAGTTCTGGAAGCAGTCACTGCTGCTGCTGCTGCAGCCACAGCCACCACCTCTGATGCCCCAGGCATGGGGCCGGACCTTGCTCTTCTCTCACCCAGGTCTAAATAGAGTTTCCCCACTTTGTCTTTGGTGTCTGGGGGTTGAGAAGTCTTGGGACCACCACAGCTGCTATTGATTCAGTTTTCTGAAGCCTGCTGCAGCCCCATTTGTGCCAGCGTGGTCCATGCTGGACTGTGCTCCACTCCCAGCCCAGTGTGAAAGACACTTCCTATCATCCTTCCAGGTTGTCTTGGGCTGGAGATTTGTTTCACTCTCTCATTTTGTGGGTTCCATAGCTCTAAAATTTGTTTACAGTCATTTTTACATGTATTCAGGGGGTTTTAGGGGAGAGCTCAAGCAATTCCCTGCTTTTACTCTGCCATCTTGGCTCTGCCCCCAATAGTCCCTAATTTGCTATTTAATTGGAGATTTTTAATTTGTTCTTTTTCTAGATGTTTTAGTTGCATGCCCAGTTTGTTGGTCTCCTCTTTGTCTTTTTTTTATCCCTATAAGCATTTAGAGATATAAAATTTTCTCTAAGAACTGCTTTGGCTGTATCCTATAAGTTTTGGTATGTTGTTTCATTATTGTCATTTTCTTGGATGAAGTGATTAATTGTTTCTGTGATTTCTTTTTTTGACTCATTTTGTAGTATTAGATTATTTATTTTCCAATTAATCTATAGTCTATCTTTCCATGGCTCTTTATTACTTGTAATTTTTTTTTGCATCCTGATCTGAACAGGATGCATTTACTATTTCTGCCTTTCTATGTTGGATTATGAGGTTTTTATGCCCTAGTACATGGTCAGGTTTTGTGTAGGTGTCATGTATCACTGAGAAAAAGGCATCTTCCTTTCTATCTCCATTCAGTTTCCTCCATGTCTAACTTTTCTACAATTCTATTTACCTCCTAAACTTCTTTCTTGTTTATTTTGTGGTTATATTTCTCTAGTTGTGAGAGGGGGAGGTTGAGTTGCCCCACTAGTATAGCTTTGCTGTCTATTTCTTCCTGTAACTCTACCTTCTCCTCTGACAATTTGGATGCTGTACTACTTGGTGTATATATGATTAGTATTGATTTTACTTCATTGTCTATGGTACCTTTTAGCAGGTTGTAGTTTCATTCCTCATCTCTTTTAATTCTATCTACTTTTGCTTTTGCTTCATCTGAGATCAGGGTTGCTACTCCTGTTTCTTTTACTTCAGCTGAAGCATAATATATTCTACTCCAGCCTTTTACCTTTTCTCTGTGTGTATCATTCTGCTTCAAATGTGTTTCTTGTAAACAACACATTGTAGGATTATGGTTTTTAATCCACTCTGCTATCCATTTCCACTTTATTGGACATTTTATCCCATTCACACCCACAATAATGATTATTAACTATGTCTTTGTCTCCATCCTATTTCCCCACCTGTTTATGCTTTTCATTCTCCTTTCTTGCTTTCCCTCCTCAAAAGCGTTTTTCTTCTGACTACCACCTCCCTCAATCTTCCCTCCCTTTTATCACCCCCCCTTACTTTTCTTTCCTCTTTCCCTTCCTACTTCCTATATGGTGATATAGATTCTGCCCAATTGAGTATGTATGTTATTCCCTCTTTGAGCCAAATCCAATAAGTGTAAGGTTCAAACAATGTTTGTCTCCTTCCTTATCTCCTTCTTTGGTAATATATTTTTGCACCTTTTCATGTGATATAGATTAATCTTTTTTGTCTTCTCCTTTCCTCTTCTCTTGTTAAAATCTTTTTTCATCTTTAAATAAATTTTTTATCATTTCATCAAAGTCAACTTATATACACGCCAAATGTCTATGAATACCCCTTCTAAATGTCATAATAATGATACAGTTCTCAAGAGTTACAAGTATCATCTTTCCATATAGGGATGAAAACAGTTTACCCTTATTGAATTATGTTTGGGTTTTTTTCTTTCCTGTTTCACTTTTTATGCCTCTCTTGAGTTTTGTGTTTGATGATCAAATTTTCTGTTGAGCTCTGGTCTTTTCATCAGGAAGGTTTGGAAGTCCCCTAGTTCACTGAATGTCCATTTCCTCTCCTACGGGATTATGCTCAATTTTGCTGAAGAGTTGATCCTTGGTTGTAATCCAAGCTTCTTTGCTTTCTGGAATATCATATTCTAAGCCATCTGATCCTTTAACATAGAAGCTGCTAGGTCCCATGTAGTCCTGGCTGTGGTTTCATCATATTTAAATTGTTTCTTTCTGGCTGCTTGCAGTATTTTCTCCTTGACTTGATAATTCTGGAATTTGGATACAATATTCCTTGGAGTTTTCATTTTGGGATCTGTTTCGTGAAGTGATTGGTATATTCTTTCAATGGTTATTTTACCATCTGGTTCTAGGACCTAAGGGCAGTTTTCCTTGATAGTTTCTTGAAAGATACTCTCCAGGTTCTTTTTTTGATCATGCTTTTCAGGTTGACCAGTAATTCTTAACTTAGCTCTCCTCAATCTATTTTCCAGGTCAGTTGTTTCTCCAATAAGGTATTTTACATTTTCTTCTATTTTTTCATTCTTTTGATTTTTGTTTGACTGATTCTTGATGTCTCATAGAGTCGTTAGCTTCCATTTGCCCAATTCTAATTTTTAACCAATTGTTTTCTTCAGTTAGCCTTTGTACCTCTTTTTCCATTTGGCCAGTTGTATTTTTAAGGAGTTGTTTTCTTCAGTCAATTTTTGTCCTTCTTTTCCCAAGCTATTGGCTTTCTCTTTCATCCCTCTCATTTCTTTTCCCAATATTTCTTCTACTTCTCCTATTTGACTTTTAAAATCCTTCTTGAGCTCTTCCAAGAAGGCTCTTAGAGCTTGGTACCAATTCTTATTTCCCTTTGAGGTTTCAGATATAGGTATATTGGAATTGTTGACCTCTTCTGAGTTAGTGTTTTGATCTTCCCTGTCACTATAATAATTCTCTATGGTCAGTGTTCTTTTCTCCTTGCTTATGATGATTACCTATTTCCTGGCTTTTAAAGTTGAGCTCTCTTCCTGGGGCACAGGGGCTCTGTCACAAGCTTCTTATGATGGCGCCAGGGGCCTGGCGCCTGGCTTTGTGTGCTGGGGCCTCAGGTGCTGCCAGCTTAAGGCTCTAAGGGTCTGACAGTTTACCTGATGCTGACACGGGGTCCTAGAGGTGGTGCCTGGTGTGAGCCAAGGCCAGATTGGGGTTGTTCTGTGTTTCCCCGGGGCTGTGGTGAAGCACATGGAGGTTTGGCTGGTGGAGGTCGTACTTGGAGGGGAGGGAAAGATAATTAAAAAAAAAAGATATCAGTTGTTCATAGCCAAAGTGACTTTTATTTACTCGTATTTGGTATTAGAATGATAATTTATATCCATGATATCAGTTTAAAGGTGCTGATGAATTTTATAAATTCTCTAGAAATTATATTTTATTCAGTATAGTTTTAGAGTGAAATGCATTTCATTCTAGTTTTGTCTTTTGATAACTGGGAATTTATGTTTGGTCATTGTGGCAACTCATTATTTACATGCATTTAATTAAAAGAACAGCTTATTGGTCATGGAATGGGAAAACATGCCAGATAAATAATTTATATTTTTTCCAGCAAAAATAAATTCTCTTAAAATTATTAATATTCACATCCACAATGGTCATGGGAGGGAAGAGATGCCATCTTAGTTCTGTTGGTTGGGTAAATTGCTTTTTACTTTTTGCCCAGCTCTTTCTGTAGTAGCAACTAATGACTTTCTTTGGAGAACAGCATTTCATGAGTAAGCAGAATTTTTAGTATTGTACAATCAGATAAGGAATAAAATTGAAAGTAAATAAAGAGAACCATATCATCAGTAATAGACTAATTATGTGAATGGTGATTATGAGTCTTTGAAGAGGCATCCCACTTGGCATATTGGCACATCAACTTTTGAAATGAGGAAGCAAAGCAGTTAGTGAGATAGAATCAGTTGACTCTGTCTCATTGAAGTTTTAATATTATCTTTTTTCTTTCAGTACTTTCATAATTTGTAAACCAAAATAGACTGTACTAGCAAGTCCTACATTCCTTATAGAATAGAGCTGCTTGTCTTCACATTTTTTCTGATTTCATTGTTTTATCTGTCCCTTTCTTCCCTATTCCTAAACAGATATAGAAATACAGGAATCTCCAGCGCAAACATCAGGAACAAGAATTTCAGGGAAAGGTATTTTGTGAAATAACCAAATAAAAATGTTTACTCAAATAATAATTAAAGTGCTTTAGTTGATTCTTTAGTTCAAATTATATTTTTGTTCTTGCTTGTACTATTTCTGTTTAGCCTAAACATTACATGGAACAAAATAGGATAGAATACATTATACAGATATTATCTTTGTGGCATGTCAGTAGAAAGTATTATGCAGTTTTGTAACTTGATAAGTTCTGAACATTTCATTAAAAATAATTAAGAAATTATTTCAGGGAAATATGTAGTAGTAGAATATGTTTAGCATTTTCGCTATTTTTTGAATAATTATATTGAATTTGAACTTTTTATTTAAAATATAAAGACCTTTGAAATTCCCATTTTAAAACTACTTTGTAATGGACATTTCTTTGGTATTGTTTATTATTGGATTGAGTTGTTTCCACTCATGTTTATATTGATATTATATTGATTATATATTAGATTACTATTATAATTCTACTCCATTATATATATATATATATATATCATATAGTTTTGCAAACTGTCTTATTTTGTCTATGTCTCTAGTTCAAGTTAATTGCTTACATTCCACAAAAAGGGAAGGAATATCAACCCGCTACTACTACTCTGATCTTTATTCTGTTTTCAGTGTGACTATGTAATTGGTAACTGGTAAAGTTTTGCAACAATCATTATATAGTGTAAGTTGGGTGCTTTCCAATTTTTTTTTAAAAAAAAGTGAGTGAAAGTCTAAATCATGGCAATTAAGTTGCTTGAGATTCTGTCCCACAAGAGATTTTGGAGAGGTAGTAATGTCCAAGCCAAGAAAACATGATTCTTCTCCTTCGCTTTATCATGTCAATTTCACCCTGCCCCCTAATATAAGTGCCTGTTCAGATCATGGCTATGGTATGAAATGAGCCTGGAGAGAGTATGCCAGCTCTCCACCTTTGAGGGGATTAAAGTTTTTATGCTTTTGAAAACTACCACAGTGAAATCTTTCCTGACTATATCTAACTACATAGGAGAACTAGAAACTTTGTTTTGTATGAATTTAGCTTACTTGTTCTGACCCACTTCCTTTTGGGAATTTCGAGGGATATCATTTTATCTTGCTCAACATGGCATAACATTTTTAGCGTAGTTACATTTTATCAAACATTTATTTTATTTTTTTTAAATTTATTTAACATATTTAGTTTTCAGCATTGATTTTCACAAGAGTTTGGATTACAAATTTTCTCCCCATTTCTTCCCTCCCCCCCACTCCAAGATGGTATATATTCTGGTTGCCCTGTTCCCCAGTCAGCGCTCCCCTCTGTCACCCCACTTCCCTCCCATCCCCTTTTCCCTTCCTTTCTTCTAGGGCAAGATAAATTTTTACACCCCATTGCCTGTGTACCTTATTTTCTTGTTGCATGCAAAAAGATTTTTGTTTGTTTTTGAACATCTGTTTTTAAAACTTTGAGTTCCAAATTCTCTCCCCTCTTCCCTTCCCACCCACCCTCCCTAAGAAGTCAAGCAATTCAACATAGGCCACATGTGTATCATTATGTATAACCCTTCCACAATGCTCATGTTGTGAAAGAATAACTATATTTTGCTCCTTCCCAACCCATCCCCCATTATTGAATTTTCTCCCTTGATCCTGTCCCCTTTCGAAAGTGTTTGTTTTTGACTATCTCCACCCCCATCTGCCCTCTCCTCCATCATCCCCCCATTTTTTTTATCTTCTTCCCTCTTCTTTCCTGTAGGGTAAGATTCCCAATTGGGTATGTATGGTATGTATGGTATTCCCTCCTTAGGCCAAATCTGATGAGAGCAATGTTCACTCATTCCCCCCTCATCCGCCCTCTCCCCTCCTCCCACAGAACTGCCAGAACTGCTTCTTCTTGCCACCTTTATGGGGGATAATCCATCCCATTCTATCTCTCCTTATCTCCCTCTCTCAGTATGTTCCTCTCTCATCCCTTAATTTGATTTTATTTCTTTTAGATATCTTCCCTTCATCTTCACCTCACCCTGTGTCTGCTCTCTCCCTCTCTCTCTCTCTCTCTCTCTCTCTCTCTATATATATATATATATATATATATATATATACACGCATATATATATATATATATACACATACACATACACACATAGATATATACATACATACACATTCACCCATATATATACATAAACATATATGTATGCATATTCCCTTCAGCTACCCTAATACTGAGGTCTCATGAATCATACACATCATCTTTCCATGTAGGAATGTCAACAAAACAGCTCACCTTTAGTAAGTCCCTTGCAATTTCTTTTTCTTGTTCTTTTTCTTGATTACCTTTTCATGCTTCTCTTGATTCTTGTGTTTGAAAGTCAAATTTTCTATTCAGTTCTGGTCTTTTCACTGAGAAAGCTTGAAAGTCCTCTATTTTATTGAAAATCCATATTTTGCCTTGGAGCATGATACTCAGTTTTGCTGGATAGTTGATTCTAGGTTTTAATCCTAGCTCCATTGATCTCCGGAATATCGTATTCCAAGCCCTTCGATCTCTTAATGTAGAGGCTGCCAGATCTTGGGTTATTCTGATTGTGTTTCCACAGTACTCAAATTGTTTCTTTCTGGCTGCTTGCAGTATTTTCTCCTTGATCTGGGAGCTCTGGAATTTGGCAACAATATTCCTGGGAGATTTCTTTTTGGGATCTATTTGAAGAGGCGATCGATGGATTCTTTCAATTTCTATTTTGCCCTCTGGCTCTAGAATATCAGGGCAATTCTCCTTGATAATTTCTTGAAAGATGATATCTAGGCTCTTTTTTTGATCATGGCTTTCAGATAGTCCAATAATTTTTAAATTATCTCTCCTGGATCTATTTTCCAGGTCAGTGGTTTTTCCAATGAGATATTTCACATTATCTTCCATTTTTTCATTCCTTTGGTTCTGTTTTACAATATCTTGATTTCTCATAAAATCACTAGCTTCCACTTGCTCCAATCTAATTTTTAAAGTAGTATTTTCTTCAGTGGTCTTTTGGACCTCCTTTTCCATTTGGCTAATTCTGCCTTTCAAGGCATTCTTCTCCTCATTGGCTTTTTGGAGCTCTTTTGCCATTTGAGTTAGTCTGTTTTTTAAGGTGTTGTTTTCTTCAGTGTATTTTTTGGTATTTTTTTGGGTCTCCTTTAGCAAGTCATTGACTTGTTTTTCATGGTTTTCTCACATCCTTCTCATTTCTCTTCCCAATTTTTCCTCTTCTTCTCTAACTTGCTTTTCCAAATCCTTTTTGAGCTCTTCCATGGCCTGGGACCAGTTCATGTTTTTCTTGGAAGCTTTTGTTGTAGGTTCTTTGACTTTGTTAACTTCTTCTGTCTGTATGTCTTGGTTTTCTTTGTCACCAAAGAAAGAATCCAAAGTCTGAGACTGAATCTCGGTGCGTTTTCACTGCCTGGCCATATTCCCAGCCAACTAACTTGACCTTTGAGTTTTTCAGTGGGGTATTACTGCTTGTAGACTAGAGAGTTCTATGTTCCACGTTTGGGGGTGAGGTGCCAGCTCTGCCACACCAGCACTGCTCCTTCCCCAACCCCCAACCTGGACTGGGCTTAGATCTTCAGCAGGCTGTGCACTCCTGCTCTGATCCGCCACTTAATTCCTCCCACCAGGTGGGCCCAGAGCCGGAAGTAACAACAGCTGTAGCTGCCCCACCTCCCCTGCCCCCGGGGCTGGAAGCAGAACCGGGAACTCCTTCCACTCCCGCAGCTTTTCCCACTAACCTTCTCCACAGTCTTTGGTGTTTGAGGGTTAAGGAGTCTGCTAACTGCTGCAGCTCACTGATTCAGGGCGCTAGGGCCCCCTCCGCCCGGCTTCTGGTCTAGATGGTCCACACCACTCAGGCTGGGCTCTGCTCCACTCTGTTCCCAGCTCCCAGCTCCCAGCTCCATGTGGGATAGACCTCACCCAGAGACCATCCAGGCTGTCCTGGGCTGGAGCCCTGCTTCCCTCTGCTGTTTTGTGGGTTCTGCCAATTGGTTCACAGCCATTTTTTATAGGCTTTTGGAGGCACTCGGTATGGAGCTCACACTAGTTCCTGCTTACCAGCTGCCATCTTGGCTCCGCCCCCCAGCGTAGTTACATTTTAATGTGCAAAAGTCATATTTGTCACTCATAGAGTAGTTACTTGGTACTTAGTATGTATTATGCCCTGTACTGAAGTCTTATTCTAAAATTCAATAGGGTATAGAGTTAACCCTAAATTCTCATAGTTTCTATAGACAAAGCGAACACTCCTACAGGTCTTAGCCAGTTGGAAGAACTAGATAGACATCTGACTTTTACTGTAAGAAATCGTGGGTTTAAAGACCACTTCTGATACCTACTGGCTGGTTGACTGTACACAGGTTGCTTAATTTTTCACTGGCTCAAGTTACTAACTCTAAGACTACAATTTGCAGAGAATTTACCTGTCTATATCAGTGGGAGGTATTTTTTCTCACTAGGAGTTCCATACAGATGAAATCTCATATCTAATTGAACAGATCTAATTCAAAAGAAATCTGGCAGCATCCTGTTGGATGGATTGGAAAAAGTGCAGTTTGAAGAATGGTTATGAATCAAATAATAAAAGCAGGCACCCAGTGAAATGGGCAAATTGTTGCCTTTTAATTGCTTCTCTAAGGCAATGTGATAGTTGATATAAAAAGAGAAGTGTTTATTTCACTGCCTACCTGATTATCCTTTTTTATACACTTATTGTATTTATTTTTTGTTATATTTTGAGTTCTAAGTTGTCTCCCTCCCTCCTTCCCACCCCCACATTACAGAAAGCCAACATTTGATACAAATATAAATGTGAACCATACAACACATACTTTCATATATCAGTTCTTTGTCTGGAGGTGGATAGCATTTTCCTTCATAAGTCCTTCCTAATTGATTTGAATATTCATATTACTCAGAATACCTTAGTAATTTACAGTTACTCTTTGAACAGTATTGCTGTCATTGTATATAATGTTCTCTTGGTTCTGCTCATTTCACTCCCCATTATTTCATGCAAGTCTTCCAAGGTTTTTCTTAAATCAACCTGCTCATCATTTCTTACATCACAATTATATACTACAACTTACTCAGCCATTCCCACAGTAATACTTTTCAATGCATAAAGGAATTCTTTTTCATATTAATTTAGGGAAAATCCCACTCAATTCAAAAAGTTAAAAACACCATTGGGATAAGGCTATCTGAGAACAGGTGGGTACTTAAAGGTAGCTTACTATCAATAGATGACCTGAAATATTTTGTGTACAAATAATGCCAAAATAAAGCCCCCAAGGACACATATTGCTGTTTTTGTACATCTGCAATAACATGCTAAAAGTCCATGGAAGCCAGATATGCTAAAAGTCACTTAGGGTGTCTGATTATCTTTATACTATATTTTTGGGGAAAAGCTCAGAAGATTGCAAATGAAAATTATACATTCTAAGCTTTTTGTTTTTAGCATTCCCTCCTGGGAAGGCTTGAAAAGAGAAAAATATTGGTTGCAACTCATCAGCCCTGTCCTTCTAGGGACTGTAGAGGTCTATGCAAGGTACATTATTTCTGGATCTCTTGCCCATGGAGAAGAGCTAGAAATATGTTGAATCTGACCCAACTTACAGAATGGACCAAACAGGTCATTCTGTGTCATACTCAATGGGGCAGTACGTATCTCTAACCATTCCATCTGTGAGGTCTCTGGTGAGAAAGGTGAAACCAATATGGTGTTTCTCATTCTACCTACATAAAAATGCCCAGATTAATCCTGTAATGTCAGCTTGTTTCTTTTGTTTATGGTATCTGTTACGGATGTTATGCTCTGTCAGTATGAAAGAGTGTGCTAGTGACATGGCCTGTGTCAAATTACTGACAGAAATGTGGTACTCTTTGTACCTCAGAGCCTTGATACTTAAGACAATGATCTCTAGCATAATTCCTTGTATCACAGGTCTCTGTCAGATCTCAAAAAACACATTGTAGCAAAGCTTCATAAATTACACTTTTTGTTTTAATGTCATGTATTGGTATTTATGTTTAATTATATTTTACTTCTTCCTCCTGTAGTGGAAGAAACGTCCCCAGAAGAATCTCTAAGCAGGTAGGCTTCATAGCAGGTTAATATTTCTTTTAATTAATCCACATGGTCTGTTCTCTGATAGGCATTTCTATCCCAGGCAAAGCAGATTCTCATGCTCCAAAATAACATATCTTCAATTTAACCACTTCCTACCATCGCATTAATGCATGTTTTTTAATCTCATTATCTTGCATAGAATTATGTTTATTAAACACCTACTATATTTATTAAGCAGATGGCCAACTGTTTGTGTTAGGGAATTGCCTGAGAACAGTGAGGGATTAGGTGACTAGCTTGGGCTCACAAACCAGTATGTGACAAAGGGAGAGCTTGAGTTCAGTATATTTGTATTCCCAGACCTACTCCTTATCCACAATCCCCTAAGAGAACTGTTAATATATAGGAATTAGATGAATGGAGAATGAGCAAGTTATGTTCTTCCATATGGCTAAACTATGTATTAGCTACCTGGGATGGATTCCTAATAAGCCTTTTAAGGCACATCTATAGTGCAAATATGTATCTTCTTATAATCGTGGAGATGTATCTAAGGGCTGAGGGATTATCAAGTCAAGGAGTTATCAACATCGGTTGGGGATTAGTCACTGGGGACAAGGTCCTAAGTCAAAGCAGAAAGTGGTATTGAAAATTTCTCAGCAAGAAGGAGAGAAGCAATAGAAAGTAGTTGCAAGGGGCTAGTAAGTGGTTTCTGCTTGGAACTCTTGTGAACAACAGTAGTAGAAAGCTGCTTCTCACATTGAGATTTTGGCAGGAATACTGTAGTTCCTAATTTGAGGCATCCAGGCAATCTGGCATTATAATCTTGATAAGACTTGTCAAGCCTGTTAAAAGGACATCACTCTTCTGGAGCTCTTAGGGAGGCAAACAGACTTGGCAATGCATTAGTTGTAAAGGCAACAAATGGCCTTTCTAAAGAATAAATATCTCACTTCCAGTGAGCTCATATTCACACGGCACAGGTTATTTTGTAGTGACCTGCAGATTTTGTGCTTTCTTTGTGTTTTTCCCAGTGACAAGATTTAGTCTTAATATAGAGGAAAAGGCTGGAGAAAAGACTTTCCACTCTCCAGATGGTCAAGTAGAATGAAGTATTTCTAGAAATGATACAAAGTTTTTGATAAATAAAGAAAAGAGAGAACCTGTAAGAGGTAAAGGGGAGGAGTGTGAGTGTGTCAGGAGGTTGGTGTGATGAATTATGTGACACAGAGAAACTGAACATTCGGAGCCTTTCTTCCTTCTTTTATCCAAAGGAGATTGTGTGAAAAAGGGAGCATTGGAGCAGGACCTGAACTCAAGAAGGAGAAGCAGTTGTGAGGATGATTGGAATCCTTTAGAATTTTGAAAAAGATCAGAGACTGAAAGTTAATATGAAGAAATTCAGGAGGCGTTGAAAAAATTGAAGTGGCTTGAGCTGAAGGAGGAAAGACTCCATCTAAAGGAGAAAAGAAAGGGAGAAAAGGAGGATTTGAAGAGATGGAGGAGGATATAAGGAAAGAATGATGTGACGGTTATGAGAAGGAGGAGGAGATGGAATCAAAGTAAAGGAGAGGCAGAAGGAGAAGAAGCATTTAAGAAGACAAGATGAAATAAGTAAAATAAATTGACAAGTTGAAAGAGAAGGAAAAAATCAAGAAGAGCTAATAAAAGCTGTCTTGGTGTTCAGAAATTCTAAGGAGGTGAGACAAGAAGTGTCTTGGGGTTAGTGAATAATGAGTAGGTCTGGGAGTGAGGATAAACTACGTTCTGGTTCCCCTTACTTGTTTTGTGACCTTAAGCAAGTCATTAAAGCTTTCGGTGTTCCCAGGCAGCTCTCTGACACAAAACACTTCTCCATTTGCATTATTTCATCTATGGAAATTCCCTGAACCAGTGAAACCACAAGCCTTACACCCTAGACTCTTTGAATCCATGCCCCATCCCCCTGCCCAAGAGGCGAATAGAGTGATAAACCTGGAATTGAAACTCTCTGAAAGCAGTTTACCATAACAGTTGTACAGAAGTGCTATTAGCAAGAAAGATAAAGATTAATTAGTTTGCTTTGTGTACATATGAGGAATCAGGTAAATTTTTTAGTGACCTGTATTGATTTTTCTGATTCTTGATTCATAGAAGTCTTCTGTAAGGAGATAAGTCTTAAATTAGGTCCTGAAAGAAATGGTACACATTGATTGGTAGTAGATAGACAGAAGGACATTCCAAACAAAAAAGGCATCCTGAATATTCTAATTTACCATGCATATCGTTTCAATTCTATTTTATAATATTATCTGACCAGATTCATCAGTGATTATATTACATCAGAAATGGTTGCACTTGTAATATATACCTTTCTGAGATTGGAATATATGACCTACTCACATATCTAGAGGACAGCTTGGCAACACTGTGGATAGAGCACTGAACTTGGAATCAGTAAGAGTCATCTTTATGAGGTCAAGTCTGGCCACAGACTCTTAATAGCTGGGTAACCTGGACAAGTCAGTTTCCTCATCTGCAAAATGAGCTGGGGAAGGAAATGGCAAACCACTCCAGTACCTTTGCTAAGAAAACTCCAGTGGAGTCATGAAGAGTCAGACATGACTGAAATGACTGAACAACAACAAATGTAAGTCATATCTTGAGTTGAAATGTGTGGAAGGTAATTCAAGACAAATGAGGATTCAATGGGAAAGTGTTTGTCAGGAAACTGGTAATGAAGACACGAGAGTTACGACATGGCATAAATACACTACAGGGTTTTGGTGATTCTCTTATTATAATGTCCATTGTGTTCATTTGTCAACTTTAGAGGAGTGTAAAAATAGGAAGCGAGATTATTCTGGAGGATAAACCCACTGATAATTCTATAACAACATTTTCTTCTCTGCCAAATTGAATCTTGGAATAGGAATATACCCTTCTCTATTAAGTCATCCTCTGTAGTGTATCATTTGATAGTAAAACACCTAATAACAACTAAAAAAGCCTTTTTGATGATTCTCTTCTGGAAATAAAACTACTTATTTTTGTTTTCTTTTAAAAGACTCTCTAACAAACCTGGAGCTGATGATTCCTGGCCAATCACAGATGAAGAAGAATTAGATTTTAGTATTAAGGTAAAGGTTCTCATGGAATTTTTTCTAGTCTTAAATTTCAATTTGTTGGGTGCTTTGCTTTGTAAATTTTTATTGTAAACATAACCCATTGAGAAAAACAAAGAAAAAGTATAAACAATATCCTTGGTATTTAACATCAAGTGACATGCAAACACATTAGGAACCAAATGAATTAGGAGCAAAAAAGCTTTTGTTCTCCGTCAGGCTTTATGTTTCTTTCACGTTACCCCACCTCTGTTTTTCTTTTTATTTTACTGAAAAATTAGGTGAAATCAATTTGTGTCTTTCTCTACCATTTATCCTCTGTCACTGTAAATCATAAATGTATAAATTAAGGCCTACTTATTTCATTGAATCTTCCTGATCCCCTTTCTTTCTCCTTTCCTATTTGGAAGTAAGCTCTCCCCTCTTTTGATGTCCATTAATACCTTAAGTTGCATCACATTTTCCCATATGTATCACCACTGTTTTATATTATAATTATTGGTGTAAATATCTCTTAGCTCCTTCAGGATGGACATCTTTTTATCTCCCATTGAATCTAGTAAAGTCACTTACACATAAAATATGAGTTGAATGAATTGACTTTTTTTTACTTATTTTCTAAGTGAATAGGCAGTGTCAATAATGGACTATATGTAATTAATAGTAGTAACAGCTAACATTTATATAGTGCTTACCATGTGTCAGATGGTGTGCTAAGTACTTCACAATTATTATCTCATTTGATTCACATAACAGCCCTGAGATGTAAGTATTGTAATGAGGAAACTGAGGCAAACCAGCAGTTTAAATGACTTGCCCCAGGGTCACACAGCTAGTAAGTCTCTGAGGGCAGAAAGTGAACTCAAATCTTCCCAAAGGCAGGTTGGTGCTCTATACCTTATTTTGTTCAAATATCCATCTCCTACCTTTGTGGAACATACTGATTTTATGTTGGTAGATAATTTGGGGCTTGTTGACCCATATTTCTTTATTTTGAAAATATTGTTTTCCAATTTTGTAGTTTATTCTATCCTTTTATTATTTTTCTTGACAAGGCATTTGGGATAAGTGACTTGCTTAGGGTCACATAGCTAGTAAATATCAAATGTCTGATTCTGGATTTGAACTCAGGTCCTCTTGACTCCAGGGCTGGTGCTCTACACAGCACCACCAGCTACCCCCCATAGTCCCTTGTCATAAGAAGCCCTTGAAAAGTCTTAATTATATCTGTTACTTGGTGATGATATATACACTTCTGGCAGCTTTGTAGTAAGGAGGCAGTATGATGTGGTGGCAATGAATTATGGTACTACAAAGGAAAGAAGAGAGATGATAGTGTGGCGAAGAACGTAGTGAGGGATTTTCAGTATGTGGGAGACATTGACATGTTTGCAGGCAACAGGGAATGATCTAGTAGATGGCCGAGATTAAAAATAAATGTGAGAGTCAGTATGAGAGAGGGCAGCATTAGTGAGATGGGATGGAATGGATCACCTGGAGAAGTAGAGGCCTCAGCCTTGATGAGGAGTAAGGCCACTTCATCATGTGACAGAGATGAAGGAGATTGTGGCAAAAGGCATCTGAGTGATAGGAGATGTGGAAGAGGGAGAAGAGAGCTCTTGTCAGATGGCCTGATTTTTCTGTAAAATAGGAAGCAACTCTCTCAGCTGAAAGTTTGAGGGAAAAGGGAACCAAGGAACGTTTGAGAGGTAACAAAAAGGTATGGAAGAGCAGCTGTAGCGAGTATATTTTTTGGATAAATTTTGTTTATTTAATATTTTAGTTCTCAACATCAATTTCCACAAGATTTTGATTTACAAATTTTCTCCCATTTCTACCCTCCTCCCATTCCAAGATGGCATATATTCTGATTGCCTTGTTCCCTGGTCAGCCCTCCCCTTTCACCCCACTGTCCCCCACCATCCCCTTTCCCCTTACTTTATAGGGCAGGATCGATTTATTGCCACATCCCCTATATATCTTGTTTCCAGCTTCATGAAAAAACTTTTAAAATTTTTTTAAGTATCTGCTTTTAAAACTTTGAGTTCCAAATTCTCTCCCCTCTTTCCTTCCCAGGAAGGCAAGCAATCAACATAGATCACACATGTGTCATTACGTAAAACACTTCCACAATGATCATGTTGTGAAAGGCTAACTATATTTCCTTCCATCCTATCCTGTCCCCCTTTATTCAATTTAAGAGAAGTATGGTAGTATTGCCTAGAACAGTAAAGGTCTAATTAGGTATTTTGTAGTTGTCCTAGTAGAAATGTTTGCATGATTTTCCACTTTTAATTGGTTTCTTATTTAAACTTATGTATTTTATTTCATGCACTTAAACACCTTTCTTTGAATAGTGGTCCATAGGTTTTACTAGACTGCCAAAGAGGCCTGTGACACACACACAAAATGTAAAAATGGCTGTTTTAGGTGGTTTTTTTTTGTCAGGTATATATGATACTTGATTCCTGACATTAACGAAAAGCAATAAAAATACCATTACACTACACCTTCACAGCTTTTCCTAGACCCAGGGAGTTTCTAGAGGGTAAAGCCCAGTCCTTCTAAGTGCATTCATACAACACCACAAAGTTCAAACAATACAACCCAGTTTGCACTTGATGTTCAGTAGATATTCAGGAGTTCTAGTGCTTAGATGAAGATAAGAGACCTGAACTCAAGATCTCAGCTTTTTCTCAGGAGTACAATGGAGGCCCTCAAGATCTTGTGTGAACTGAGGTTTTTGTAGGCTGTATTTTTCAGTTTAGTGGCCTCTTGCTAGCAGGAACCTTTGATTTCTTCCTGTTGAAGGTGTCAGGCAGAATGAGTGAACCTAATAACCAGACCTAGAAAAAGTGAGCCTGACACCAACATTTCCCTAGTTTTCCCCAATCTTTGAGACTAATTTTTACTATTCCAAAACACACAAAGAAAAATAAACTAATGACTAAGAGACTTTAACTTCTTTGTTATATTAGTGATTTGGGTAATATATCAAAGTACTACTTTCTATAACATAGTATTTTTCAATGGTATGACAAAATATTGAAGAATAAAATTACACTTCTCGGTATATTGGTTTTTGGTGAACAAAACAGTCCAGAAGACTTTATTTTCTACGTGATGATCAGATTAAATACATTACAATAGTAAACCTCAGAGAAGTGTGGACTATTAAATGTTAGTATTTTATAGGAACTGATGCTCATTATTATTATCACTTTTTTTGGCAGAAACTTCCCAAGGTGAACTTAACCAAAATAATAAGTACTTCTCGGCAAATAAGGAAAAATAGTAAGTTATCTGAGAAATTTCCACTGATATTATCATTTATTGCCTTGAAATGATAGATTTGTTCATGTACTCTTCATTTGTTTTTAATATAGTAGATGAAAAGAGTAGCAGTGTCAATACAGAACACAGAACTTTTCTTGGGCACAATCAATCAGATAGTGAAATGGAAGATATGACAGATACCATTCCTAAGCCGTCATCCCAAGCCCAGTGCTCCCCTCATCCTGTTCATCCTTCACTTGGCTCCTTTCCAAGGTCTTCCCAGATGATGTCTTCTCTCGTGGCATTAATAAGGTAATTATATTGGTTATGGTTCCTATCTTTCTTTCCATGTTTGTTCCTCTTCTTTCCTTTCCTCTCATGCTCATCCCAATTTCACAAAGATGGTAAAGATTCTAGAAATGGAAGTTCTGAACAGTTATACATCTCAAAAACTCAGGGAAATTCACATATTGAAGTTAAAATGCGATGGTCCAGACAATTCATGTGAACTATCAGAAAGACGAAGGAATAGAAAGCAGCCAAGAGGAAGAACGATTAGGAGATTATGAAGATGAATTGGCAGAAGAGGAAGAAAATGAGGAAGAGGAGGAGGAATTCAGTCATACATCCGATGCTTTAGAAGGATGGAAGGATGAAGATACACAGGATGAAGAAGAAAGTCAAGATGAAGAAGATTTTGAAAATATGAAGGAAAAAGAGGGTTTGAATATCTCTGTACTATTAAGTGTGATAGAAGTTAGCTAAATGTAACTGAATGAAGAAAAGCAAGTAATAACATTTCTGCAGAATTTCCTATGTCAATTAATATGGTATTTATGGAAATTTCTGCTAACTTACATTCCACTTCTAGTAAAGTAAAAAAAAATAACAGAATATTTTGTTTGGTTAACAAATGATTTTTCTTAGAAGTGCAAGATTTAGATCTAGAATGGAACCTTGCAGCTTACCTAGTGCATTCAACCACTTAAATCAAAATTCTATACATTAGTAGTTCTTGGTTAACCAGGCAAATTCGGTAACTTAGAGTAAGAAGAATATGTGAAAAATTATTTTAGGTCATAATAGTTTATTTTACTTTATTAAAAAGTAAATATTATCACATATGTTACTTAAGTGTGTAAAATGAATGAAATGGAATTTTTGATTATAAGCTAAAGAAGTTTCCATTAATAGTAGAATTATAAAAAGAGAAGGAACTTTGAAAGGTTCAAGTAGTGTGTATTTGCTCTTATTTAAAATGCATATGTACCGTCCCTAAAATTCTATTTTTAAACCCTCAGAAAAAGTGACTCCAGAATATTTTCATCAGCCCTTTGTAATTTTAACCTTAAGAATTGTAAAACCCTGAAATGGAATTTCCTTTTTATTTGTGACCAATTTTAAGCTTACCTCTCGTTGTTCTTCAGTTGGGTGCTGATTCTTTAAGATAATAGCTAACATAGAACAGAGGAACATAAATCAGAACATGAATAATGATCTTATTATCTCCTACATCTTCTAACCTTTTTTAAAAGGATCTTATTTCCAAAACTTTGATTTCTGTTCCATGCAGTATATGTTCTTAGCTCACATTGTATTGTGACTCATATAGAAGCAGGACAAAAAAAGTCAATCTCAAATTGTAACATTCCATTTCCAATTTCTCCTTTATATTTAATATCAAATAATCTGAAATTTTAATAATTAAGTTCAACAATTTATTGCACATTTATAAAATTGTATTATGTGCAAGGCATTTTGTTATATGGAATTCAGAAACAAAGAGGACTTAGTTCCAGCCATTGTGTACTGTATAATTAATTTTGGATCTAAGACATCCACAGATTAGTTTCTCATAGCTAGAAAAAGTCAGTTTAAAAACTGACAGTTTTAGTAACCCATCTATGTGAAGTATTCGGAATATCCGTATTTTAAATGACACTAAAGTTAAATCTATTTCCTCTTCATGTGTCTCTGTTTCAGTCAAACTAGATTACCCATTATTTCCTGAATGTACCAAGATCTTTTCCTCCTTCAACACCTTTCCTTTCACTGTTCACTGTGTTTGGAATATCTTCCTTGCCTCTTTTTTGCCATCTGAAATTCTAGCTGTCTTTTAAGGACCAAATCAATAATACCATATAATATATATATATATATATATATATATATGTATTCATATGGTCCTATATATATATAGCTTTCATTGGTCCTTCTAAACTGTTATGTTTATAGTTCTCTAACACATTTCACAGATTCTTCTTTCTCTCATATTTATATCTTTGTAAACATGATTGATTAAGTACCTGCTATGTGCCATGCAGTGTGCTAAGTGCCAAGGACATAAATAATAAAAAAAAGACAGTCTCTGGCCCCAAGGAACACAGAATCTAATGGAAGAAGCCACCACTCCCTCAAAAGAAACCCAGAATTTGGGGGTTAGGGAAGCTACCTAGTGCTGGGACATGGGGAGAATTTAGAGAACTCCCCAATAGTGTAGCAAAGTGAGAAATGAGGACTTACCTGTTCTGGGGCCCCTCCTTCAATGGAGGCTTTGGAGTTCCTGGATCTTCCTCCAGTGCTAGGGGCATTGGGTAGGGATTAGGTGGATGGAATTTTTTGGATGATGAGGTTTTCCCAATCATAAGGCTCCTAGGGCCTGGTGGAGAAGTTCCAAAGTTGTGGTGAGAAACGAGATGTCTGTGCTGCGTTCCCTCTTTCATTGGAGGTTTTGGAGTTCATGGCTCTTCGCTGCAGTCAGAGAATATTTTTATTCCCTAATAGATTAGACTTGAGCATGAGAACTGTTTTTTTTTATTTTTCTCAGTTCCTAGTAACTGAAGTTGTTGAAGTAAGAATTAGAACATTCATCAGCATATATAATGATGTAAATTAATATTTCATGATAGAAGAGTTTTTCTATAAATCAAATGTCTAATATATGATTGGAAAAATCGAATTCTTTGCATAAATTTGATTGTCAGGTCCATTACTGTGACAATTACGGTAGGTTAGATAGGTTTGTATTATTCATGTGAGCAATAGATTAAAGAAAATTTTTGGAGGATGTTGTACATTTCATTCTCACTAATGATAGGAAGAATCAACAGAATCAGAGGAGGAAGAAAAGGAAGATGGTATGTTAATTGACAGTGGTACTAGAGACAAGCACCTCCTGAAACTCTATATCTTCCCAGTGAATTTCAGGCTACGCTACATCAGAGAAGTATGCTGTTACAAAAGGTAAGTTATTGTTTTGATGAACCATGATTTCATCATTGTGGGAAATTCCCAGTGATGGAATTTCTACCAGTGCAGATTGGCAACTGTTCTATAGGTTATAGTCTTACCAAGTAGACTGGGGCACTAAGAAGTTCAGTGTCTTGCTTGTGGTCACACAGCCAATATATCCGAAATTGGAATCTAACCCAGGCCTTTCTAATTCCAAAAGAGGCCTCATATCCACTGTGCTGTGCTACCTCTCAAGTTGTAGACTATGCTTACAAAGCTTTCTTTTGTAAAATGCTATATAAAGCTATAAATTTAATGTGTATTGACCTTACTCTAAAGTATGTTAAATATAACAATCTTTCTTTCTCCTTTTTACCCTGAATATGAAGTGTATTGTAGAAAAGATTAGTCTCATGTAAAATTACCTCAGCCTCTAACTTTTTTCTTTGAAGGACCCTCCTTTGCCCATAATGCTTAAATTCACATGTTGCTCTTACTCTGTTTTTGTCTCCTGAATTTTTTTCTGTTGTCCTTTTCATTTATTTTTGCTGAAGCAATTATGAATAGAGATACTTGAGCAGTTTTCCTGTTCTCAGTAGCACATATTTCAATTATTAATGTGGTTTTTTGCCTACATTTTATAGATACGATGCCAGCATTAGGATCAGAAGAGAAAGAAGATGCAGAATCTTCGTGGGATTCAGAGGTATCTTTTCAAGTTTTGAAGTAATTGTAAAACTCAGCATTTATTGTTACCTTTAAAATTACATTCAGATTTACTTATTTACTAATCATTGCAATTGCCTGGGTGGAGTTAGAATCAGTATTTTAGAACTGGAAGGGAAGTTAGAAATAATCTAGTCCAACTACTCATTTAACATATGAGGAAACTGAACCCTAGAGAAGTCAGGTAACTTGACTATGGTCTCACAATTGGGTAGTGATGGAGCCAAGAATAGAATCCAGGGGTTCTACCGTTCAGGCCGTGTACTTTCCACCTTACCCCTAATACCTTACCAGTTTCAAAATGTCATTCATTCATTTAGTCAATCAATCATTCAGTGAACAAATGCCACAGTAACATATGCAGTTCTAGGTATCAAGATATATTCCAGGAAAGAGACTTTAGACAAAGACTTAGTATACAACCCTGCTTCCCTGCTATGTGAGTAGCTTAACTTTAAGTGATGGGATAGGACAGAGGCATATATAAGATGATTTTTATGGCTGAATTTATCAAATTTCTACACAACTTGTATACACAGCTGCTGAGGGCAATACAAAGGGAAATCACAGGCTAAGTGTTGGTTAGTTAGGAAAAAACTTCATGAAAGAGGCAATAATTAGGGCTTACTAAGAGGGTCAAATTTTGATTGGCAAAGAGAAGGAAGGAACACATTCCAAGAGAAGGATAGGCAGAAGGAAGGCAAGGATGGTTGCAAGGCATGTGAAGAATGAGATTTATCTGGTCTATAAGAGAGAATATAAATAGTTTTCTATAATTAGTTGGTGTGAGTTGAGGCCTTGAATGGTAGCTTTAGAATTTTGGATTTGATTTGCATCAAGGAGCCATTGTCACTTCTTGTGCAATATAAAAATATTTTGAAATTTTGTGTTTTAGGAAAGCTTTTTGTGATCAGTAGGAAGATTAACTGAAGCAGAGGTATCTTATAGGCAAAAAGACGTCATTTAAGTAGGTGTAAGGTAATGAAATAAAAAGAAGTTATTTTGGAAATAGGAAATGTTAAATAAAAAGTTGTTTATTTAGAGAAAGATTGAGCAGTAAGTAGCAACAACTTGGCCACAGAGAAAAAAGGAGATAAATGAGTTTTAAGAAAATGTAGCTATCACTAATAGAGACAAGGAAGTTAGAAAGGGTTTGGGGGCTTACATGATGACAGGCCAGGGTAATTTTTTAATATGTTAGTTCTCAGGAAACATTCAAATGGAGCTCTCTCTTAGATTGCTAGAATTTTAGGAACTTGAGAATAAAGTCAGATGGTTTTCCATGTCTTCTGGGAAAAGGGGGTCAGAAATTTGGGTCACACAAATCTCTCTTGTAATTGAAATAGGCAGAGTTGAAGGGATTAACTCCCAGCTTTATGTTGGAAATAATCAAAGGCAAAAGTATGAAGTATGAAGACAAGAAAAGGGTAGTGAGTATGCTTCTGCTTTTTAGTGTATGTAAAACGTTGAGTGGAGACTGTCATTACCAGGTACCAGAGAAATTAAAAATCATGTTCCACAAGAGGTTTGGAGGCCATCATATGTATTAGACATCAAGCATGAGGCCAGGAAATTAAATGAAGAGAAAAAAATAGTCCAAGTGGGAGACCTCTAGAAAGTGGAATTGTATTGATACTTTATCAACAATGAATTGTTGAGTACAATAGATATGGTTGGTGTGATTAAGCTAAGGTTTTCTGTCATTCTGTCACAAATATCATATATATGTACATGTATGATTTGTAAATGTATATATGATAAACCTAGATCAGTGTGCACTGTGCAAGCTTCGTTGTTCAATAATTTCAGTCACGTCTGACTTTTCCTAACCCCGTTTGGAGTTTTCTTGCAAAGGTACTGTAGTGGTTTGCCATTTTCTTCTCCAGCTCATTTTGCAGATAAAGAAACTGAGGCAAGCAAGGTCACACAGCTAGTAAGTGTGTGATCCTAGATTGAACTCATAAAGATGAATCTTCTGACTTCAATTCCAAGGCTGTATTGACTGAGACACCTTTTTCTAAGAGGATTATATACTGTTCATTGGCCCCAAATGCCATTTTCTTCTCCCATGTTGTTTGCATATGGAAAATAGTATTTTAAATCTGCTATAAAATATTATAATTGCCATGCAATAATATCCTGATTTAGAGTTTTATCATTACTTACAAGTAAACCATTTCTGTATGAAAAAGTATACACCACTACATTTGCCAGTGTTATTTAAACACAAAAGACAGAAGTAAACTTGAAAAGTGTGAGCATGAGGTTGTTCTTTTGAAGAAAATGTTTTACAAACACATTTTATTTTCTGTAGAACTCTCATTTCTCTCTAAGTGGGAAGTTCACAATTTACCAGCAGAATATATTCAAGACTGTTTTCTGCAGTGTGCTTGCTAACTATGTTGTTGATCTTTTAATTTGATAAGTGTGCCACTACAAGTCTCCCCAAAGGATCTGCCAGGCATCTACCTACATCCACAGATCAAACAAAAAAGACAGTATTTCAATGGGACAACGTGAAGGTAAGATTATATTTTATATATGGTTAGGTTTGTTTAAAAAAATGAAAGTGTTATCTGTGAGTGAGGAGAGGGAAAAGTGACTCTCCATCTATGGGAAAGTCATGAAATATGTAGAAGATAAGAAGGTGGATGAAGTCTTAGTGCCAGTAACGGGACTAAATAGTATCACTGAAGGCTTAATGTAAGCTAAATCAGGAAAAGAGGACATAAAGAAGGAATACAATTGGAGAAAAATGGGGAAGGGGAGGCATTAGAAGGAGAATGAAGGAGTTCAGTGGAAAGAGAGAAGAGAAATAGATATGTTTGATATGGAGTGACAGATTGGCTCTAGTAATTGTTTCTCATAATTAATCATCCAACCTTTGCATGGGGTTAGGAAAAAGAATGAGCTCCATTTCAATTTAATGAGTTGGTTATACAGATGTCTTAGTTATGATACAAGCCCATGTCACATAACTTTTTGGTGATAGAGACTAGACCTATAGTTCTATTGGTATGAGGAAACTCCCTCTACCAGTGCATGTTAGCACTTCTCTGACACTTAGGGTCTCAGAAATTGACTGGAGCACTGAAAGGGTAAGTATTTGTTAATAGTCACAGAGCCAGTATCAAAATCAGAGGTGGGACTCAGGCTCAGGCCTTCCTCATTCCAGGGTCAGCTCTCCATCCACAGTGCCTCTCAGACTTCACTCATCTCTCTCATCCCCTGACTCTGAAACCTTCAGTGATTTATTCCAAGCGTCTGTCAGATAAAATGTAAAGTGAAGAAAATGTGTTATAAGTTCATTTGTAAAAATCTTACGTATCTGCTTAGTAAAGGCTGTTAATGCTCCAATACTTGTAACTTTGGATAAGAGATTCCATAGGCTGATGACAGCAAATGGTGACAGAAGAAAAAAGAGTAGGCAACAGCAATATAGATAGTAGAATATGTCTGGATTAGAACCAGGAAGGGAAAACGCCTAAAGCCTGCTTTGGTTTCATAAATTTAGAGAGGGTGAGGACTTCAGTCTATACTGCTAGTTCTTATTACTTATAATATACATTTCTGCCCTCCTGTATCACAACATTGACTATAATTGTGAATATGCCTGTGTAGTTTTGTATTGCAAATATGAGACTCTCCATATAGAAGGTAGAAGGAAAACATTTATTCACACACCAGAGAACCTAATCCCAAATCCAGTAAGTCCAAACCATCGTAGCAGCAAAGACGTTAGTACAGAATATCACAGCAGAGAAAGCCATCCCAAAGCCATCTTCCTTCCTGCTGGGACCTTCCACAAACACTCACAAATCCTAGCTCACTCCTTTCCTATGTCCTTCTCTTCCTTGGGTTCTAACTCACTGAGCGTTTCCTGCGCCACCCTTCCAGTTCCATTCCTTCAGCAAGGTCTTCCCACCACATGTGACTTAGGCTTCATGTTACATAAGCAGGTCACATGCTCCTATTAATGGGTGGGAAAGATCTTCCCATTTAAATTGCCATTACATGCAGCCACAAGATATTTATCCATTCCATAGGTCAGTGGGGCTTTAGGGTAACTGGTGTCAACAGAAGTTTACAACAGTATAACAGGGATAACATGAAATAAGCATATAAACAATATCATCATTCCCCTTGGAACAAATGGAGCTCAAAATCTTGGGGGAAGGGGTGAAGGTCTCGTCCTTCATAGCTTCTTCTGCTGAAATTGCATGTAGAGCAGTCCCTGCCCCAAGAGGTCAACAGCCCCATTTGAGAGATCAGGTCTTTAGCTGGCATCCAGAGTTTGGTCGACGCCAGGTCCAGGGATGACATATCAGGTTGTGGACAGGTCCAAGGATGACATCTGGCTTATGCGATCAGGCATCTGTAGGTGGATGGTACTAAGCCGTGGGAAACAAATCTATCAAACAAATTTAACAGACAAAAAGCCAAAAAGAAACAAGGAGACTATCATAGCCTCATTCACAGTAGAATACGTGAGTGAAGGGTACAATTTAGAAATCATCTTCTCCGAGTAAAAAACAGTTACAGTATTATCCTTCCCATGTGCTATAACTTCTGTAGGCTTTGGAACATTGTCTAGCTTCTGCTTACCCATAGTTTAGATCCCAATTTATTCTATCAGTAGAATCAAACCCTTCCATTCTCTGATAGTTATTTCAGAAGGAGGGGTCAGTTTTCAGAAGGGTTTGTTTCACAAGGAATAATAATCACTTGAACTATTCTCATTTTACAAAACATAGGTTCTTCCCTCAAATTTTGGAATGTCACAAAAATTTCTCCCTGATAATTAGAATCTCTCACTCCTTTCAATACATGTATTCCTCAAGTTTCTATTCCTGATGTAGGTAATATCCTTCCAAAATGATTCTTAGGGATTCTCATGCATATTCCAGTAGAAATTTTCTTATCTCTTTTCTATCCAACCAAAAGTCATACTTCCGAACCAGGCATTCCTGAATATGGCATGGGGCATCTTCTCTCATGGTACAGTACTCAGTATGTGGGATCTTAGGTGTTTGTTTTCTCATTTGCAGATTTGGAGTCATCATTCTGACTAGAGTGTGCTTCCTCTAATGGTCTATTATCAAACTATGTAAAGCAGTGAACAAATTATCCTTCCAATGTTGATAAATTATTAGAACTTAACTTCCTTAACTGTTCTTAATAATCCATTCATTCTTTCATTAACCTAGATGCTTGTGGATAATATGGAATATGATTATCCCCTCTATATTGTTCAATACACAGTATCTCTTATCATTACCTTTGAAATGTGACCCATTGTCACTTTGAATCTACATTGGGGTTCCATAATATAACTTATCATATCTAGAGTTTTATAGGTGTTTTTTCTGGTTGTATTCTTATAAGGACAAGCCACTAGTACACCTGAATAGGTGTCAACACAAGTACATATAAATTTGCATCCTTTATCTTAGGTAGTGGTCCAATATAATCTATCTGCCAAATTTGGGCTGGAACTTTTCCCCTTGCTATTTCTCTAGTTACTACCTGAGGAGCACTTTGTTCTTTTCCAAATGACATGTACCACATTCTGCTGCTACCTTTTTTTGACAATGCATGAGAGATATTAATATCTCAATCTTACACCCACTGATGTGTGGCCTGGTGCCTAAATGGCTGGCACTTTGATGGACATATTTTGCTAGTTCCAGATCATCAGGTGGTGTCAGAGTAGGGACATATGTTTAGTACCAATCTTTGCTAGTTGGTCAACATATGCATTGTACTCCCATTCTGGCATGGTGAGGGCCATGTGAGCATCTACATGAAAAACTGACAAAGTAGTGACCAAAGACATGTCCTACATATCTTCCCATAATTCTTTGCCCCAAACTTGTTTACCATGAATTTCCCAATTTTTTGAGTTTTCCATATGGGCATCCATGTAGCTAACCCAATAGCTACTGCCATGAATCTGTGAATATATGACACTGTCCTCTTTGTTTTCTTTTGCCATAAGTTGAGAATACTGATTACTTCCACCGTCCCAATACTTTTGAAAATCTGCTTAGTTACATGAGTTATAAGCCACCTCTTCAATGTCTTTTATGGCCTAAATATTTTGCTATCCCATCAGTAAACCATGCATGTTTCTTTTGTTCTTCAGTTAATCTAACGTATCCCTCATTGCATTTACCAAAGACTATGCAACTGTTGCCTTGGTTCAGGGGGTTTATCATTTCCATCAGTGTCTATGTTTTCTATAGATTCATATAGAGCAGAAACTCCATATTGTCTGCTTTAGATCTATTTTGAATATATCATTTCCATTCAATTATGCCTCTTGCACATGTGCAATTCTGTGAGAAGCGGGGTACTGTTACCCAGGTCATAACCAGGAATGCAGGCCTTAATATTACTTCATGGCCCAGAGTCAGTTGTTCAGTCTCTACCAAAGCCCAATATGTAGCGAATAACTGCTTTTCTAAAGGTCTATATTGAACTCCAAAGAAAGGAGTTTCTAGACCAAAATCCTAAGGGTACATTTTGGCTTTGTTGTTTTTGCCACAAACTCCAGTTTGCATAGTCTTCTTGTGCAGTCACTTGTAATTTCACCATGCCACTTTGCATAGGCCGTAAATCTAGGGCCAATTGTATAGCAGCTTTGGCTTCTTCAAAAGCTTTCTCTGCTAAGTCCCCAATCAAATTCATATTTTTTCCTAGTAACTTTGTACAAAGGTTTCAAAATCTGTCCCAAGTGCAGAATGTAGTGTCTCCAATACTGAATAGTTCTTTAAATTTTGGGGCCTGTTCTTATTGGTGGGAATAGGAAAATATTGAATCTTTTGTCAAGATGTGGGAGAATTTCTCACAGTCACTTATTCCATTGTTTACCCAAAATTTTGCGGTTTCAGCAGGGTTAATTTCCCATCCTTTGCTTTTCATATGCTCAATTAATAGTGTCAAACTCTTCTCCACCTCTTTTAAATTTTCTCCTTGAATCAGAATATCATCTATGTAGGGTGAGCTGTACCAGGTAACTTTAATTCATCCAAATGTTCAAGTCACAATCCTATGGCAAATAGTTGGGTTATGCAGGTACCCTTGGGTGTAAAAGTATATTGTTGGCCCTGCCACATGAAAGCAAACTGATCCATTGTTTAGAGTCTATTGGGACATACAGAAAGCATTGGCTAAATCAATAAATGTATCAAGTCCTGTCATATTTCTGGATCCTTTCTATGAAGGTGACAGTATCTGAAATAGCAGCATATAAGGGAAGAGTCACCTTGTTCAGTTTCTATAATCCACTGTCATTCTCCACATTCCATCTGACTTTTGGACTGGCCAGACAGAGTTATTCCATCAAAGGGTTGTAGAGACTAACACTGCTTTCAACATATTTCTTTATATTACTGTTAGTTTCATCTTCCCCACCTGGCACACGATACTTCTTCAAAGTAATTACTTCAGTAGGTTCATGTGAAGTGATTGGGTCCATTTTTTACTTTTCCCTCAAAAGTGTATTAATTCCTATCTTCCTTAATTGGCATCTCCCCTCAGGTAAATTCAGAGTCATGCCTTTCAATGTTTCTATTCCAATGATGTCCTCAGGAATGTGTACAATGAGCACTAAATATTCTTTCTTAGGCAATTGTCCAATTTTTATCATTAGTTTGACTTGTCTGGCTGATATTTCAGCCCCTCACAGTCCGTGAGTAATAGGAGTTCCATGCTTAAACTTGTCAGGGTTTCCATATGAGGGAGGCCTCTGCCCCAGTATCCACCAATGACCTAGTTACAGTATTTGATCCTTTCTTCCAATATATAGTCAAATTAATATGGGGTCTGTAATCCCATCTGTGTGTTTTTTAATCTGAGCTGGGGCTCGGCCAATTTCCTATCTCCCTGAAGGTGTGACTCACTTGGATACAAGGTTTAAGATCTGTAGGGGCAGTTCTTATTCTATCTGCTATTAACCCCTTATCTTGGCACATTTTATATAGCTCATTAGTTGGAATACCATTATTTTTTCCAAAATACCCCTGCTCTCAATAGAGCAATAAACTTGCTTTTCTGGTCACTCTATTGACTTTGCATCTGCTGTTATACACTCTTCTCTCTCTCAAGGAAATATGTGTTTTCCCCAGTCTCCTAAGTACTTAACTGTGAAGTCTTATCTAGCACCTCTGAAAGAAGGTGCCCTCTCTCCCCAATTTGTAGAGTCAGAACTAGGTGTTTATAAACAGTTGGAATTGCCTTAACGATCATATTTCTATGGGAAACTCCCAAGGGAGTATCAAAATAAACTTCAGCGTTCCCATCATGATAGCAGTCTTCATTACCACCTCCTTTCACTTGTTGTTCAGTCCCTAAGTGAATACCAGGGTCTTCCCCACTGGGTCACATAGAATCAGCAGGATACTCTTGTTGCATCTTTCTGCTGCTAAAGCCAAACGTTGGTCGTCCTGTTGCCTCCTTGCAGATGTAATCCCTAAAATTTGCTGTACAAAAGGATTCTGACTCATACTTATGAATTTCATGCAATCCACACTATCTACAGATATTCCTGCGGTCCCTTCATCACTGATTTTCACCACCAAGTATTAACAATTCTCCCATTCTCTGGGTGAACATGATCAAGATATCTGTGACTTCCTGCTGTGTAAAGTCTTCAAGCATCTCTCTGAACACTGTATTATCCCCTTGGGTCTCTTGTTTCCTTCATAGTACAGGTTGGCTTCTGTCTGAGTATCTAACAATGTCTCATTTCTTGCCTCAGGAGCATTATGTAACATAGTATCATTTTCTACTAACTTTCTTTCCCTATCTCCATGGCAACAAGACTGCAACTAGACTCAACCTGTCCTGAGCTTATATTCACTTGTGACCTCTTTGCTTTTCACTTTTTCTTAGCTAAATTAACAGCAAAATTCCCATTCAAATCAGTTGATCCATGAACAATAATCTATTCTTCTACCACCTGAGATTCCTCATCTTGCTGTGGTATACAAATATTCCCATTCAAGCTAGCCAATTCTCTAACCAACTGAGTTCTCTTATTTAACAGTCTGTACCTGCTTTGATATATAATACAATAATATGTTCGTAGAAACCCAGCCTCTCCTAACACTGCTGCCAGTTCTCTCCCTGGCTTAATTTAAATTTCTTGTAAACTTCTTTCCAAATCTTTAGTTTCTCCCCTCTGTAGCCTCTGTTCCCAACTTTCACAGAGTCTGGTGTCTTTAGCCCATTCCCTTGCTAGGGAGAATAACGTACCTCATCCCATCCTGGGATATCCATTTCTTTCTCTAAAGCCCTTCTACCTTTAACTAGAGATTTTATACCTTATGATCCATCCTATTCATTGCCAGTTATCACAATGATAATTGTGAATATGGCTGTGTAGTTCTGTATTGCAAAATATAATAGACTCTCCATATAGAAGGCAGAAGAAGGAAAACATTTATTCACACCAGAGGACCAAATCCCAAAACCAGTATGTTCAATCTGTCATAGCAGCAAAGAAGTTAGTACACAATATCACAGCTGAGATTGACTCCTTCCCAAAGCCATCTGTTCCCCTGCTGGGGCATTTCCACAAACACTCATACATCCTAGCTCACTCTTTGCCTATTTCCTTTCTCTCCTGGTTCTATCTCACTCTGAGCATTTCCTGCTTCATCCTTCCAGTTCCACTCTTCAGCAAGCTCCTCCCACCACATGTGACTTAGGCTTTCTGTGACACAAGCAGGTCACATGGACCTATTAATGATGGGAAAGATCTCCCAATTTAAATTACCATTACATCTCCCCAGATTCGTGTATTCAAGTATAGATTATTCCTTTTGTTCTTTTCATTCTTGGCAACTTTTGCCTTACCTTCCTGCATGTTGGCATCTAGTTCTATAGTCTAAGGATGTAAAAATTAGGTGGCCATAGGATAAAGTACAGAGTTAAAAAAAATTTGAATAGCTTGGCAGAAAAACTCACCTGCCAGCAAACATTTAGGACACGAAGGAGTGCTGGATTCTAAGGCCCTTGACAGTAGGTCTCTAACCAGCCTTAATTCATCTGCTCTTATTCCTCTCTTTTCAGTGAAACTGTTCTATTTTTATTCTGTATTTTGTCCTGCCCTGTGTTTCTTCCATGTGTCCATTCAGGACATTGGTCGAAATCTCTGTCTTCCTTCAGAAACATTCTCAGGCCTAAACTCCAGGAATCTTTCCTGGCCTGTATTAGTTTTCCTGACAACTATTTCCCATTTGATTTGTTAGTTTCTTTTAAATAATACTTCTTATCAACATTACCAACTAATGTCGTAGAGCACTTCTACTGTACATAATGCTATAATCCATCCTAAGGTTTACTAAACTTAGACACAACAGCCATTGTTCTTTCTGAACTTTTCATAAAGCAAAACATAGAACAAATGTAATTAGTAACAAAAAGAATTACAAGTAATATTCACTTACCCCAAGGACCACTGAGTTCATTGGTCCTAGTCTAGATGCTCTGGAAACTGATACTTCCCCTCCCCAACTTGTCAGAGTTACATACAGTCTTCTTTATTCATTTCTGAGGCTAAAAAATCAACTTATTGCCAGGCTTTGAATGATGCTCACAGAGAATACACATAAGGACAAGCATTGCTCACATTTAGCAGCATAGACTATCCCTCTCTCCTGGAAATTAACCACATGTTCCAGCTGTCAATAGCCAGTTGAGTGTTTTCTTAATCAGAAAATCCTGCCAGCATGAGTGAAGCAAAAGAGCCCTAAGGTTAGCAAAATACTACGCAATTTGTGTATCCTCTATCCAGAAGGAGGGCTATTGATGTCTTTTTTAGCTTAGTTGAATAAGTAAAAACATTTACAGAGAAGTTAATTATAATGCTTATATTACTGATGCGTTTGGAATAAATAAGAGATACAGCACTGCGCTTGGTGCTGTTTTGGAGGTACCTTTTTAAAACTTCTTTCAATTTCTTAATCCTTTTGTGGACTGATGTATAGTAAACCTAATTTTATAATTTAGTATAGTAAACAATTTCTTGAGACTTTTTTGGACTGACATATATTAAACTAATTTAATATTATAAAATATATGATGCTTTCAGACCTTCAAATTGTATTTTCTGAGATTTATTGTCAATATGTACATAGCTTTGCTTTCCATTTATGTTGAATGACATATGTTGAGTTTATATATTAATATTGAATTAGTAATTGAGATGATTAAACAAATTTTGCTTTTTAAAGTTACTCAAAATAAAAAAAAAGTTTTGTACATCATTTCTTAGATATTTTATATACCTTCTTTCATGAATGGGTCAAGAAACTTCAAGTGGACAAAATGGATACATGAAGCATAGGCATGCTTTTAGGCAATGTGGGTATGGAAAGAAATGAAAATGTATTGTTAACAATTATTCTACAAATGCATAGCTAAGTGGATGTATTCAGAACATTTATTTCTGAGCGTTAGTTGTGTGATAGAAATATGGTTTATAGATTGTTTTAAACTCTATTTTATCTTTGCTGTTTACATATTGCCTGATTTTGCAAATTACATAACTAATTAAGGAATCATTCACACTAGGAACACTTGTGGTATAACTGCATTAATCACTCTTATTGCTTGGAAGATATGCTGTTGCATTATTAGAGCATCAACTTTGTAATTAACCCCTGTGGAACTTGATTATCTCTTAAAAAAGAAAACCTTTATGTCTGTCGTTGATTAGCATACTTATCATGCTTATATTACTGATGCTTATTGAATAAATAAGAGGTAAAGCACTGTGCTTGGTGCTGTTTTGGAAAAACTTTTACAATTCTTTCAGTTTCTTATACATTTGTAGACTGGTGTATAGTAAACCTACATTTATAATTTAGTCTAGGAAACAATTTCTTAAGACTTTTTGGACTAACTATTGTCCTGACTGTTTGATTCCAATGTTTCCTTTTCAGATGCATCTGATTGGGATTCTACTAGTACTTCTGCAAAAAATGAGAGTCACAGAAGTTCCAAGGATTTGAATTTTCATGGAGATTATCCTTGCCAGTCATTGCCTGTGACTAAAGATCAGTCAGGATCCACAGATTTTGGAAGAATTCCTTCAAAGGAAGATGCAGCAGCTGGAGCTGGAAGTGGCCCTGAGACTGGGTTTAGGGTTGTGATTCTAGGAGAAAAACCAGCCCCTGAGAAGGAGTGTGAACCACAGCTCTCTCTAAAAAAAGAGGAAGGTAAAGAAGGTAATGAAGAAGCAGGTTTTTTTCGTAGGTACATTTTCCATAGGTAACTTATTTGCTCAATGTGATACATTCCAATCATTCTTAGATTAGGTAAGCAAATTATCTGATAAAAGTCATGTGATGACAAAATGCCTTTCTTGTTTCTTCTCTTCTTATGCTGCCTAGAGTCTAGGAAGTGTTTTTTAAAGAGGTATTTTGATTTTCACCTTTAACCAGTGTAACATATTCCACAAGCATTGAAAGGGAGTAGCTTAGCACTCTGCGATAAATTAGTCTTCTCCTGTTTAATTAACTGTGATTTGCTACTTGACTTCTTTTTGGTGTTTAACAACCTAAAACCATTATGCTAATGTAGATTTATGTTCACATATAAAATCCATATACTGAAGTTTTTCTTATTTGTCTCTCATTTGAATCATTTTAGCTATCTTCCCCAAAACTATATGTAATTGATGTAACTTTTCTCAAGTATTCAATGACCTGGTTACTTGATGCTTCCCAGTAATTGTTTCCATGAAATTGGTTAGGATGGAATACATTATCATACCAGGGAATATCTTTTTAATACCATTATTTGAATCTCCATAAATTAAGATAATTGTGTCATATTCAGGTTTATATCATTTTCTTCAACAGATTTGTTTGACCTGTGTCATACAGTTGTGTCTTCCTAATCTTTAGAAGATCTGTTAATCTTTTCACCTCTGTGAATTTCTCTCCATGTAATCATACACTGTCTAGCTCTGAGGTAACCAAAAGTTTACAGTGATTTTCAAATTAACTGCTGGAGTATTATCTGCATATCTTGCTTTCATGGCTTAATTAGCGCAGCTTATAGAGTTACTTAATGATACAGAACTCTATATTTATTTCCCTATGCAACTTGGCATCAAGAAAAGGACATTTTTTCCTGCTTCTTTGAGATAGTACTGGCCAGTGGTTTCACATATTAAGATTTGTGTTTTGTTTCTCTGTCTTTTGAAATAATCAGATTGATTTTGCCTTTTTAAAATTCATTTTATCCTCTCAGTGCCTAAGTCATGATTCTTTGTCAAAACTTCAACTGTCCTATAATAAGTTCAATTTAGAAATCCAGTTCTCTTATCACTCTTCTATTCTTATGGATAGTTTTAGAAAACAGAATGAGCTTGATTTCAGTTTAGTGAGTTGGTTATACAGATATCTTCCCTCTGATACAAGCACATGTCACACAGTCCTTTTTGGTGATAGAGAGTAGACTTGTATTCTATCGGCATGAATTAACTCCTTCGTTCAGTGCAGGGTAGCACTTTCTCTGAAACTTAGGGTCTCAGAGAATTGACTAGAGCACTGAAAGAGGAAGCGATTTGTTAACAATCCCACAGCCAATATCAAAATCAGAGGTGGGACTCAGGCTGAGGCCTTCCTCATTCTAGGGCCAGCTCTCCATCCACGCTGCCTCTCAAACTTCACTGGTCTCTCTCCTCTCCCTTGCTTTGACACCTATGGTTATGTATTCCATGCATCTATCAGAAAAAATGCATACTAAGAAAATATGTCATATCTTCATTTTTTGAAAATCTTATGCATCTGCTTATTAAAGGCCATTAATTTTCAGACACTTGCAACATTGGACAAGAGATTCCATAGGCTGATGACAGTAAATGGTGACAGAAAAACAAAAGCAGGCAACAGGAAGCCAGAAATGCAGATAGTGGAATATGTCTGCATTGGAACCAGGAAGAGAAAGCAACCAAAGCCTCCTTTGCTTTTATAAATTGTAAGACAGGGTATGAGGCCTTCAGTCTGTCCTGCAAGTTCTTATTATTACTTTTACACATACACATGTTTGCCTCCCCAAATTCATGTATTCAAGAATAGATTATGCTTTTTGTTCTCTTCATTCTTGGCAACTTTTGCCTTACCTTCCTGCCTGTTGGCATTTAATTCTATAGTCTAAGGATGTAAAAATGAGGTGGCCATAGGATAAAATACAAAGTTAAAAAATTTCCAATATTTTAGCAGAAAAACTCACCTGCCAACAAATGTGTAGGAGATGAAGGAGTGTTGGATTCTAAGGCCCTTGACAGTAGGACTCTAACCAGCCTTAATTCATCCTGCTCTTATTCTCTTTTCAACCCAACTGTTCTATTAATCTGTATTTTGTCCTGCGCTGTGTTTCTTCCATGTGTCCATTCAAGCCATGTGTTGAAATCTCTGTGTTCCTTCAGGAACTCTTTCAGTTAAAAACTCCAGGAATCTCTCCTGGATTGTACATGTTTTCCTGACAATTATTTCCCAATATATGATTTGTTAGTTTCTTTTAAAAGATGTACTTCTTATCAACATTATCAACCAATGTTACAGAGCACTTATTGCTACATCCGTGATACTGTAATCCTTCCCAAGGTTTATTAAACTTCGACACAACAGCCATTGTTCTTTTTGAACTTTTTGTAAAGGAAAATACAGAACAAATGTTTAATAGTAGCAAACAGGATTGTAAGTAAATATTCACTTACCCCAAGGACTGCTGAGTTCATTGGTCTAGACTATAGTCTATTTGCTCTGGAAAGTGATACAGATTGAGGCCACTTGCCCTCTCCACCTTGTCTGAGTTATATATGTCTTCTTCATTCATTTCTGAATGAATTATTATCTTATTGCCAGGCTTTGAATGATGCCCACACGCAATACACATGATGCAAGCATTGCTCACCTCTAGCAGCATAGGCTATCCCCCCAGTTGTCTATGCCCATTGGAATTTTTTCATCCTCAGGGCCTGGATGAAAAAAAAAAAGAATGCTGGGGGTGGAACCAAGATGGCAGCTGGAAAGCAGGGACTAGCGTGAGCTCCCCGCAAAGTCCCTCCAAAAACCCATAGAAATGGCTCTGAACCAATTCTAGAACTGCAGAACCCACCAAATAGCAGAGGAAAGCAGGGATCCAGCCCAGGACAGCCTGGATATTTGCTGGGTGAGGTTTTTCACCGGGAGCTGGGAGCAGAGCAGAGTGGAGCAGAGCCCAGTGTGGGCGGCATGGACCAACCAGACCAGGAGCCGGGCAAAGCGTGCCCTACAGCCCTGAATTGGTGAGCTGCAGCAGTTACCAGACTTCTCAACCCACAAACACCAAAGACAACAGAGAAGGTTAGAGGGAAAAGCTGCTGGGGACAGAGTGAAAGAAGGAGTTTGTGGTTCAGCCACCGGCCTGGGGCAGCAGAGGTGGGGCAGCTACAAAACTACAGCTGTGGTTGCTTCTGGCCTCAGGCCCACCTGGTAGAAGGAATTAAGTGTGGATCAGAGCAGGAGTGAAGAGCCTGCTGAAGATCTAAGTCCAGTCCGGGTTGGGGGTTCTTGGGGAAGGAGGAGTGCTGGTGTGGCAGAGCTGGTGCATCTCCCCAAGCTTGGAACCTAGTTCTCTTAACTCTACAAGCAGTCATACCCCACTGAAAAACTCAAGGATCAAGTAAGTTGGCTGGGAACATGGCCAGGCAATGAAAATGCACCCAGATTCAGTCTCAGACTTTGGAATCTTTCTTTGGTGATAAAGAAGACCAAAACGTACAGCCAGAAGAAGTCAACAAAGTCAAAGAGCGTACAACAAAAGCCTCCAAGAAAAACATGAACTGGTCTCAGGCCATGGAAGAGCTCCAAAAGGTTTTGGAAAAGCAAGTTAGAGAAGTAGAGGAAAAAATGGGAAGAGAAATGAGAACGATGAGAAACCATGAAAAACAAGTCAATGACTTGCTAAAGGAGACCCCCAAAAATACTGAAAAATATACTGAAGAAACAACACCTTAAAAATAGACTAACTCAAATGGCAAAAGAGCTCCAAAAAGCCAATGAGGAGAAGAATGCCTTGAAAGGCAGAATTAGCCAAATGGAAAAGGAGGTCCAAATGACCACTGAAGAAAATGCCACCTTAAAATTAGATTGGAGCAAGTGGAAGCTTGTGGCTTGATGAGCAATCAAGATATTATAAAACAGAACCAAAGGAATGAAAAAATGGAAGACAATGTGAAATATCTCATTGGAAAAACCACTGACCTGGAAAATAGATCCAGGAGAGATAATTTAAAAATTATTGGACTTCCTGAAAGCCATGATCAAAAAAAGAGCCTAGATATCTTCTTTCAAGAAATTATCAAGGAGAACTGCCCTGATATTCTAGAGCCAGAGGGCAAAATAGAAATTGAAAGAATCCACTGATTGCCTCCTCAAATAGATCCGAAATAGAAAACTCCTAGGCATATTGTTGCCAAATTCCAGAGCTCCCAGATCAAAGAGAAAATACTGCAAGCAGCCAGAAAGAAACAATTTGAGTATTGTGGAAACATAATCAGAACAATACAAGATCTAGCAACTTCTACATTAAGAGATCGATGGGCTTGGAATACGATATTCCAGAGGTCAATGGAGCTAGGATTAAAACCAAGAATCACCTGCTCAGCAAAACTGAGTATCATGCTCCAAGGCAAAATATGGATTTTTAATAAAATAGAGGACTTTTAAGCTTTCTCAGTGAAAAGACCAGAGCTGAATAGAAAATTTGACTTTCAAACACAAGAATCAAGAGAAGCATGAAAAGGTAATCAAGAAAAAGAAATTGCAAGGGACTTACTAAAGTTGAGCTGTTTTGTTTAAATTCCTATATACAAAGATGATGTATATGATTCATGAGACCTCAGTATTAGGGTAGCTGAAGGGAATTGCTTATACATATATATATATATATATATAATTATTTACATATATAACACACACACATATTGTGTATATATATACACACACATATATGTAATATATGTATATGTGTGTATAGGTATGTATATGTATGTTTATGTGTATATATATGTATATATGAGTGTGTATGTATGTATATATGTATGTGTATATGTAGAGAGAGGGAGAGAGAGAGAGCGGGCACAGGGTGAGTTGAAGGGAAGATATCTAAAAGAAATAAAATCAAATTAAAGGATGAGAGAGGAATATATTGAGACAGGGAGATAGGGAGAGATAAATGGGGTAAATTATCTTGCATAAAAGTGGCAAGAAAAAGCAGTTCTGTAGGAAGAGAAGAGAAGGCAGTTGAGGGGGAATGAGTGAATCTTGCTCTCATCAGATTTGACTTGAGGAGGGAATACCATACATACTCAATTGGGTATCTTACCCCACAGGAAAAAAGGAGGAAGAAGATAAAAAACAGGAGGATGATAGAAGGGAGGGCATAAAGGGGTGAGGTAATCAAAAACAAACACTTTCGAAAGGGGACATGGTCAAGGGAGAAAATTCAATAAAGGGGGATAGGATAGGAAGTAGCAATATATAGTTAGTCTTTCACAACATGAGTATTGTGGAAAGGGTATACATAATGATAGACATGTGGCCTATGTTGAATTGCTTGACTTGTTATGGAGGTGAGTGGGAAGGGAAGAGGGAAGAGAATTTGGAACTCAAAGTTTTAAAAACAGATGTTCAAAAACAAAAATAAAGTTTTTGCATGCAACTAGAAATAAGATACACAGGCAATGGGGGGTAGAAATTTTCTTGCCCTACAAGAAAGGAAGGGAAAAAGGGGATGGGAGGGGATTGGGGTGATAGAAGGGAGGGCTTGACTGGGGAACAGGGCAACCAGAATATATGCCATCTTGGAGTGAGGGGGGAGGGTAGAAATGGGATAAATTTGTAATTCAAACTCTTGTGAAATCAATGCTGAAAACTAAATATACTAAATAAAAAGGTAAAAAAAATGAATGCTAAGCTTAGAGACATATTAGGCAATCTGTTTATCCCTTCTGTATGCAGTAAGAGATTAATCAATGTCATTTTTAGCCAAGTTGAGTGAGTAAAATATACACAGAAGTTAGTATCAAGCTTATATTACTGATGCTTATCGAATAAATAAGAGGTAAGCATTGTGCTGGTGCTGTTTGGGAATACTTTAAAACTTCTTTCAAGAAGTGGAGTCACGATGGCGGCTGGAGAGTGAGACTTGTGTTAGCTCCCCCCCAGGTCCCTCCAACACCTATAAAAATGGCTCTGAACAAATTCTAGAACTGCAGAACCCCGCAAAATAGCAGGGCGAAGCAGGGCTCCAGCACAGGACTTGCCTGGATGATCAGTGAGTAAGGTCTATAGTGCACTGAGGTGGGAGCGGAGGCAGCAGAGAACAGCGTGGGCTGCCCCCGGACCAACCAGAGTGGGAGCCGGGCAGAGCAGGCCCTAGCACCCTGAGTCAGTGAGCTGTGGCAGTGTACCAGAATTCTCAACCCACAAACACCAAAGACAACAGAGAAGGAAGTAGGAAAAGCTGCGGAGGACAGAGTGAACAGAGTTCAAGGTTTTGTCACTGCCCAGAGGCAGCAGGGGTGGTGCAGCTACAGAAATACAGCTGCAGTTACTTCTAGCCCTAGGCCTACCTGGTGGGAGAAATTAAGTGGCAGATCAGAACTTGAGTGCAGAGCCTGCTTAAGATCTGAGTCCAGTCCTGGTTGGCAGTACTTGGGGGAGGAGGAGTGCTGGTGTGGCAGAGCTGGCTGTATAGAAATGCCTCTGAAAATAACAGCCCATCCCCTCAAGCTTGCAACAAAGTACTCTTTACTCTACAAGCAGTTATAGCCCGATGAAAAATTCAAGGGTCAAGTAGTTGGCTGGGAACATGGCCAGGCCTTGAAACAGACTCAGATTCAAACTCAGACTTTGGAATATTTTTTTGGTGACAAAGAAGACCAAACATACAACCAGAAGAAGTCAACAAAGGCAAAGAGCTTACATCAAAAGCCTCCAAGTAAAGCATGAACTGGTCTCAAGCCATGGAAGAGCTCAAAAGGATTTGGAAAAAGCAAGTTAGAGAAGTAGAGGAAAAATTAGGAAGAGAATGAGAGTGATGCATGAAAAACAAGTCAATGACTTGCTAAAGGATACCCAAAAATACAGAAAAAACAACACTTTAAAAATAGACTAACTCAAATGGCAAAAGGGCTCCAAAAAGCCAATAGGAGAAGAATGCCTTGAAAGGCAGAATTAGCCAAATGGAAAAAAGAGGTCCAAAAGACCACTGAAGAAATACTACCTTAAAAATTAGATGGAGCATGTGGAAGCTAGTGAATTTATGAGAAATCAAGATATTATAAAACAGAACCAAAGGAATGCAAAAGTGGAAGACAGTGTGATATATCTTATTGGAAAACCACTGACCTGGAAAATAGATCCAGGAGAGATAATTTAAAAATTATGGACTTCCTGAAAACCATGATCAAAAAAAAAAGAGCCTAGATATCATCTTTCAAGAATTATCCAGGAGAACTGCCCTGTTATTCTAGAGCCAGAGGGTAAAATAGAAATTGAAAGACTCCACCGATTGCTTCCTCAAAAAGATCCCCAAAAGAAAACTCCTAGAACATTGTTGCCAAATTACAGAGCTCCAGATCAAGGAGAAAATATTGCAAGCAGCAGAAAGAAACAACTTGAGTATTGCAGAAACACAATCAAGACAATCCAAGATCTAGCAGCTTCTACATTAAGGGATTGAAGGGCTTGGAATATGATATTCTGGAGGTAAATGGTGCTAGGATTAAACCAAGAATTACCTACCCAGCAAAACTGAGTATCATGCTTCAAGGCAAAATATGGATTTTCAATAAATAGAGGACTTTCAAGCTTTCTCAGTGAAAAGACCAGAGCTGAATAGAAATTTGACTTTTAAACACAAGAATCAAGAGAAGCACGAAAAGGTAGAAAAGAAAGAGAAAGCATAAGGGACTTACTAAAGCTGAACTGTTTTGTTTACATTCCTACTGGAAAGATGATGTGTATAATTCATGAGAATTCAGTATTAGGGTAGCTGAAGGGAATATACATATGTATATGTGTATGTGTATATGTATGTCTATATTATATATATATATATATATATATATATATATATATATATATATATATATATATAGACACACACACACACACACAGAGGGCACAGGGTGAGTTGAATATGAAGGGATGATATCTAAATAATAAAATCAAATTAAGGGATGAGAGAGGAATATATTGAAAGAGGGAGAAAGGGAAAGATAGAATGGGGTAAATTATCTTGCATAAAAGTGGCAAGAAAAGCAGTCTGTAGGAAGGAGGAGGGGGTAGGTGAGGGGGAATGAGTGACTCTTGCTGTCATCGGATTTGACCTGAGGAGGGAATAACATACACCCTCAATTGGGTATCTTACCCCACAGGAAAGAAGGAGGAATAAGATAGAAAAGGGGGGACAATATAAGGAGGGCAGATAGGGGGATGAGCTAATCAAAAACAAACACTTTCAAAAGGGACAGGGCCAAGGGAGAAAACTGAATAAAGTGGCATAGGTTAGGAAGGAGCAAAATATAGTTAGTCTTTCACAACATGAGTATTGTGGAAGGGTTTTTAAAATGATACACGTGTGGCCTATGTTGAATTGGTTGCCTTCTTAGGGAGGGTGGGTGGGAAGGGAAGAGGGGAGAGAATTTGGAACTCAAAGTTTTAAAAACAGATATTAAAAAAAAGTTTTTGCATGCAACTAGGAAATAAGATACACAGGCAATGGGACGTAGAAATGTATGTTGCCCTACAAGAAAGTAAGGGAAAGGGAATGTGAGGGAGTGGGGTGACAGAAGGGAGGGCTGACTGGGGAACATGGTAACCAGAGTATATGCCATTTTGGAGTGAGCAGGAAGGTGAAATGGGGAGAAAATTTGTAATTCAAACTCTTGTGAAAATCAATGCTGAAAAGTAAATATATTAAATAATTAATTTTTAAAAAACTTCTTTCTGTTTCTTAGTACATTTGTAGACTGGTGCATAGTAAACCTGCGTTTATAATTTAGTCTAGGAAACAATTTCTTAAGACTTTTTTGGACTAACTATTGTCCTGACTGTTTGATTCCAATGTTTCCATTTCAGATGCATCTGATTGGGATTCTACCAGTACTTCTGCAAAAAATGAGAGTCACAGAAGTTCCAAGCATTTGAATTTTCATGGAGATTATTCTTGCCAGTCATTGCCTGTGACTGAAGATCAGTCAGGATCCACAGATTTTGAAAGGATTCCTTCAAAGGAAGATGCAGCAGCTGGAGCTGGAAGTGGCCCTGAGAATGGGTTTAGGGTTGTGATTCTAGAAGAAAAACCAGCCCCCCAGAAGCAGTGTGAACTACAGCTCTCTCTAAAAAGAGAGGAAGGTAAAGAAGGTACTGAAGAAGCAGGTAGAGTTAACCTTCTGAATTTTCTATAGGTAATATATTTGCTCAATGTGTTACATTCCAATCATTCTTAGATTAGGTAAGCAAATTAACTGATAAAAGTCATGTGATGACAAAATGCCTTTCTTGTTCCTTCTCTTCTTATGCATCCTAGAGTCTAAGAAGTGTTTTTAAAAAGGTATTTTGATTTTCTCCTTTAACCAGTGTGACATATTCCACAAGTGTTGAAAGGGATTAGCTTAGAACTCTGCCATAAATTAGTCTTCTCTTGTCTAATTAACTGTGATTTGCCACTTGACTTTCTTTTGGTGTTTAAAAACCCCAAACCATTTTGCTTATATAGATTTATATTCACATATAAAATCCGCATGAATGTTATTTCTTTTTTCTCCATTTTGGATTATTTATAGCTATCTTCCCCAAAGCTATATATAATTGATGTAACTTTTCCCAAATATTAAATTGCCTGGTTACTTGATGCTTCCCAGTAATTGTTTCCATGAAATTGGTTAGGATGGAACACAATTACCATATCAGGGAATATCTTTTAATACTATCACTAGAATCTCCATAAATATAAGATAATTGTGTCATATTCAGGTTTATATCAGTTTTTTTCAATAGATTTGTTTGACCTGTGTCATAGCATTATCATTCCTAATCATTACAAGATCTGTTAATCTTTTCACCTCTGTGAATTTCTCTCCATGTAATCATACACTGTCTAGCTCTGAAATAACCAAACTTTTGCAGTGATTTTCAAATTAACTGAGGGAGTATTATCTGCATATGTTGCTTTCATGTTTTCATGGCTTAATTTGCAAAGCTCATAGAGTTACTTAATGATACAGAACTCATTTACATTTATTTCCCTATGCAACTTGGCATCAAGGAAGAGGACCTTTTTTCCTGATTCTTTTGAGACAGTACTGGACTGTGGTTTCACATATTAAGATTTGTGCTTTGTTTTCTCTGTCTTTCGAAATAATCAGATTGATTTTATCTTTTTAAAATTCATTTTATCCTCTCAGTGCCTAAGTCATGATTCTTTGTCTCTAAACTTAGTTCAAAAATTCAACTGTCCTATAATAATTTCAATTTAGAAATCCAGTTCTCTTATTAATCACTCTTCTATTCTTATGGATAGTTTAGGAAACAGAATGAGCTTGATTTCAGTTTAATGAGTTGGTTATACAGATATCTTCCCTCTGATACAAGCCCATGTCACACAGTTCTTTTTGGTGATAGAGAGTGGACTTGTAATTCCATTGACATGAATTAATTCCCTCGATCAGTGCAGGGCAGCACTTTCTCTGAAACTTAGGGTCTCAGAGAATTGACTAGAGCACTGAAAGGGTAAGTGATTCGTTAATAATCACACAGCCAAATCAAAGTTGCTGCCTCTCAAACTTCACTGTTCTCTCTTATCTGCCTGGCTCTGACACTTATGGTTATCTATTCTCTGTGTCTATCAGAAAAAATGAAAACTGAAGAAAATATGTCATAAACGTCATTTTTGAAAATTTTATGCATCAGCTTATTAAAGGCCATTAATGTTCAGACACTTGCAACATTGGACAAGAGATTCCATAGCCTCATGACAGAAGAACAAGAGTAGGCAACAGGAAGTCAGAAATGTAGATAGTAGAATGTCTGCATTGGAACCAGGAAGAGAAAGCAACCAAAGCCTCCTTTGCTTTCATAAATTGTTAGAGAGGGTATGAGGGCCTCAGTCTGTACTGCAAGTTCTTATTACTTACTTTTACACGTACACATGTTTGCCTCCCCAAATTCATGTACTCAAGAATAGATTATGGTTTTTGTTCTCTTCATTCTTGGCAACTTTTGCCTTAACCTTCCTGCCTGTTCGCATCTAGTTCGGTAGTCTAAGGATGTAAAAATGAGGTGGCCATAGGATAAAGTACAAAGTTAAAAAATTTCGAATAGTTTAGCAGAAAAATTCACATGCCAGCAAATGTGTAGGAGATGAAGGAGTGCTGGATTCTAAGGCCCTTGACAGTAGGACTCTAACCAGCCTTAATTCATCCTGCTCTTATTCTCCCTCTTTTCAGCCAAACTATTCTATTATTTATTCTGTATTTTTTCCTGCCCTGTGTTTTATCCATGTGTCCATTCAGGCCATCTGTTGAAATCTCTGTCTTTCTTCAGAAACATTTTCAGGTGAAAACTCCAGGAATCTTTCCTGGATTGTACATGTTTTCCTGACAATTATTTCCTAATATATTGATTTGTTACTTTCTTTTAAAGATGTATTTTTTATCAACATTATCAACTAATCTTGCAGAGCACCTACTGCTACATACATGATACTGTAGTCCATCCCAAGGTTTACTAAACTTCGACACAACAGCCATTGTTCTGTTTGAACTTTTTGTAAAGGAAAACATAGAACAAATGTTTAATAGTAACAAACAGGATTATAAGTAAATATTCACTTACCCCAAGGACTGCTGAGTTCATTGTTCTAGACTATAGTTTATTTGCTCTGGAAAATGATACAGGTTGAGGCCACTTGCCCTCCCCACCTTGTTATATATAATCTTCTTCATTCATTTCTGAGGCAAAAAGTAACAAAAACCCTTTATCTTATTGCCAGGCTTTGAATGATGCCCACACTGAATATAGGCATGATGATAAGCATTGCTCACCTCTAGCGGCATAGGCTATGCCTCCCAATTGTCTATACCCATTGGAGTTTTTTCATTCTCTGGGCCTGAATGAAAAAAATGAATGCTAAGCTTAAAGACATATTAGGCAATATGTTTATCCTTTCTGTATGCAGTAAGAGGATAATTAGTGTCTTTTTTAGCCAAGTTGAGTGAGTAAAAACATATACACCGAAGTTAGTTTTCATGCTTATTTTCCTGATGCTTATTGAATAAATAAGAGGTAAAGCACTGTGCTTGGTGCTGTTTTGGAAATATTTACTTTAAAACTTCTTTCAGTTTCTTAATATATTTGTAAACTGGTGTATAATAAACCTACATTTATAATTTAGTGTAGTAAACAATTTCGTATGCTTTTTTTGGACTATTTTCTTGATTATTTGATTCCAATGTTTCCTTTTCAGATGCATCTCATTGGGATTCTACCAGTACTTCTGTGAAAAATGAGAGTCACAGAAGTTCCAAGCATTTGAATTTTCATGGAGATTATCCTTGCCAATCACTGCTAGTGACCAAAGACCAGTCAGGATCCACAGATTTTGGAAGGAGTCCTTCAAAGGAAACTGAAGCAGCTGGAGCTGGAAGTGGCCCTGAGACTGGGTTTAGGGTTGTGATTCTAGGAGAAAAACCAGCCCCGGAGGAGCAGTGTGAACTACAGCTCTCTCTAAAAAGAGAGGAAGGTAAAGAAGGTACTGAAGAAGCAGGTAGAGTTAACCTTCTGAATTTTCCATAGGTAACTTATTTGCTCAATTTGTTACATTCCAATCATTCTTAGATTAGGTAAGCAAATTAACTGATAAAAGTCATGTGACTGACAAAATTTTTTTCTTGTTTCTTTTCTTATGCAGCCTAGCGTCTAGGAAGTGTTTTTTAAAGAGATATTTTGAGTTTCTCCTTTAACCAGTGTGACATATTCCACAAGCATTGAAAGGGAGTAGCTTAGAACTCTGCCATAAATTAGTCTTCTCTTGTCTAATTAACTGTGATTTGCTACTTGACTTTCTTTTGGTGTTTAAAAACCTAAAACCATTATGCTTATATTGATAAAATTCATATACTAAAGGTTTTTCTTATTTTCCTCTCATTTTTGGATCATTTATAGCTGTCTCCTCTAAAACTATATATAATTGATATAACTCTTCCCAAATATTAAATTGCCTGGTTACTTGATGCTTCCCAGTAATTGTTTTCATGAAATTGTTTAGGATGGAATACAATTACCATACCAGGGAATATCTTTTAATACTGTTATTACAATCTCCAGATATTAAGATAATTGTTTCAAATTCAGGTTTATATCGGTTTTTTTCCAATAGATTTGTTTGACCTATGGCATATATGGTTATCTCTTCCTAATCTTTAGAAGATCTGTTAATCTTTTCACCTCTGTGAATTTCTCTCCATGTAATCATACTCTGTCTAGTTCTGAGGTAACTAAAAGTTTTACAGTGAATTTCAAATTAACTCCTGAAGTATTACCTGCACATCTTTTTACCTTGTTACTTGTCTTAATCAGAGTAGCTTATAGAGTTACTTAATAATACAGACCTCATTTTGTTTTTCTTCCCTATGCAAAATACATCAAGGAAAAGGACTATTTTTCCTACTTCTTTTGAGACAGGCCTAGTCAGTGTTTTCACTTATTAAGTTTTAGGTTTTGTTATCTCTGTCTTTTGAAATAATCAGATTGATTTTGTCTTTTTTAAATTCATTTTGTCCTCTCCCTGCCTAAAGTCATGATTCTTTGTCTCTGAACTCAGTTCAGAAATTAATCTGTCTTGCAATGAGATAAATTTAGAAATCCAGTTCTGTCGTTAATCACTTTTCTATTCTTGTGCCAAAGAAATTTGTTACCCTAAAAGGAGGCATGTGGACACCAGGGAGTCTGGTCTAGTATCTTTATACCACCAAGCTGTCCTTCATTGTTGTCTGACTTGTTATCTAAAGAAATCTAATCCACTGTCTCTAACCCTGCAGGTAGACTCAAGCAATGAATATTTCTTAGTCACAGAAGAGAAGGAAGGGGTTGTTGTTAACTGTTCATTCCCAATTTCCAGTCAGTCATCTTGTTCTCATCTCCAGGATGCTGTTTACTCCTTGTTTTCCCACCTACCCATCTCTGTTCTTTGTTCTCTTTTACTTCCCCAAACTCTATGAAGGCTGGTAATCCTATCTCATGGTCCTATCTCATGTCATTGAGAAAGACAAGTGACCCAATTTCTTGGTTACTGCCAGTCTAACTAGTAAAGTGATCATGCATAGATCATTGTCTCTTAGTTAACCTTCAATTTTCAAATGTATCAGTTTCATCTCAAATATAGAAATCAAACTTCACAGCTTCCTATGACTTGGTATGAAATGAGCATGTCATAAGAAATTTAAAATGTAGCAGTAGATTGAGGTTACAAAATAATTAGATAAATGCATTATTAGTAAAATGGAAACTTCTTCTGTTTTATTCCTTATTTTAAAGTAGATTACTCTAGATAAATTATAGCTGTCCTAACTGCCATTACTGTTAATGGGGGGATTTCATTTATATAATAAAAGTAATTCTAAATAAAATAATTTTTTCCTTAAATATTAATATCAATCTCACATGATAATTGGAATTTAAAGGATCATCAGAGGAAAGCCAAGAAAGTTTTGATAAAAGTGACCTGGAACAGGTATGTTAAAAATGAAATTCAAATCTCCGATATTTTACTTTAGCAAAAGTGCTTTTCATTCTAGTTTGTTGGAAGTTTGTCAGAACTTAGTTTACTTTTAAATGCATTTTAAATTGGTTTAGAAAATAATACATATTTCAGTGAACAGATAGGATGCCTTTTTTCATTTAAAAGCATAGGAATCTTTAATCTGAAAATGGGTACTTTTAGAAATAGTTTCCTTGTGAAATATGTCCATTGTGAATGCTAGAAAACTAATGATATTGCTGGATTCCCCCTCATTTTCCCCATATATAAATTGAAGGCTATCATCTGTGAGAGATATTGTGACTATTTATGATAATTTTCATAGGGTTCTTAAATAATTCAGCTTCTAGGTAGTTAGTTGGCATAGTAGATAGAGTCAAGAAGATTTGAGTTTGAATCCATCCTTGGGCTCCTCACTAACTGTATGCTCCTGGACTAGTGACCTAACCTCTCTTAGCCTGTTTCCTCATTTGTAAAATAATTTTGAGTAATGCTTATTTCACAAAATGTTTGTGAGGATGCCATGAGATAATGTAAGTAAAGTGTTGTGAAAACCTTAAAGTGCGACATAAATGTGAGCCATTGTTATTATTTTTATATTTTTATCATTTTACCCTGCTATTATGTATCCTATAGGACAAAGTTCAGATGGATGCAGATGATGTTGATGACCTCACTCAGTTATCTGACACAGCTATAGAGGATTATGATTTACCTCCTTTAAACTGTAAGAATATTTTGTTGTTGATTGAACAACTTAGTGTTCATTGTAAAGGTAAGAATATTTTTAAATTTCCTAACAGAATACCAGTGTTAAACAGAAACCAAAGATATGGGTATATACAGGAGAATATCACTGAAGTCTTATCCCATTGACTCAGAATAAAGTAGTGTTGACTTTGGGTTCTTGGAGGATCTGATATTAGAGCCTAATCTCTGGAAGGCCTTGGCCAAGGTGAAAGGGTTGCCTGCAGGGTGATGAATTTTTCAGCAACCTTCTATTAGTTTCCATTCAAAAAGAACTACTAAATATCTACTGTGTGCTAAATACATGAAGTTTAGATAAGTTTTCTCATTGAGGGTGCAGTCTAACAGGTGGATATAGCCCACATAGATAACTCTTATATATATATATATATGAAATTCTTGAGGAGCACAGTCATATTGCTACATGAAGTTCAATGTAGGAAAGAACATTAACTATCAAGAATCAGTAACCTGTATGTGAAGGTACCATTTGAGTTGAGTTTTAAAGGATAGGCTTGAATTGAGTCGGGATAGATCATGGGGGCATAGGGGGAATGAAGTGAACATTTCAAGCATGGAAACTCAGAGTAAAGAGGCAGGAAAATGACAGTGAAAAATCCAGTTTTACTGGACAGTATATAGCAGTAAGAAGTAAAAATGGAAAGGTAAGGGATTACAAATTTGTAGAGGTCCTAGATTTTGTCTATAGTCAAATCCCTTAAATTTGGAACTTCAGTTTCAATTGTGGAAGAATGTGTTTTTAAGCCTATATGTTATATTACATAATGTGTGCTATTAATATTGCATGCCAGGATAAGGTGTATGAATTTTGTTTGGTTGATAATAGAGAACCATTGAAGAGATTGACGTGACTAGATGTATAAAGATATCAGGCAGTGATCTCTTTCGTGGTAAGAATAGCCAAAATATTAAAATCAATCAAAAAAATGGCTAAAAATGTCAACAATCTTGCAAATGTTCTGCCTAGTTTTCATAATTCTTCTGTCAGCATGGCAGATGGAATAGTGTACTGAACATGATGCCATGAATAAGCTAGGTTCAAATTCTGCCATATACACCTACTATAATTGTGTGAATTTTAACTAGTCCTTTAACTTCTCTGTGCCTCATTTTCTCCTTTTGCTTTGAATCTTTGAGCCTATCATTCCCCTTACTATCAGTTTCACTTCCTGGTACAACCATTGTGTTTACCATTAGCATTTGTGTTTTGTCCTTGGTGTTTCAATTCTGCTAAACACAAAAATATTTGAAGAATTGCAAGTTGCCAAGGAAAACCTAATAATCAAATCAGTTGAATCTGTAACTTGATATAACACGTATTTCTTACTCTGGATTAGATCTAAATTTCGGTATGTATCTCTCTTCCAAATAAAGTGCCTAGTGTTTGTCGCAGCTATTTTTCTTAATGCTCTGAAGATTTTTTCACTTTCTTCTGCTGTTTCATCTATATTTTGTGTAAAGTTACCAGAAGTCTGGCCAATGAATAAATGAAGATTGATGTTATTGTATGAATGTTACAAATTATTTATGTTTCTAGAGAAGAAACAGTGTTTACATATAACTAAAGTAAAACATATTTATGATAGTTATAAAATAATTCTTCATATTTATAATATTTAGATATTAAGCATATAATCCATTTAATTAATTTTATTTGTCCCATTCAGAGTGCACATCAGAATGTTTACTTTTCACACATTTTTTTCATATTGTAAAGAATTCTAAGGTTTCAAATGGTGTTTTATAAAGTAATGTGTAACTTAGAAATTCTTTTTAATTGTCCAAAATGCCCAGAGGGAAATTGATTACTTTCAAATTCACTGTTAATCTTTTGACAGAATAATATTTTGACATATTCTTAGGTTTATATAAAATTATTTTGTCATTGCCAGAGTATCTGAATTCTAAGTATACTGCTACTGTCCTGCAGATTTTAAAATACTCATGTTTTTATTTACTTGGTGTTTTTCTCTGTACGGATCCTATTAGCCTTTTGAAAATTGAGGATGCAGTTCTTAGATATGAGCAATCAATAGAACTTAAAAATCTGCTGATTTGAAAATACTCATATTTTTATTGTGTTTTTCTCTGTACAGATCCTATTAGCCTTTTGAAAATTGAGGATGCAGTTCTTAGATATGATCGATCAATAGAACTTAAGAAAGGACATTGTACACTACTCACCAGAAAAGTTAAGAGTTTACAAAACAAGATTACTGGACTGCAGGAAAAATTATCAGAAACAAGAGAAATGAAATTTCAGTTGGAGCTTCAAAAAGTAGAATGGGACATAGAATTCCATAGCCTCAGGTATGGAACTCATGAGCTTAAATAAAGACTTGAAAGCATTTATCTTACCTTGAAGCAATGTGAAAGAGGATTTGAGGTTAGGAAGTCAACAATGACACATCTTTAAAATAACATTATTAATGAGCCCTACTTATTCCTTCTTACTCTACGGACATCTATGAGAGATGCATTTTTAGTGAATTTTCAAAACTGTGGCACTATTACTTGCGATTTAATTTTGCAAAATGAAGTAAAAAATCAACTCTGAGTAATAAATAGTAATGGGAAAATGGAAGAACGAAATGCAGAAATCATTCCCCACACCTGATTTTAGTGAGGAATTTTATCTACTTCCCCCTCTCCACTTTTTACCTGAGTCATTCAAATGCATCTAAATATAGAAATTTTGAAGAAGTCATTTCTTCTAGGTCTTCTGCAGTACAGGTCAGTAAAAGTTTAAAGCCAAGAAGGCAGGCAGGGAAGGAGGGAAATAGATGTGTGTGTGTGTGTGTGTGTGTGTGTACATACATGTCCCATTATCCAATTTATGGAATTTCCATTGAATACAAAAAGCCAAAGCACCCAAACAACTATGTGATATATTTTTGATAGAAGTTTAATGCCCTGGAGTAGCCTGGATAGAGAAATGTTTATGTCTCATTTCTGACACATCCTGACTTTGTGCACCTGTGTGATTTATGTTAATTCTCAGTGCCACAGGTAACTCTCTAAGGCTCAAAATTGCAGGGCAGGGAACAATCTGTATTAGTAGAGGGAGTTCCTTAACAGTGAGTTCCCTACTTGGATCCAGTTTCCCCCCAATTAATGTTCTTTTCCTTCAGACATCCAGATGAGTATATTTAAATGACATTATATTCCTCGTTTCTCCTGAACTGTCATTTTTTAAAAATGCTATTTTAATCTAGGTTTACACTGAAGCAAGAGGAAGAAAAGCGAGTGACTGCAGAAATGCTATTTCAAAAAATTAGAGAACAGTTAAGAAGAAAAGAAGAACAATGTAGTAAAGAAGTGGACCTAAAACAGCAACTTGAATTCACCCTCAGAACTCTGGACCTTGAACTGAGAACAGCAAAAAATAATTTGAAACAGGTAAATTGGAATTTATTTTCTCCTTTTTTAAAATTTATTTCTTATTTTTAGTTTACAACACTCAGTTGCACAAATTTCTGAGTTCGAAATTTTCTCCACCTCCTGCTCCTTCCCCTTACCCCCTCCTCCCAAGACGGTATGTAATCTGATACAGGTTCTCCATATACCTTCACATTAAAATTATTTACACAATAGTCAAGTTGTAAGAAGAATTATAAGCAATGGAATGAATCATGAGAAAGAAGAAACAAAACCAAAAAAGAAGAAAAAAGGAAAAAAAGAGAGAGCAAATAGTTTGCCTAAATCTACATTCAGACTCCATAATTCTTTCTCTGGATGTGGATAGCTTTTTCCATCATAATTCTTTTGGAGCTGTGTTTGAACGTTGTATTGCTGAGAAGAGCCAAGCCTATCAAAGTTAGTTATCACAGATACCGTGCGTCTGTAATCGTGTATAATGTTCTCTTGGTTCTGCTCCCTTCACTCAGCATCAGATCACATAGGTCTTTCCAGGTTATTATGAAGTCTGTCTGCTCCCCATTTCCTGTAGCACCATAGTAGTCCATTACCTTCATATACCACAGCTTGTTCACCCATTCCCCAATTGATGGGCCTCCCTTTGATTTCCAGTTCATTGCCACTACAAAAAGTGCTGCTATAAATATTTTTCTATATATGGGTCCATTTCCCACTTCTGTGATCTTTTTGGGCTATAGCATTAGAAGTGGTATTACTGAGTTAAAGGGTATGGACATCTTTATAGCCCTTTGGGCATAATTCCAAATTGTTCTCCAGGATGGCTGGATCAGTTCACAACTCTACCAACTATGTAACAGTGTTCTAATTTTCTCATGTCCTCTCTAGCATTTATGATTTCCTTGTTTTGTCTTGTTGGCCAATCTGACAGGAGAGATGTGGTATCAAAGAGTTGTTTTGGTTTGCATTTCTCTAATCAGAAGTGATTTAGAGCATTTTTTCATATGCCTATAGATATCTAATTTCTTCTTTTTAAAAACTGCCTGTTCATATCCTTTGACCACTTATCAATTGTGGAATGACTTGTATTCTTATAAATTTAACTCAGTTCCCTGTATATTTTAGAGATGAGGCCTTTGTCAGAGATACTGGTTGTAAAAATTCTTTTTCAATTTTTTGCTTCCCTCCTAATCTTTGTTGCATTGGCGTGGTTTGTACAAAAACTTTTCAATTTGACATAATCAAAATTAGCCATCTTGCATTTTGTAATGCTATTTCTTGTTTGGTCATAAATTTTTCCCTTCTCCATAAATCAGGTAAATTATTCCTTGCTCTCCCAAATTGCTTATAGTATCAGCCTTTATTCCTAAATCATGAACGCATTTTGACTTTATTTTGGTATATGGTGTAAGATATTGGTCCATGCCTGGTTTCTGCCGTATTATTTTCCAGTTTTCCCAGCAGTTTCTGTGAAATATTGAATTCTTAAAATAGAAGCTGTACCCTTTGGGTTTATCTGAGAGTAGATTGCTGTAATCATTGACTACTGTGTCTTGTGTACCTGACTTATTCCAGTGATCCACCACTCTATTTCTTAGCCAGTACCAAGTAGTTTTGTTGACTGCTGCTTTATAATACAGTTTAATATCTGCTATGGCTAGGCCACCTTCCCTGCCATTTCTTTTCATTGGTCCTCTTGATATTCTGGACCTTTTGTTCTTCCAGATGAATATTGTTGTTATTTTATCCAGCTCTGTAAAATAATTTTTTAGTAGTTCAATTGGTATGGCACTGAATAAGTAAATTAATTTAGGTAAAATTGTCATTTGTGTTATATTAGCTTGGCCTAACCATGACCAACTGATGTTTTTCAATTTATTTAGGTCTGACTTTATTTGCGTGAAAAGTGTTTTGTAATTTAGTTCATATAGGTCCTGAGTTTGTCTTGGCAGGTAGACTCCCAAATATTTTATAGTGTCTACAGTAACTTTAAATGGAATTTCTCTATATTTTGCTGTTGGGCTTTGTTAATATTATATTGGAATGCCATGGATTTATGTGGGTTTATTTTATACCCTGAAACTTTGCTAATATTAGATATTACTTCAAGCATTTTTACTTGATTCTCTGGGATTCTCTAAGTAAATCATATGATTTGCACAGAGTGATAATTTAGTTTCTTCTTTGCTTATTCTACTTCCTTCAATTTCTTTTTCTTAATGCTAAAGCTAACGTTTCTAGTACCTAATTGAATAATAGGTGTGATAATGGACATCATTGTTTCACCCCTGATCTTATTGTAAACGCATCTACCTTATCCCATCACGTATAATGCTTGCTTATGATTTTAGGTAGATGCTACTTATGATTTTAATGAAGGCTCTGTTTATTCCTATGGTTTCTAGTGTTTTAAATAGGAATGGGTGTTGTATTTTTTCAAAAGCTTTTTCTGCATCTATTCAGATATTCATATGGTTTCTGCTGGATTTATTATGGATATGGTAATTTATGCTGATAGTTTTCCTGATATTGAACCAGCCTTGCCTTCCTGGAATAAATCCTACCTTTTCATAGTGTATTATTCTCATGATAAGTTGCTGTAATGTTTTTGCTAATGTTTTATTTAAAATGTTTGCATCAATATTCATTAGGGAAATTGGTCTGTAATTTTCTTTCTGTTTTTTGACTCTTCCTGGTTTAGGTGTTAGTACCATATTTGTGTCATAAAAAGAATTTGGTAGGACTCCTTCACCTATTTTCCCAAATATTCTATTAAGTACGGGAACTAATACTTCTTTAAATGTTTGATAGACTTCACATGTAAATCCATTTAAGCCTGGAAATTTGTTGCCTAGGGAGTTCGTTGATGGCTTGCTCAAATTCTTTTTTTTTAAATGGTGTTTTTTAGGTACTTTACTTCCTCTTCTGATAACATGGCCAGTTTATATTTTGTAAATATTCATCCATTTCCCTAAGATTGTCAAATTTATGGGCATACAATTGGGCAAAAGAATTTCTAATTATTGTTTTAATTTCCTCTTTACTTTTCCTCTTCCTTCCTTGGAAGTGAATTCACCCTTTTCATTTTTGATACTGGTAACTTGATTTTATTCTTTTTTTAAATCAAATTGACCAAAAGTTTATCGCTTTTATTGGTTTTTTCATAAAACTAGTTCTTAGTTTTATTTATTAGTTCAATAGTTTTCTAGATTTCAATTTTATTAATCTCTTCTTTGGTTTTCAGTATTTCTACTTTGCTCTTTAATTGGGGATTTTCAATTTGTTTTTTTTTTCTATCATTTTCAGTTGCACACCCAATTCATTGATCTCTTTTTTCTCTATTTTATTCATGTAAGCATTCAGAGGTATAAAACTTCCCCTAAGAATTGGTTTTGCTGCATCCCATAAATTTTGGTATGTTGTCTCATTATTGTTATACTCTTGAATGAAGTTTTTGATTGTTTCTATGATTTGTTCTTTTATTCACTCATTCTTTAAGATTAGATTATTTAGTTTCTAATTAATTCTCAGTCTGACTTTTCATTGTCCTTTGTTACAAATAATTTTTATTGCATCATGATCTGAAAAGCATTGAGTATTTCTGCCTTTTTGCATTGAATTGTGAGGTTTTTTGTCCCAGTACATGGGCAAATTTTGACTATGTGCCATGTACTGCTGAGAAAAAAAATATATTCCTTTCTATCCCCATTCAGTTTTCTCCAGAGTCTATCATATCTATCTTTTCTAAAATTCTATTCACCTCCTTAACGTCTTTCTTCTTTATCTTGATTTATCAAGATTACATTTATCATGTTCAGAGAGGGAGAGGTTAAGGTCCCCCATTAGTATAGTTTTGCTGTGTCTTTTTTCCTGTAGCTCCCTTAACTTCTCCTCTAAGGATCTGGATGCTATACCACTTGGCACATACATGTTAAGTAATGATATTACTTCATTGTCTATGGTGCCTTTTAGCAAGTTATAATTTCTTTTCTTAGCTTTTAAAATTAGATCTATCTTTGCTTTTGCTTTGTCTGAGAGTAAGATTGCTACCCCTGCTTTTTTTTTTGCTTCTGCTGAAGCATAGTATATTCTACTCCAGCCTTTTACCTTTACATTGTGTGTATCCTACTTTTCAAATGTGTTTCTTGTAAAGTACATATTGTAGGATTTTGATTTCTAATCCATTCTACTATCTGCCTCCCTTTTATGGGAGAGTTCATTCCATTCACATTCACAGTTATGATTACTATCTGTGTCTTTTTTCCATCCCATTTCCCCCCCATTTATGTTTTTATTTGTCCCTTCCACTCCTCAAGAGAATTTTGCTTTTGACCACTGCTTCCCTCCACATTCCCTCAATTACTACTTCTTTCCTCCCTTCTAACCACCCCTCCCTAAATTGGAATTTAAAAATCACTATTTCCATCTTTTCTTGTTAAGAATATTTTTGGGTTCCTGAGAAGTGGGGAGATGAATATTGTAGTCTTTTTAATCCTAAAAATGGGCTATGGTTTTTATGTCCAGTATAACAAAGTTGGGTTCAATCATTCGTAAATATGTATTTATAAATATATAACAAAAACAGAGGAAAAATTTCCCATATTTTAGCATTTGAATGTAAAATTACATTCTAAATAGCCACAGGAAAGGTAAGGCGGAGCTTGTACTTTTTAAAGAATGTCTCACAGTAGAGAATCAGTATGGTGTCATGGATAAAACTGGCCTCAAATCCAGGAAGATCTGGATTCAAGTGTTGCCATGGACACATCTTGACCGAGAAACCCTGGGTAAGTTATCTCACCTGACCCTAGGCCAGAGGTTTTAAACTCCCTAAAAGCTGCCCAGAAAACTCAGTACTGAGGGGATCTGTTTGACACTACTGCTCTATCCTTAGCCTCTATAAGAATGTAAGTTCCAGAGAACTCCTCTCCATTGCTAGAGAGAGTTTCTTTACCTGAAAATTCACTGGGCCAATGGAATTGCAGGTTCAATCACTTTTCCTGTTCCTTTTATTACACTTTGACTCACATCCTTCAGTCTTTCATAAAATTTTATGGTTCTCCTGAATCTTTATCTCTTATTCAATTAAAATTATCCAAGCCTCTCTAAATGGAGGAAATGGAAAGTCTTAATAAGTCAGAGCATGGGACAGAATATATTAATAAGATGAAATTCAGTAAGAATGAATGTAAATTTTTATGCTTAGATACAAAAAATTAGTTTCACAAACATAAGTTGAGGGAAATATGGTTAGATAGCATTTTGTCTGAAAAGGTGTAGGAATCTTAATGAGCTCTAAGCTGAATTTGAGGCAGTGCTGTTATTTGGCAACCAAAAAGCTAGTGTAATTTTGGATCTGATTCAGAGTAGCATAGCTTCCAAAACTGATGAGGTAAAATTACCTCCGTACTCTAACCTGATCAGACTTCTCCTGTACTATTTAGTTCATTTGTGGTTGCCCCAGAATTATGGTAGGATGGCAAACAGGATGAGGAAGGGCCTTGAGTCCATGACATATGAAAATCAATTAAAGGAAGTGGAGATGTTTATCCTTACCTCTTAAATTTTTGAAGGACAGTCTTGTGGAAGAAGAATTAAGGTTGCTCTTCAGCTTATGGGATAGAACTAAGAGAAATGGAGAGAAGTTGCAAAAATGTACATTTTTAGGGTTAATATCAGGAACACAAATGCTAAGTAATAGAACCATCCATGAACAGAATGAGTTGCCTTGAGAGCTGGTGGCTTCCCCAACTTGTGAAGATTTCAAGCTGAGGATGAGTAAATTCTAGTAAGTGTCAGGTATGTAATGATGGATATGGATTGGATTGAATATTTGTTGAGGTTCCTTTACAATTCTGAAATGCTATGCTTCTTGTTGCTTTACATTTTCAGTAGCCTACTTTTCTGAGATTTTTTTCAGCTATTTTCCATCCTTTTTCAGATTCTATATTCCACTTAAACATGAAATGTTTTGCTGACTTTTGAAAGAAAAAAGATGATTAAAAATTTTATGAAATTGTTGTCTGCAGGTTGAAGAAGAACGAAATGACACTCAAAGACAACTTTCCCAGGAGCTGAGTGCCAGAGCTTTGCAAGCCAGAATTTGGAAGCAGAATGAAATAGAAGTAACTGCTTCCAAAATGATTCAGACTTCTGAGGTATTCATTTTGGTCATTTTCAAAACGAATTGCATATTTAGCATATTTGAAAAGTCCTCCTCAGTCACATCCATCTGTCTGTAGCAGGCAAGTAGTGATGCTCATGGTGACCAAAATCAGTGCAGGTCGTTCGGTTGTTTCTTTTCCTTGAATTGAATCATCCCTCCAGAAACTGAAGTCTGCTTCTACTGGAAAAGTCTGTGCTTCTCAGTAGGGCTTCTGTCCTTTCTGGACATAGGAAAGGGGCAGTTCCTCAGTTTCATTAACCCCTAAGGGGAGAAAGGAATTCAGCCAGCTAGAAGGTGACATCTCAAAAACAAACTTCTTTTCTTTCTTAATTAAGTGATTTCATCTGTTTGTCCTTTCCAGGGCAGAGACTAGGGGCTACAAAAGTCATGATAATAGTTTGATCTATTTCCTATTGTTGTCTCACTCATGTTTCATGAAAGAGAAGGAATAAAAGTATTTGCAACAAGAATAAATTTCACTTAGATTTCTAAAATAAGGTTCTATCCATTACATGGATGATAGAAGCACAAGTTCATCAAATGCCTAATTTAGGATTTTTTCATTTTTTTCATTTTTCTTTTTTTTCAACAGTGGTTTTGAAGTAAATCATTCAGGTTGTTGGCCCTTAGTAATCTTTTGGTGCTTTGGCATTGGAGTGCTTCATTTAACTAAACTGCTGCCTATTCATATTCTCCTCCTGGATTTATAGAAGGGATCTCATAGAATGGGACTTTTAAGCTTTTTGACATAGCTGATTCCACCTATCCGGAATGGGTCCCCATGCTCCTGGACCATGGGATGGGAGTGCAACATCAACTTTTTATACTTTGGTCTCAATAATCATTTCATTATTCCTTTAAAATTTGATGGTCAGGGTTAGGTTACTATACACTGACCACAATCTGGGCCTCACTTTTCCAATCCCTAAAATGCAAAGTTTGGACAAGAACACCTCTAAAAGTTTTAAATCAATGATGCTATGAAAATGCTACAGATCTATCAGAGAACAAATTGTTCTCAAGGTGTGCACTAAGGAATTTTAAGACTGTTATCACTTCATTGGTCTGCTGCTAAGATAATTGTACCAGGACAACTCCTGGCACTCCTTCAATTTACTTTTTCTTTGAATACACTATGTTTCTTAGAGCTTGAGGGTTTATTTTTAATTACTAAGGAAAAATCAGAATGCATAATTTTATTTTGAGTAGCATTTTTTCCTGTTCATTGTGTTTAGGTTTCTGATAGCAATGAAAAAGAAAAATATCTGCTGAATAAAAATCAAACCCTACAGAATGAAGTTGCCATGCTCAAACTGGAACTAGACACAGTAAAAATTAAGGATCAGGAAAAAGAAAATCAATATACAGAAGAAAATGAAGTTTTAAAAGAAAAGTTTGATGAGCTTCAAAAGGAATTAAAACTGAATGAAGAAGCATTAACAAAAACAATATTCCAATATAATGGACAAGTAAATGTTCTAACAACTGAGAATGCAGTGTTGAACTCTAAATTGGAGAATGAAAAACAAAACAGAGACAGACTAGAGACAGAAATTGAATCATACCGTTCCCATCTGACATCTGCTATTCGTGATCATGAACGAAGTCAGACATCAAAACTAGACCTTGAACAAACCTTTCAGCGAGAACAAGATGAGTGGCTTCGTTTACAGGACAAACTAAATCATGAATTTTCCAGTCTAAGAGAGAGCAATAGTGTCCTTTCTCAAGAACTCTCTAAAGCTGAAAGTAAAGCCAATAGTTTAGAAAATGAGCTATACCATGTACGTGATTCCCTCAGAGAAAAGACACTAATTTTAGAAAGCACACGGAGAGAATTGAACCAGGCTCAGTCTGAAGCAAAAGAACTTGAACACACAAATCAAGTGGAGAAGGAAAAACTGAACGAATATATCATCAAACAAGAATCTAGCGAAGAAAGAGTTGCTCAAATCCAGAGTGAAAATATGTTGCTTCGACAACAACTGGAAGGTGCCCAAAGCAAAGGCATCATTAAAGAAAAGGTACTGAGTGACACTCAGGTACAATTTATTGATCTCTTCAACAAAGTTCGTGCTGATACTGAAAAACAAGCTCTTATGGTAAAAGAAAGAAATAAAGAGTTAATCAGTGAATGTAACCACTTAAGGGAGCAAATGTGTAAATATGAAAATGAGAAAGCAGAAGGAGAGGTAAGTGCTTAAATAATATCATTTGATAAGCATTTAACTTTTTGAAATGAAATTCAAAGTAATTTTCAAGATAAATTGGAAATTTAATTTTCAGCCAGTAGATGATGTTATTAACTTTCATTGTAAAAATTCTGACATGTAAAACAGGAGAATGGGGAAGCAATAACATGATACAAATCAACCTGATATCCTTCTTTTAGATAAGATGACACACTTTGCTTTAAAATATTATGTAGCTTATAAAATTCTAAAGGCAATATTGGTTTAATAAAGGTTGATAGTGTTCACTTTTAAATAAATACTGATAAATTTATAATTCTGATAATACTCCTAATATTCCATTTTAAAATTGCAATGAAATAAGTTATTTGAAATTCTAAAACTTAAGACAAATCTTGCAAAATTATGCTAGGAATAATGTAACGGTTCAAATTAGATGTCTCAATTGACATACTGTGGGGTATTATAGTTACCCTTTTCATAAGTATTTAAACATGCTTATCTATCTGACTAGTTTTTATTCAAACTAATTTGAACTAATTGTAGAAAAATTAAAGGCTGGATCATAATTTTAATGAAATTCCAAAGACTAGCCACTACTTTCCTTTAAAATTTAGGACAGTAATTCTATTCAAAAACACTATGATGATGCATTAAGCATTAGTTTTTTGTGTGGTACTAGTGCCATTTTAAAAAAAATGTGTTTTTGCTTTCCTACCACTTATTTTTTGATTTATCTCAGTATTTTTTTTACTGTTTTACTAACAATTCTTCCCCAGTGTCCAAAATTGCAGTTTCTGGGATCATTGCCTTTTAATTGTTGAAGAAGAATAGCTTTTTACATTCTAATAGCATTTCTCATTATCTGTGATTTTTCATATATGCAATGGGTGGCAGGACTACCAAGTATTGTACTGGGTAACAATTTCACATAAAATTTTGTAGATTTTATTTTAGCGTATATGATCATGCAATTGAATCTAGTCATTTCATATGAGAATTTAGTTTACTTGTAGGAATTCATTTAACTATGCCAGTTTTACCCTTCACAACTTTATATTGGCTTATTTTAGCTTTATGTTTCCTTTAAAAAGTTTACTAGACTTTAGTTAAATTTATTTTTACAAGATACAAAATATATCTTATCTAATAAAAGAAAAATTTGATTTCTTTTGCTTTTTGGCTTCATTTGATATTAATAATTTGTTCAGTAATTTGCTTTGCTGTATAGTGAAAATGAACAGAATTTTTTATAGCATATCTGTATATTCATATACACATATATTTGTGTGTATATATGTATGCATACATATATGTGTGTGCATAAATATATGCATGTAGGTATTCCTTCTTGGTTAGTGAATGAAATGAAGTGACTTCCCTTTACCTGTGACCTTCCACCTTACTGTGTATACATAAGTGGGAAAAAACTGCCATATTTTCTTTGATTTCTCCTTTTTCTGTCCATTGACTGCAACCAGGAGTGTAATTCCTATCCTAACATAAAAAGGAACTGCTTTGGAGGCTTGGCAGGGACAGTGGAAGATGTGAATAGTAGCTAGCGACCATTTTTTTGGCTGTCAGCAAACCAAATCATTCAAGTCAAGTGCTTTTACCAAGCCTGACAAGCGTCTCAGTGCATATGGTCATATGGTCATTCTCCAGGACACACTATGAGTGGAAAGACAATGCAACTTTTTAAAATAGATGTCCTCATTCTTAAAGGGCAGGTGCACAGAAATAATAACTTTTCTGAAAAATGGGAGGGGAAACACCTAATATTTCTATCAAATATAGGAAGCTATACATTCTTCCCTCTCCCATCCCCCCATCTTCCACCTGAATTACACATAAAAATGTTACCCACATATGGCTTTGGAGGTGGTATAATTCTCAAAAAAGAGGTAATGGGGAAATCAGGCTGAATGCATTCCTTTACGAGGAGGATACTGAGCAAGTAGGAAGATAGCATTTGATCCATGCTGAATAGAGGGTGAGTGGTGTCACGGGCTTCCAAAGCCTCGTGACTACGCTCGGGGTTCCCCCCAAGCCCCAGGCCTCTGCCTAAGCAAAGGGCCTGATCTCGCGGACAATGTACGGGGCGGGAGCCGAACAAGATGGTGAATGACTCCGTTTATTATTTCAGCAAGCAGCACATTTATACCTTTAGTGACGTAGGTACACTCTTTGGTTACGTGGGTGATAGACAGGTAAAGCTAATACACCTGGGTCCTAGGACCACCCTGACTCCGCCTACTCTCCTCCCACACTACCCAAAGCTCCCTGCGGGCAGGCAGTCCAGGCAAAGACCGGAAACTCCACGTGGTCCAAGTTCCACATGCTCTGCCAGAGAGCCGGAAGTTCCACGTGGTCAGGCAGGTCCGACCTGGAATTGCCAGGGAGGCAACAAAGGCGAGACCCCTCCTCCTGGCTCCACCCACATCCCAAAGCCCTGAGTCTATCTCAGCAGGCCCCTGGGCCTGGAGGTCTGAGGAGAGCAGGGCTCAGCTCTAACTCAGCCCGTAACAGAATGGTACAGTCAAAAGAGCTTTGTAGTCTCAGGAGCTAAGTTCCAATCCTTTTCTCTGTTAATTACTACTTTTATGACCTGGAGTAACTCATGAACTATTTGAGGTTTAGTTTCCTCATCTGCCAAATGAGGTGGTTGTATTAAATAGTCCCTAAGACTTTTTTGTTCTAAATCTATAATAACTATGAATACATTCATGAAATTAAGTTACATGTGAAAATATTTATATCAATTCGTTTTGAAGTTATATTTATTTTATATAAGTTAATATTGATCTATGAAATAAGTAGCAGAAATAATTTGGATATATTTCTATCAGGCTACAGTAAGAAAGCTTCAAGAACTTGCTGTTTCCTTAAAAAAACAATCCATGACAGAAGCTTCAGTAGAGATTACATCACTTTATCGAAATGATTTAGAAGATAAGAAAAAACTGCAGGAGGAAATAGATCAAACGAAAAGTAAAGTATGTATGCAAAAAATTAGTATTTGTCACTGATTAATGGAAAGTGATTTCAGCATGACCTTTTTTTTTACCAATATTATATATTTTCTGAACATTGTGCCTATCATTTAAACTGACTTAGAACAAGACAGATAACCTCCACCATTTGTACTCTTAAATTGGAATAATTATATTCACTCTTTATGTGGTTGACAATTTTTGTTATTTATCCTCGCAGAAAGAATGAGGTGTTTTCCAGGTAACAATAATAAGTAAATCATATCTATCATACTTTTTCTCATTTAATCCCCCAAACACCTCTGTGAAATAGAAGTTATTTGTGTGCTTCTATTCAAATTACTCCTTGAACTAAAGCAAAATGATATTACTTCACAATTTGTAAATATATAAATTATATATGCAAACTGAAATTGAGAATTAAAGTAATTAGTTGGATAATCTCATTATTATAATCTACCTTAGTCAAACTGATCTCACTGTGTTGATTTCCATCTCCACACCTTCAGTCATGCTCTTCTTCTTGCTTAATTATACTTCCCCATCAGCACTATCCAGAACCTATGTATTCTTCAGCACCCTGCTTCTCAAATACCACCTTCACCTCTAAGATCATTTTGAATTCCAAAAGTATGATTCTTTTGCCATAAGCCTTTTATTGACTTTTCAGCCCTATTGATTTCATAATCTTGTGAATTCCACTTTTCATCTGATTCCATATAATTTAGTATTTAACTCTATATTGATAGCCTTATGGTGTTCTCATCTGTTATCAAAGTAGCATTTCCTATGTCTAAGTGTTGTTTCCCCAACTATATTGTAATTCCTTGAGTACAGAGGTTATTCATACTACATTATCTTCCCTAGAATTTCCTTTTCACAACATGTTCTTAATAGAAGTCATAGTTATTATTTTAGTAGTAGTAGTAGTAGTAGTAGTAGTAGTAGTAGTAGTAGCAGCAGCAGCAGCAGCAGCAGCAGCAGCAGAAGGAAAAAAGAAGATGCTAACTAAATGTCTATTTGTCAACTTTGTCATGAGTTTCAAGTTCAGCTAAAATTAAAATTGCTCCAAAGTAATATTTGGACTAAAGCACTTTGAATTTTTCTAGTTTGATTTTTTTTATAAATTTTTAATTTCCCAGAGTCCTCCGATGGTGAAATAGAAATTCAGTACAACATTGTTTTATTAATATTATTATTAAAACCTGTTATACTGAAGGCTAAGTTAATCATAGAATAATTTCACAGTCAAATTCTCCTAAAGTGTTCACTTCATTACTATAAAATACATTTCTCCATTATCAGTTGCTTTCCCACATTTATATGTAGTTAAAGGTATGGAATTCATCATTGTACCAGTCAAAAATATAGAAACGGATATTTCTGATCTTCCTTCAAAACACATTTTCAACCTAGTACCCATCATCAGTGATAAAGTAATGTAAATCTGTGCCAAAGCAGCCAAAAACAGAGTTTTTGATGATGAAATATTTCTCTGCTTATAGGCACCTTGGTGGAATTATGGATAGAACTTCAGGACTGGAGTTAGAAAATCTGACTCCAGGTGTGGCCTCAGATGGTATATGTGTGATTCTAGGCAACTCACTTAGTCTTTCTCAGTTTCCTCACCTGTAAAATGGGGATAATAATAGCACCCACCTCCCGGGACTGTTGTGAGAATCTAATTGGATAATAATTGTAAAGCTCTTAGCAGAGTGCCTGGCACACAGTAGAAATGTAACAAGTTTGTTTCTCTGCTCCAAAAACATGAAGGCCATTGCCAATTATATATAAGTAATCACTGCCTCCCACATTTTGATAAACACCTCCTAATGTTGCAAAACAGTTCTCTTACCTGGTTAACTTCAGTATACTTGTCTTAACTAAGAAATTATTGTTAGGTCCAATCTCATTCTCATGAAAACTTCTTTTCTTTCACATTTGCATGCTTGAGAAATTAATCTAAGTTTCAGAAATCCGTATTGGAATGAAATAAGTTTGTTTCCCAATTAACTCCCCTATGACTCTTTATTTCCCTTTTATTCTTTTTGGCCCACATTGATTAAAATATTAACGTTCTAAAGGTTTTGGCTTCAGTCTGCAGTCTAGAAACTAGGTGTGGACTGAGCCCTAGAAGGTATATAGCAAGGAATCAATAAGTTAGAGTCTATTTTTGGCAATATGAATCAGCTCAGTTAATTGGCATTTAGGGAAAACTGGTACCATTTCTTCCCAGTCTTCTTTTCCTCATCATGCAAGTAACTAAGTTTTTACTATATAAGAATTGAGGCAAATTACTGTTTCTTCCTTGTTCAACATTTAATTCCTCAAGTAGTGAATGTCAGTGATGTGTATTACACTATGATGGGTTATCAGGTTACAAAGATTAATTCTGAGAATGCCCTCTGTTCTTGAAGAATTTGTAGTCTCATTGGGAAGCCAATTCAAAATAGAGGAAGTTCATTTATAATACAAGGTAGCATATAAACAGCTGTTGAGTGAATGACATGCATGTAAATATTTATAAAAGGGAGAGATCACTATAGTTGGAGATTAGAGCAGATGGTACTTAATCCAGCCCTGTTCTTCCCAATGCAGACAAAATATTCAATGCAAATTTACTGAGTTAGCACCTCTATTGGAAGAGCAATTGCCAAATAGCTAAATTTAATAACATAGATTTTAGATATTTGCATCAAGATAAATTATTAAAAAACCTACATCTGAAGGTGACTTTTCCAAGATTTTGAGTCCTGGCTCAGCCCTTTGCTATCCATATGACTTTTGACAAATGGTTTCCTGTCTTCAGGCCTCAGTTTCCTCATTTGTAAAATGATGTACTAATTCATCACTAGGATACCTTTTTGTTCTAACATTCTATAGTTATAAGTGAGTGAATTCTAATTGCTTATTCTTTTTGTCTAATCAGCCTTCCCAAATCTACACTGAAAAATTACTTAATTAATTCCTGCGATGTCCCTATACAATATATCCCCATTAAATACTGAAATAATAAAGAACTAAATTGAGTTGTGGTACAAAATTTAGAAATGAATGGCATTTAGAATGGCATATGCACTGTGTACTGCAGGCAAAAATATCAAAGAATGTAGTAAAGACAAGGACCATTCTTCGAAGATACCAAGGAAAACTTTGAAGAAAGGTTAGAACTTTGAATTGCCTTTGAGGTTTGGGAAGGGATAAATAGGAATGGAGAGCAATACAGTCCAAGAAAATAGAAAAAAGCGTAGGAGTGAGAGCAGGGTTGCTTTAAAGAATCTAGAAATAAAAGTTGGAAAAAACATGATGAGGTTAGATTTTAGAGGAAAGAAAGCAGAGAATTTTAGCCTTAATCTGGTAGCCAATAGCAGTCCCATTGTAGGTTCCTGAGTAGGGCATTAATATGATCTAAACAGTGTATTATAAAGATTGACTTAGCATCTTGCAGCAAGGATTGATGTGGGGGCAAAATTAGAACAGAAAGACCATGTAGCACTTTTGTTTTTAATTAAAAGAAAGGCAAGTGACCTAATATTGCTGTGCCTGTTTTCCTAATCTGTAAAATGAGAAGGTTGGACTAAAATGTTCACCTCTCAGTTTATGATCCTCTGCTTGAGGTAATGGGTCAAGACTAAGGTGGCAGCCATGAAAAATAAGAAAACAGAAACACTGTGAAGGGATGATTTATAGGGATAAGACATGACAGATAAAAGAAACAGGATCTTCGGTTGTGGTGAAGTCAGAGAGTAAGAAGAAAGGTTTTTTGGTAAGGATAGAACTTCTGCCTATTGAGAATGCAGTTTCAGTACACTGGTAGAGAGGTAATCCAGATTTCATGGAAATGAAGAAAAGCACTATATTATACACATAGAGAGCTAGCCTCAGTCAGGTAAACATGGGTTCAATTCCCAATACTAACATAAGTGGCTTTGTGATCCTGGGCAAGCCTTGTAACCTCTTGGTGCCCTAAGCCATTCCCTAAGATTCTTAGAGTTGCAGATTCTAAATAGCAGCCTAAGTGCAGGGCCTATTTTCTTTGATAGATAGAATTTTTCACAGAGAATTCCGTATACCAGTTAAATCACAGATACAGACCAAATAAATAAGCTAACAATCATAGATAAATAGATGAATGAAATGGGAGTAAGAGATGAATAAATGGCAGCTGTGAGATAATCAAACATTGGATAAGTTTAGAAGCAAAGTGGAGACATAGGAGTGAACCTAGAAAGGGCAGCAGAATTCAGCAGAATGAGGAGAGTTCTTCCTTTGTAGGACAGAGAAGAGCACTAGAGAACGGAGAGGTTGAGAACCTTGAAAGGAAGTTGAGAAGGGGACAGGTCATTTACCTGGCTCATAATCTGGAGCAATCGATAACAACTCAAGGAGAATAAAAAAAAACCCACAAATATAGACAGGTTCCATCTTAGCCAAATACAAAGATATCTGGAGAACAGTTTTATAGTTTTACCTCAGAACATGTATATAGGCATTTCAACATACGATTGCTTAGAACATGGGCTAGGTATGTCAACACATAGGGGAAATGGGGAAATTACCATTTCCCTTGGCTCTAGAGAAAGGGGAAGGCCAATCCTTCTCCAAGGTGTGTTGGCAAACTTGGCCCACATGCTATCTATTCCTGTGCATTTCAACCATTTTAGAATTTATTATTAGTGTAAGTAATACCTATATTGAAATCAAATGAGAACATTCATTGATCTAAATTTCAAAAAAAGAAATAGTTTGTAGTAAAATCAGAGGAAAGCTATGTTGTTTTAAGTACGATCATTTTGAAATTCATATTTATTTTGATTTTATAATCTATGCTTAAACTGATATCTACAGTTGGAGCTGGAGTTAATGAAAAGTGTTCTTTTTTAAAAATGCAGTTCATTTCTTTTAATCTTTTTCTTTGTAAAAATGTTTTTAAAGCTTAATACTGAAAGGGAAAAATTAAAGAAACTCATCGAGTTAAAGCAATTTCTGGAAAATCATCTAGAACAAGAAAGGACCAGGAATGATGAATTACAGAAAGACCTCAATGGGTAAGATCCTTTTCCCAGACTGTTTCAACCAAACATTAAGTAAGCAAGGACTTAACTACTTTGTTAACTCTTAAGTACAAATTCATTTTTTATTTTGTATAAGGAATTAAGGTGGAAAATTTTTTTTACTGCTTTCTCTTTTAGAATGCTAAAGTAATTAAGTGCCTTTGATTAAGGCTAACTAGGTATGGAGCCACAGGCCCACACCCTTTTGATGATTAGGTGTGAAACCTTCTGACCCTTAGAATGTATATATAAACTCGAAGGTTAGAATTTTATTTGGGGTTCTCACTCACTGGAACAGTGTTGGTGTGGAGACTCTGGGTAGCCCCTTTAGCCCCCTGGCTTTGAAGAAAAGCCAGATGGTGGTGCTTCTCTTTTTGGTAACTATATATATGACATTTTGATCAGACAAAGCTTGTCTGTTGAATTGTGTTATTTGATATGTTGATATTTTCTGTTTGTAATTTCTATTTATATTTGTTCTGAAGTTCTGGGTGCTGCCATTTGCCCCTAAACTAAGTGAATGATATATGTATATTTGATTAAAGTGAGATTTTTATCCCCTTAAGGTTGTTTTCCTTAGAAAAGCAGGTCAAAGATCCTGTGCTGGGAGCCCTTCTGTGTGCTGGTTTTGTTGGTCTTTCACCCCCACCACAGCTGCTAGCCACATCGTTGTTACATAGGTTAACACTTGGATAATTACAGCATGTATAATTCTAAGTGAAGAAAGAGTTTTTTTTATTTTCATTTTATTTATGAAATTATTGCTGAACAACAAACCTTCTGACCTGCATCTTTGAAGTTGTAGTAGAATGTGGTATAGGACCTGTAACTTTAAAGTATGTTTCCCAAATTTTACTATACAGCATTTGTTAGTTTCCTGTTAAGTATACTATTTCAGCACATAAGTTGTTGCTATAAAGTATATCTCTGTATTCTCCATGATAATTTATTTCCTTATTTTTTACTTTTTTGTTCTGTTATCATTCATTCAAAAAGTATTATTAAACATCTGTTGTGTATAAAGTACTGTACTAATCCCCAGAACTACAGAGATCGATGACTAATACACAGTCCTTGCTTTGAAGGTGATTATAGTCTAATAAAAGAGGTAATGTAGGGACTCAAATAATGCGTACAAAAAGAATGTGCAAGTGCTTAAGAATGTTCCAAAGAAAATGCAGAGACTGAAGGAGGAAAAGTTCTCTTGACTTTGTGGGATCAGCAAGATTCCATTAAGGCTACGGCTTTTAAGCTAGACCCTACAAAATTTCTTGGTCTGGAATTGAAGGCCCTTCACAATGTGGCCTTTCCACACTTAAATTATATTATTGCCTCTTCTACAACTTAAGCTCCTGTTAAACTGGACTTTTCTCTGTCCTTCAAAGCATGCGTTACCCTTTCCCACATCTGCCCTGTGCCTGTGATGTTCATCCGTGGCCTCTGCACTCATCTTCTTCCAAATGCAGCTCCTCTATGGGGCCTACTCTAATTTCTTGATAATGAATGATGTTCACCATCAAACCTCTCATCAAAATTTCTGTTATACACCAATAAAGCTCTTACATTTTGTTGTATATCATAATTGTCTACATATATATCTTATATTCCACTCATATGAGAGCCTGGATAATCGTCTCTCTAAATTATGTATTATAATTATGTATTACCCCTCCAGGGGTAAGCACTTAATGCTTTCTAATTAAATTTTAATTGAATTGCAATTGATGAATTTTAACTGAATATGGCAAGAGATTATCACTGTTGAGATATCAGTTCCTCTGACCACAGGCTAGAGGTTGCTATTTCAGTGGCAGAGGAGAGTCTCCAAATCATCGTGCTTTTTCCAGGACTGTAATTCAGCTGTGTTATGGTTTAATTAGGTTTTTGCTGGCTTCCGTTGAATTGCTTTTTATAGTGCTAGCTCTAAGGGGCGAAAATGCTTTCCCTGTTCCAACCAGTCAATTTACAAAGTAGCTTTTGAGATCTAATTGACTTTTTAAGTTGGGGACTGCCTGTATTTATATGCACTAAACAAACATTTTAAATGCAGCTTTGTATTCTAACAACACTAAATGGGCTAGGCTTTTAATTCTTTACCAGCTTGTTTACATAGATCTACAATTAGAATAACAAAAGCACAAAATATCACCACAAAACCATTTTCATAATAAATTTACTTATCATTTAATTTTAGGATTATATTTCTGGAAGGTATCCCCCTTCCTACAAATATTACCAGAAATCATTTGGGAAATATTCTAAAATGAAGTTATGTTAATGAAGAGGTGACCATGAATATACTTCTTTTAAAATAGAGATCAAATGAATAGTGAGGCTACCGTTTCTTCGGTTTTATTTAACAAAATATTGCCGGATTTGAGAATTTTTGGATTTATTTTCTTCTCTATGATTAAAAATAATTTAATGGCAATGGGTCAAAAATAGTACTTTTAAAATGTATAATATGTAAGGGATAAAGAGTTTGACTTAATTATTCTGTTCATTCTCACAGATTTAAAAAACTGTTGAAAATAACAAAAAAGAAATTAAGAGAATATGAAAAAGGAGATGTTGTTTACCAGGGGAGAGTGAAGCAAACACATTCTGAAATGGATAGACAAATTAATAGGTTAAAAAATGAGGTAATCCTTAATATTGGAAAATGTAAAATGTCTTATCTTTATATGCCTTTTGAAATAGTTACATATGTAGCAGAAGACAGCAGTATCCATGAGAAGATGTAAAGTCCCTATGATTGGAAGGCAATAACTTCTACCTAAGGCCTACTCATACAGTTCTTGTTGCTCTCAGGGACTCAGTAGACAAGCTTAGGAAATTTATATTTCCCTTAAAATTCTGGGCTCCAGTGGCTTTCTTATATAGATTTGTATATTAGAAATTTTTCCTCTATTCCCATTATAGAATTTATATCAAATAGAATATATCTAAATATATCTGTTAAAAGCACTTCTCAAGGATTTAGAAGCTTTGTCAGGTGGGAGAAATATTAGACTTATTTTGTTCATAAATGGAAGTTGCAAAAACACAAATTTAGATTGGATGTAAAGAAAAGCTTGCTAACAATTAGAGTGATCCTGAAGGAAAACTGGCTCTTTGAAGAAACCAAATGCTAGAAAGCCTTTTAGGGTCAGTATTTGCAGGGCCTCTGAGAACTTCAGAGCTCCCTCTGAAACTCTGCTTCTGTAATCCTAAAGATGAAAAAAATATCCCCCAAAGGGCAGAAATGTTTTCTGTCATCAGGCAGAAACAATTTGAAATTCCATAGTTCTTCAAGGATTTTAAAGTGACAAAAAAATAAAGCAAAGTTTGATTGCAAGGTGATCACTGCTAATATTAAACTTCATAATATGATGAGTTAAAAGTTAAGGACTTTCTCTGTGAAAACAGTACTTTTAATGGTTTGAGAGAATGAAGGTCTCTAGTGCTTAGAAGATTTTCATTTCATTTCATCAGTTAGTGGGTGAAAATCATTTTACTGCAGTATGGCCTATACATTTTCTATTTTAGGGAAGCAAAAATTTTCCCCCAGCTTGAAGAATAATAAATTGTCTAATTCATCTTATACTATATTTCTTTTTTTTCAAGATTCTAATGTTTGATGATATTAATACATTTCCCCAATTCTTGACATCTTATGCCACCCCACATTGGAGGAAATTCCTAAAGAGATTTTGGGAAACATCCTAAGTGTTCAAATAAGATAACACTGGCAAACCTTGCTATGTAAATGCTAGCTAGTAGTAGTAGTACTATTTTTTTTCTATTATGACAAGTGGCTCCTTAGAAACATCTTATCTTACTATGACTAATTTTTCTAGTTGATGCCTGCTGTCTTGCAGTTCTCATCAATATTTATCAAAAAGAATTAACTTCTTAACATTTGTTGAGGTTTTCCCTTTTGGAAGTCAGTGGTGTCACACTTTTTTTATTTATCTCCTATTTCAGTCAGTCACCTCGCCCCTTGGGCTGAAGGAAAAGAGGTAGAAGTCCTGCTAAGCTTGTTGCTTTGTTTTGTTGAGGCAGTTAGGAAGAGGGCCATTACACAACAGAAGCTCTGGTAAATGTAGTATATTGCCCGTGTACTGTCACCAGAGTTTTGTAGATGAGAAAGGCATGATTATCTCTGGCTCTGTGACTGAACCTCTCACCATGTGCCATTCAAATTAGCATAAATGTATTTGCTTTCTCGGTAAAGTCTATCAACATAGAATCATTGTTTTCATTAGAATGATATCCAAATTCCTTATAAGATCTGTTGTTGCCTTAGGCCTGGCATAACTTAAGAAGAATTGTTGATATCCCTCTATTATGAATTTTATTGATATCTGCTCACTGTACTAAAAGCTGGGTAGAAAAGACACATGAAAAATTCAAGATTACAGAAAACAACATGGGATCAAGTACTAAATGTGGATTATACAGACTATAAGAACTATTAATATAAGTTCATGGTTTGTCCTTTCTGTCTTAACTTTGATTTTGATTTGTCAATTTACCTAAATAATCATTTCAGGAAATATATTTTGTAGCTGTAATATGAGGATAATGACACATTTGATTATCTCTGAATTAAAAATTATTTAATCCTAATAGTTTTAAATTAGCATTTAAGTTGAAAATCTTTATTTTACTTGTGTAATTTGCTAAACTGATATTTTATACAAACAGATTGAAGACCTTACACAACAATTGGAAGCAGCATCGTCAAATTGTAAACAGTTGGAATCAATTAATCAAAGTCTTCGAGAAAAGTTATTTTCTGTCAAAATTTTGCAAAAGAAATGTGACAAATTGGAAAGGAATAAAAGACAGTTGGAAGAAGAAGTGGTTAATCTTAAGCATAATTTGGAAATCACTAAGCTGGAACGCAGTCAAATAGAACAATATAAATGTGAGATTGATGAACGAGCAAGGCAGGAGATTGTTGAAAAGCTAAAAGAAGTCAACTTATTCTTACAGGTTATTTTATTTATCACTACTTTGCTTTTCAAACATTTCTATGTAAATGAAAGTTTAGGACTTTTCCCCCTGTTTTAAATCCAGAATAAACATTCCAGAAGATTCTGGAGTTAAAGGAAATTTTTAGAATTATATGTATTTTTTATAATGATCCTAATATTAGGACTAGGATAAGAACCAACTAAGAACGAGTGAACTGACATCCAATAGAAATAGCGTTGTTTTTTTAAGTTCAAGTTTAGTTCAGCTGACCTTTATACTGAGTACTATACTGAGAATCTATTTTTAGAAATTCAGAATTGTTCCCTAATCACTGACTGAAATTAAAATGAAACCTAACAGAAGATGGTGACACATATCTTCTAATTTTCAGTTTAGAGTTGGGCAGTTTTTCATTAACTTCATTCTTTGTTTTTCATTTGGTTTAGACGCAAGCAGCAGCCCGAGACAACTTAGAACAATTAAGAGAAAATAGCAATGCTTCAATAAGAAACCTAATGGAGCAACAAATTAGAGATCTGGAATTTGAACTCTACAGAATGAAAAAGTCACATCAAGACTCTGCAGAGGCAGAGCTAGAGAGATACAGACAGCTTTATTCTGAAGAATTAAAAGTCAGAAAATCATTGTCAGATAAATTAGACAGGTAAGCCCAAACATAAACACTAAGAAAATAGGACTCCAACTTATCAGATTGTTTTCAAAGTTTTCCATTTTGATTTTAACAAATTCTTAATGGACAAATCTATGACTTCATTGGGAAATTGTTGTTAACTATAGAGATTATACTTTGATATATATTGGTAAGTAATGCAGTGTAGTACATTGGAAAGGTGGTGCTCTGGCTGTAGAGGAAAGGTGGTGCTTTGGCTGTAGAGGCAGAGAAACTGGCTTCAAATCTTGCCTCTGATTCCTACTACTGTATGACCTTGAGCAAGTCACTTAACCTCCTGGGGTCTCAGTTTCTTCGTCTTTAAAATGAGCATGTTTGATTAGGTGGCCTCTCAGATCCCTTTCAGGACTCAATATATGATCCCATTAAAATTACTTATTTTAAATATGTCTTATTCGTATGCCATATTATTTGTTTTTACTGTCTGCTACGGAATAGTCCTTCCAGGATGAAGTGAAATATTTTGAGAATTAGAATAACATTTTTATCATCTCACCAAATGGGAATACTAAAAGGTTTAAAGTATTTCTGAAACTGTGTAACAGGATTATAGCAATATATAATACATTGATTATATATAATATTATATATAATATATGTATATATTAATATATAATACAAGATTATTTAATCTCCTAATGGTGACCAACAGAACTGAAGGACTCAGGAGCATCCTAGTGACCCACAGCAAGTTGAACCATGCCCGTCAATTGCCCTACTCTCAGACCCCTTCAGTTTTCTACACAAGTGAAAACTCATTGAGGAAAATATTGAAGGGGAAAAGAAAGAACAGATATATTACAGGAAGGTTTAGATTAGAGACTTGGATGGCCAAAAGATACTATTTGTTAAATAAAAAGGTATGGGGGCTAGCTAGGTGGAGCAGTGAGTAGAGCACTGGCCTCGGAGTCAGTGGGACCTAAGTTCAGATCCTACCTCAGACACTTGACATACTTACTAGCTGTGTCACCTTGGGCAAGTCACTTAACCCCAATTGCCCTGCCTTGCCTCCAAAACAAAAGGGATGTGGCAATCTTCTTTGCTATATATCTTAGTGACCATGGTGGGTTGGTATTATGGGCTGGTTATACAGCTGAGAGCCTTGGGAATATTTTTAGCTTCAGCTGAGTCACCTCCTTTTCCCCCAAGATACTGCATCCCTGAGTCATTGACTGCTACCTGGGTCCTGGGGGAAAGACTGCAAAAGCACTGCCTCGGGATAGTCACCCAGATTTGGTGCCCTTAAAACCACTCTACTAATTTCTCATATAAATTCATAGAATACAAGTTTAAGGGTGTCTTAAAATCGGATTAGTGAGGAATCCCATATTTGCAAGTATATTTTGTGATTTGGTTTGGTTTGTGTTTCTGATGACAGTCTGAAAACCTTTTTTTTCACTCAATTTCTTTATATCATTTACTGGAAAAGGACCTTAATGGAAGTAACTCAATTATGCAAACACTTTAATAACATACATACTTTCATTGTTTTCAGAGTTAAGAAACTACTCAGGGAAAAGTCACAATTATGATAGATTAATAAAAACACCAAACATTTAAGAAAAATGCTAACCATTTTTGTGCTTTGAAATGTTCACAGTACTAATGAGAGGCTAGCTGAAGTGAGTCACCAGCTCCTGAATGAAAGAGAAAAGAATAACATTTTAATCAACAGTTGTACTGCAAATTCAATTCTGGAGCCAGCGCATATTGGGAATATTAATATAAGTATGCTCCTCAGTAGAAGTCTAATTCCAAGAGGAAATTTAGTATATTCTATTGGAAACAGAGCATCTTCAAGAAGCAGAGTGGAGGACTATTTGACACAGGTTAGTCATTTAGAATTGTTTTCTTCCTTTATGTTAAATATATAATGTGAAATATTCATCTTAGTGAAATTTCCTGCTTAAGTATTTTTGAATGGGTCATACTGGTTTTTGTGATCTATTAAAATGAAGGTGGTCCTTTTACTTAATGATATTTTAAAATGCTAGATGAATCATAAAATGTTTTTTTTAAGATCCACAGCTAACATATGTGCCATCTGTTAACTTCTCAGATATAGTCATACCTAGTTTTATGCAATGTATGTTACTTTGCAAATGGCATTCTTATATGGATTCTTTTAATTGAATACTATTCTCTCACCAACCAATACTTAAAGAGAGGCTTTATCTCTTCTGATTTATTTTCTCATGGTAATGCCATCTTAACACTTAAAATACAGTCTTTCTGTGACTGAGATCTAAGCTGGCTCTGCACTGGCGCTCAGATCTGCCACTTAATTCCTCCCACCAGGTGGGCCTGGGTCTGGAAGAAATTGCAGCTGTAGCTCTGTAAGCAGCCTCAGAGCTGCATCACCTCTACTGCCCCCGGGGCAGCGACTGAACTGCCAACTCCTTTCACTCTGTCTCAGCAGCTTTTCCCACTAACCTTCTCTGTTGTCTTTGGTGTTTGTGGCTTGAGAAGTCTGGTAACTGCCACAGCTCACTGATTCAGGGTACTAGGGCCTGTTGTGCCCAGCTCCCTGTCTGGTTGGTCCAGGTGCAGCTCACGCTCAGCTCCCAGCTCAGTGCATGTTAGACCATACCCCGCGACCACCCAGGCTGTGCTGGGCTGGAGCCCTGCTTCCCTCTGGTATTTTGTGGGTTCTGCAGTTCTAGAATTTGTTTAGAGCCATTTTTCATAGGTGTTTGGAGGGACCTGAGGGGGAGCTCATGCAAATCCCTGCTTTCCAGCTGCCATTTTGTCTCTGCCTCCCCCAAAAGGTTAGCTTTTCACCTTTGGAGGTACACTCATTGAAAGAGTGACAAGACTCTGGGCAAGCTATTGAAATAGCCCCCTGGCTTTGATAACCCAGACAGATGTTGGTGCTTCTCTGGTAACTATGAATTGTGATTTGATCAGACAAGGTCTGTCTGTTGATGTTTGTAATTTGTTTCTTTTTGCCCTGAAGTTCAGGGGACTGATCCTTTTCCCCTGAACTAAGTGAATTTTATAGTATGTTTAATTAAACTGAGGTTGTTAACCCCTTAAAGTTTCATTCCTTAGAACAGCAGATCAAGGAACCTATGTTGGCAGCCTTTCTGTGTGCTCTTGTTATTGGTCTTACACAGCTCCAGTAGGGGCAAGTCACATTGTTGTTACACCTACATATTTATATCTAAGTAAATATTAAGCATATACAAACTACCTACAAGGTAATCTGGTTGTGCATGGTGGGGCATAGCAACTAGGACAATCAAGATAGGACTTGTATGCACTTGAACTGAGCCTTCAAAGGACACTGAGGATTCTGAAAGACTCAGGTAAGGTGGGATTACATTCCTGGCATGGGAGAAAGGCTTTTTAAAAACCTGGAGACAGGACATGGAATATCTTTTATAAGAAATAGCAGATAGGCCAATTTGCTTGGAACTTAAGTGTGTGAAAGGAAGAAACATACAGTAAGTCAGAAAACGTATGCTGAAGCCAGATCATGTGGAACCTTCAATGCCCAACAGCAGCTTCAGTGTTTTTCCAGAATACTTGATACCTGGCAGATGGTGTCCTCCATGGGCATAAGCTGTTAAGATCCCAGAATCAGCTCCATGTTACAATGAGGCTTCAGAGAAGTACTTCTGCTCACAAGTTGGAAAAATTAGCCACTATTGGGAACCGACATCCAGAAAATGCCCCCTCTTAGCCCCTGGTGCTTACAAAGCCAACAGTAACTTACCTGCGCCTTCTATCTCAAAAAGCCTTCTTGACTTGCCACAATGTTAGACTGATTTGGATCCTGCTTCTACCTGGGCTATTGATGACCTCTGCCATTTCGGTGATCATCAGGGCCCTTAGTAGTGACTCAGACTTGTACCTGACTCATAAACATATTCATACCCATTACCACTGCCACAGAAGGGCCAAGCTCCCTGTCCTGGAACTGACTTTATACCTAAAAATGTTTAGCAAAAGGCTGTTCAGTTCTTCCATTCGATAAAGAAGTTCTTTCTGTGATGTGACCAGATTCAACAAATTCAGTAGCCACTTGGGACAGTTCCAACAGATAAATTTCCATAGCATAATATTACAGCAATTTCCACAAAGTGCTTGTGGGGAACTTCAAAAAGATCTTCAGCCAGTGTTTCTACTGACCATCGTTATGCTGCTCTCTGCATAGGACTTTGGGTCCAGAAGTAGGGATGCACAGAATGCTAAGCAGAACCAAAAGGGCATGGGGCAAACTAGCACCACCTCTGACCTTGATTGCTGTATCTGTTTGTCAGGAAGTGCTGACCTGTGATAACTTGGTCACTCCTAGAGCTTTGCACATTGAAGGTGAAGGACTGAAAATAGTATCGTGTTAGATTTAATTTTGAAAAAGTGGAACAACCTCTACAACTTCTATTGATGCTTGTATGAAGTAAGGCTTGGTAAGACTAATCTGATAAAGACTGGCTACTTAGCTACCCCAGGGGATGGTTCAATTACAGGGCCATTCACATAGGTCCCTTCTTTCCTAGAAATGAAAACACTGGGGCATCAATTTCCTTTGAAGAAGCAGTCCAGTCCAGATGAACAGTTGTGATTGGGAGATAATAAATCGGGGGATGTAGAGTATTAATCTTTGAGATTTGACAGTATCTGAAAGTATAATCCTGAAGTATCTGAAATATTCACCAAGCCTGACCAGGGAATTCTCTGATGTTGAAAACACATCCAGATTATGTCTCTGCTATACTTATTACCTATGTAACCTTGGACTAGTATCTTGAGTTTAAGTACAGTTATCCCTTCCACATCATGACTTTCCCCATCACAGCTTCCATAGATTGAGGGGCAGCATAAGAAATTAAATAGGAATGGGGGTGCATTTCGTGGAACCCACAGATGACACAGAGCCTGTGACCAAGTACTTAACCCAGATTTTACAATAAGGTACTATAAACACCCCCTAAAAGAAAAAGAAAAAAAATTCAGGCTTCTTCTCTGGTATGGAGAGGACTGAAATATTTTATGCAGATTTTCTAGCTCTCAGGGGTGCCACACCCTTAGCCACTGCAATGTGAAAGTTATAACTGTACTTTGCATTTGGTCTCTTTACATTATGTATATACATATATATGTACTTATTGTTTTCTTATTAGAATGTAAACTTGCTGGACAGCAAAAAATTTATTAAATGCTCTGCTTACTATGTAGCAGACACTGTGAGTAGGGATCATTTCAGGTTTGTTGGTTTGTTTTTTATTTTATTTATTCTCTTAGCCTCTAGTATAATTCCTGGCACACAGTAGGTGCTTATAAATTCTTGTTGATTGATTGATTTGCCTTGGTCTCAGTTTTCTCATCTGTAAAATGAGAGAGCAGGACTAGCTGACCTTTAAAGTTCCTTCCAGCTCTGTTACCATATGCTGATGCTGAATAAATTCGTTACTGCATTCTTTTGAAATAATCATTTCACATCTATTTTTATGGTTACTTTGTAGATCTCTGTAAAAGCTAAGAATGTTTTACATCTTGAAATGATCTTCTGGCTCTTCCCTGTGTAGTGATGATTATATGAATTGTCAAACATGTCTGTGATAGTCCTAAAGATATTACAAAAGAGTCATTTTCGGAATTTGTTCTCCCATGTGTGATTTATTTAAAAAACTAACGTCTTATAAAGCTTTTTGAGAGACAGTAGTTTTGAGAAAATTTGTCAATGATAATATTCTTTAGTTTTTCAAAATGTTTAATCATAAACAACCAAAGCCCTGTGCTCTTCAGATTATGTGCTAAGAAAAAGAATATTAACAATAGCTTTCTAATAACAGATTTTGTGTTACTTGAAAAAGTCAGAGTTTGATAAAAAAGATAGAGAATTTCAGACAAACACTATGTTCTAACGTCCCCCAACAGACAGGGCTAGCCAAATTGGTTTGTAATTGGTACCTTCTTACCTCCTTTTGTTACACTTTCCTCTTTCTTGCATGCTCCAATTTCCCTGAATACTCAGGGACCATCATGCTGGTGCTAGCCCCTCACAGCTATGCTATTAGATACCCTACACATGCCTGCCTGGACCTTTATCTTTATTCTAATGACAACAATAACAACAGTAATAATGCTATTATTTTCTAGCTAACAGTTATATAGCAATTTAAAGTTTACAGAATCCTTTACACATATCATCTCACTTGATCCTCACACATAATGTAAAGATAAAGACAAAGGGCTATTGTTATACCTTTTTACGGATGAGGAGATTAAGTGTGAGAGGGACTAAGTGACTTTCTTATGATTCATGTCTGGAATTTCAACTAGAACAGATATAGACATAGATATAGATTCACAGAGGCTGTGAGCAAGAAGTGCCGAACCCATTTGAGTGGAAGAAGTCAGATGACTCTCCTGACTCCAAGTCCCTTGTTCTTTCCACCACATCACATTGCTTCTGCTATTAGAATTAGCAGGTGTGTATCATCTCATGTCCAAAAGAGAGATGCTCTCGACCCTTTCATGTTGTAAAGTATATAATAATCTAATTCATGGTAAAGTGTTCAAGGATTATGCTGATTTAATGTTTACCATAACCCAGAGGAATGTATCTGAAACAGAATTTCAGACATTCATGAAAGTCTAGAAGGGAAGCTAGCTATTTGGGAAGAGGAAACCTTTCCAGGAGAAAGAAGCCTTCTCAAATTAAGACACATGGGTTATGATCTATTCTACCATTCCATACTGCCAGCCTTTTTGAGAAATATCATAATAATAGAGTAAGAATGGTTATGTGTCAATATGATAACTTCTCAAGTCTAAAACTGAAAGCATGTGAATTGTCTTTGAGAGTCTATCGAAATCAAGAGGTTTGGTAGGTAGTGATTTACAGTTAGCAAAATATTTGACATATATTTTCTTCTGTTATCCTATAATACCCTGTAAGGTATTAATGCAAATATTATTCCCATTTTCCATATGAGAAAGCTGTGGATCATGGATTAGGCTTGCCCAAGGTTATACAGCTATCAAGTTGTAAAGTCACTTTGTTATATTTGTAATAATAAAAGAGTGCCTTTTTATTTATAGATTTTTGAAAACTATTACTGTTTTTTTAAAAAAATATTTCTATTGCAACATCTACAAGTAGTATATAAGTAGTTAAGTTTTGTTACTAAAATCTACATAACCACAAAGTATGGATTTAGAAAATCAAATGAAATCAGTTTCTGTCTGGATTCAGAAATATTTCAATTGTAGCAGAAAATGTAGGAAATTTTTTCATTTAAATTTTTGTATTGTGTTTAATCATTTCCAGGCATATTCTTTTCTGTTTTGCTCACTGTAAGTTGATGTTCATTTTGTGCTTAGACTGTCTATAGTTTAATGCTTTATTTCCTGCTTCACAGGAAATTGGGACCCAGGAAGCTGATACAGGAGCTTTATTACTATGCAGCACAGGAGGGAAGGGGGCAAGAAATCCAGATCACAAGGGAGGGAGATATCAGAGCTGGGGCTCAAGGAGGGAAGTTAGATAGCCCAAAATGGTATTGGTGGAGAAGAGGTGATTAGTGCCAAATGTGGGAGGAGGCATTCTTGAATAAGGCCCAGATATGGTGAAGTTCTTGGGGTCACACATTGATACCAGGCCTGAGTGAGGCTTGGGTAGGAGGAGTTGGTTTGTTGGGACCAGAAACTGGGAGAAGGTCTGAGCTGACTATCTGAGGCAATAAAAGAAAGGAGTAACTCAGATTACTGCACATGTCATTAACTGTTGACCCAGGGTTAACAAATCTGTCAGAAGAGCAGCAAAGTACAAAGAACTGTATTTGCTTACACAATTTATGGGCCTTAGGACCACTTAGCCTAAGTGCCCTTGTATTGAAGTCTTATCTTAATACTTCTAATATCAAACAACAAAAACTACAATTTTCACAAATTTCTTTAATTGAAGTCTTTTTCTGGTTAAACTAACATAAAGTATAGAATTGTAAATATATGATATATACATGTACGTGTGTTTATATAAGAGGGAAAGAATATATTATTGCTAGATTTGAAGTCAGGAAGACCTGGGGTCAAATCTCACTCTCTGTTCACCAAATGCCTCTCAACGTATACACATACATATATGTACATGCATATGTATATGTAATATACACATATGTATGTATATGTATACACACATACAAAGAAGGAGATCGAGAGAGAGAGATCACTAGAAGAGTCTTATTCCCCTCATAGAATTAGAGTTCGACCTTTGTTCTGACTTTGAAGCTATGCCCCTAAAGACAGCATGAATATGCCAATGGATACCATATTTGGGATATTGCTGATATCTGGAAAGTAAGCAATGTCTTTTTCTTTGCTATATAGTGGCCTATTGATTCCACACTGATGATTGGTTGAGACCTGGCTGGTGTGCATCTGAGCCATGCCCCTGAATTTGGCCTTCAAAAGGGAGCAGAGACACATTGGGATTCTTCAGTATGGTTTCAGTGGGCACCTAAAGCAAATATACCCTACCAAGAAGATGTGACCAAAATGCTCAACTTAGATTCATTATGCATGTTCACTCCATATATATTAAAGATATCTTCAAATCCAGAACAAAACCTTTATCTTTTAGCCACATCAAGTTAACTAGGCTCCTCCTGATCACACCCTTTTACATATCATACATGTACATGTGTGTCTATATATTTCATATATAGAGATGCACCGATATATATATATATGTTATATATATGTTAAATGTATGAAAAAAGCTTTTTGTAAATGATATTTAATGTTTGTCTTTCCTTAAAACATATATAAGCTTTTTCTCTTTTCAAAGCGTATCTTTATTAGTGTACCACTTAAAATCTTTTAGTTAAACATTTTATCCAATATTAAGTTTTTCATTACCTAAGACCTTCATTACCTAAGACTAAGGCTATCAAAGAAGTGTTTAAGAAGGTTCTGAAATTCTGGGAAACATTCAAACTTTCCTCTTCTCTTACCTCCAAGTTTACTGCCAGTATCTCTTTCCTTCTTTCTTTACAGGTTACAGTAGGAAGCAGGATTTCTTTTAGCTTTGTTACTAAACTCTACTTAACCACAAAGTATGGATTTAGAAAATCAAATGAAATCAATTTCTGTCTGCATTCAGAAATATTTCAATTGTAGCAGACAATGTAGGAGCTGTTTTCATTTAATACTCTCTGCCTATCCTTGGAATTTTTGTATTGTATTTAATCATTTCCAGGCATTTTCTTTTCTGTTTTGCTCACTGTAAGTTGATATTAATTTTGTGCTTAGACTGTCTATAGTTTAATGAAGTAAAATATTAATATTTGAAATTGTTTTAAAATATAGGATATGAAATTAATTTTTCTTGAAGAAACTGTTACATTGATAGAATGGAAATAAAGAGGGTACAATTTGCTTAGCATAGAAGAAAAATATATACAAAGCCTGAGACATGACTACTATGCTAATAAAGTTCACATCTCCTCCTATATAATTAATTGTGATAAGCTCTTGATTCTGTTCATAATAGTATTATTTTATTAGGCCAATAGATTTTCTACTGAATGACTAAAGTCAAACTAATATCTAAGTTTATTAATTTCTTTGGATGTCTGCAGTTTTTCAAAAGATTTTTTGAGTTCTGTGTATTATCTTGAATTCCTTGTTCCTCATTTACTTCATTGCTCTGAATTGTATTTTAATGTCATTTCAGATGCGGCAGGAGTTGCAAGAAAGTATAACTAGGGAACTTAATGAAGGTATGTCCAAATTGCTCCCAAATAAAGTGTTATAATTTGATGCTCTACCTGATTTTTAAATATGCTGGAAAACTATAAACTTGCTGTTTCAGTGCCATCTCATCACTTTGAAGTAACCTCGGATTCTTCTATGCAAGTGAAGTATAACATTCAGCAGGTTCTTTCTAATAAGTTAGAAAGATAGCAGAAGCCATCTTGTGTCTGTTTCCAGAAGACAGGCCTGGCCATTTACAGAGGTTTAGATCCAGAAGGCTGGTCAGTTGGTAATGAAGACTTTGGCCACAGCATCTGATGAAACAGAAGAGTAATTGGTCCTTAGTCCTGTGTAGCTCCTTCTGATCTTCAGATAGGAAGTTAGTCAACCACTTTGTGGGGGATGCAATCAAGAAGATTGCTGTTCAAGGACTGTTTGGACCAGAGAGCCATTGAAGTCATATCCAAGCCTGAGATTCTATTATTCTGTTTAATTCTGTGATTCCACAGTGATTTCATGAGGGTGATGAGAGAGAGGCAAAAGATACTAAAAATCCCACAATTCAAAAACCATCTACAAATATCAGTTCAACTATTAGAATCTTGATTTACAGCCAACAGTACTGAAAGAACCAAGTAATATTCATGTTGACACCCTTCCTATCAGTTTAACCAAAAAATATAAAGAACTTTTTCCTCAAATAGGCAAATAAAATAATTGGTATGGTTGGTTTCATTGTGAGCCCAAAGGCAAAAATGAACATAATTAATTAGTAAATAGAGCTCAACATAAGCATAAGTAAATAGACCACCATGAACATAATTATAATTGCAGGTTATACATTAATTCCTACTGCAAAGGATGAAAAAGAAACATTATAAGAACAATTTGATGAGTTGCTCCAAAATCAACACACATTGTAAGTGTAATAATAGTGATTGACATTATTCTAGCACTTTGAACTTTGCAAAGCATTAAGGATACATTGTCTGATTTGAGTTTTAAAACATTCCTGTATGGTAGATGACTTCCAGGAAAACTTGAGTTCAAGTCCTCCCTATGATGCATGATGCCCATGAGACCATGGGCAAGTCACTTGACTTCAGAATGCTCAGGAAATTCTAAGACTAAGTTGGACCAGTGACCATTTTCATTCTTCTCACACCCAGAAATCCTTAACATGATGAGTCATTTGTCCCAAGAGAAATTTTAAATTTACACATATACATACATACACATATATGGGGTGTGTGTATATATATATATATGTACATATGTATAAACAGTATGAATTATTTTTTCTTCTTTTTTCAACATACTATAGATAAACTTGAATCTAGAACTTGAAGGACTTCTCCAATAGGACTGACTAATGAATCCTCAAGAGTGCCAAAGCTGAGTCAGGATCCAGCAAAATACATGCTTTAAAGGAGGAAAGAATGTTCATTTATGAAATGAACTATGGTTTTCCATTAAATATATGAATGTGAAAAAAGCAACATGTTAGAAAATATGTTGTGTCGTGTTTTAATACATACTGTGAGTATATATATGTATATGTAAATATTTGTATAGTTCTTTATTAAAAACTTTATTTCTTTATATTTGTAACACTGCCCCCCCAAATAGTCAGTTGTTGCAGGTACTCTAGAAAACACTAAATTGGCCGTAATACTTTATCTATCTTTGAAGGTTGTAATGTGTTTTCTATTTGATAAAATAATAAGATAGGCAGGTTTACTAATTATTGATATACAACTGCTAAACCAATTGGGATGTTTATTTAAATTTGAGGACAACTTTACTTTCAGATTTTTTATTTAATTTTGTGTTTGTTGGAGAAGAATGGGCTGACATCTATGAATGCCTGCTCCTGATTGCTAAAGTCTTAGTCCATCAACAGAGGCTAGTGAGGAAGGAGAGAGTGCAGCTGAATTGCATTAAAGGCAGGATTTCAGGGAACCCGTATATGACTAAAAGGCATGGGAAACTGGCTCCCTTTGGTACCCAGGAGGTATAGTCAAAGGAACAGGTTCTCCCCTACAGAGTAGTTGCTATATTTATCTTCTTGCTGTTGGCACTCATCAGTTACATGTGCTATAAATACAGGTTGATCCCTCCCCTCAGGAAGAAGGTAAAGAGGGAGAGAGGGCACACCTTTACTTATGTTTTGGCTAGAGAAGGCTTCAGAGACAGCACAGAAAATAATCCAAGATGGAATACAAAAAGAAAAAAAAACAACTTAAGGAGGGAGAGGCAAGTTGATAGTAGAGCCATAGAAATTGGTGATTCAGGAAGAAGTCTGAATCCTACATGAGTTATTTACTGGCTGGATGACACTGAGGCTGGATTTGAACTCAAGTCTTCATGACCCTAGGCCCAGCTCTCCACTGCATGACCTAGCTGCCAGAAGCAGCCTGATGGCTCCCACTCTCAGGAGCTTGGCCCATGTTAGTGTTGTACTCAATGCAGACACCCTACTGCAGGTCAGGTGCCTCTCTGGCAGTAGGATTACTGGACCGTGCCTCTATGTGCAGTTCTAATTCATCTTAAACAGGGAACATGTATGAAAACCCACAGGCATAAAATGAATTGGAGGTGATTATTTATTGTGCAAATGACTCGCTATGCGATTCTTTTAATAGAGAACTACCCTTTTGGGGGGAAGAAGAAAACAAAATCTCTATATTAATATATACTATTAAATTATCTATTATATGCTCTCATAGCCTGAGTTTGCCCATATTAAAAAAATAATGTACTTACACATTATAACCTCTTTCCATGTATAACTCTAATACCACTTGCTCCAAACTGAAATCGATGGTCTGATCCAAACCTTTCAGTGTTCCTTGTGAAAAGAATAATGAAATGTTTTTGGTTATCTCAGTTTATAAGTTCACAGTACAATATATAATAATCCTAGAAAACTAGTCCCTCAGATACAAATTAGACACGTTAAAAAGGCTACTTTCTACATCCATGGCATCTGCAGCAGTGAGCTGTCATGTCCTCTTCTAGAGAGCTAGCTAGATATGAGGGTTTGGCTGTGTGACAAATAATGGAATGGTTGTGTGGATGCCTTTTGCAGAAACGGGAAGGATGGCATCTAAATTAAAAGCAAGAAACAGCCTCTAAAGTATACTTAATTTTAGGGCCCAGGAAGGAAACCATTAAGGGTTTCAATCATTTATTCTTGTTGATTGGGAGTAGAGAAAGCAAATTACTATCACACAGACCTGCTTAAGTCACATGGAAGCCTTTGTCACATGAGCCTGACTCACGAGCGTTGTGATACCCTCTGATCCTCAAGAAGTATATATACGTGTATATATGTATGTATGTATGTGTGTATATATATACATATATACACGTATATATGTGTGTATGTATGTATATATGTATACATATATATACACATACATGCATGCATACATATTTGTATATATGTACATACATACATACATATACACACTTGGGGGTTAGCATTTTTCTTTGGGTGTCACTCATGGGAAGAGTATTCGTGTGATGTGGCCAGATGAGACTCTGGGTAGCCATTAAGGAGCACCCTGGCTTTAAAAACCCAGATGTTGGTGCTTCTCTCTCTGCTAACTATGTATGTATTGCTGTGGTCAGTTAGAAGTCCTGTCTGTTGATTTGTGTTATTTGCTCTGTGGATGTAATTTCTGTTTGCATTTTGCTCCGAAGTTTAGGGTGCTGACTCTCCCTGAATTAAGTGAAATATATATACACATAAATATTATATATATATATATATAATATGTGTGTGTATAATATATACATATATGTACCCATACATACATAATACATATACACACATACATACATATGTTTGATTAAAGTAAGTGTGTTGACCTCTTTAAAGTTGCTTTCCTTTAGAAAAGCAGACCAAAGATCCTGTGCTAGCAGCCATCCTGTGTGCTGGTGTTATTAGTCTTATACCCCCACAGTAGCTGGAAGCAACATTGTTGCTACAAAATGGAAATCCATTGGGGTTTTCCTGAGCAGGTTCAAATTCTGCCAACTACACCATTACGAGCAGAAAATAGCTTAACAATACAAGACACTAGCAGAAATCTAGCTAGTTAACTCGATCCTAGACTCTCTGTATGAGAAGGGCCCCATCAACTTTACAATAGTCCTTTGTGGAGAACTTATCCAATAATTATAGTGGTAAGAATAAGAATAAATATATATAGTGCTTACTAGATGCCAAAATGCATTTCATTGATGAGCATGGTTAATGCACACCTAAATTAAAGGTGTTTGACTATCATTGTCACATTTAAAGAAATGCTTCCATGAATATAGGAATAATAAATTATGTGCATTGCACACTACCTGATTACTCATTGAAGCTCATAAAATACTTTATTATACAAGAGGTGGTCTTGTACCTTGTTTTATGTTTTGATATCAGTTTAACGTCTAAGCAGCTTTGCTGCTTATGGTTATGTTCTGACCATAGGCAGCATACTGAAGTGCACTGTCCTTGTTGGTGTCCACAAGATTAGGGTCTGCAGCATGTTCCAGCAGGATAGTTGCACACTCTTCCAGCTGACACTGTACAGCCTGTCAATATAGTATAGAGAAAGAGATAATAAATACTCTAATATAAAATTTAGTATACTAAAACATCATTAGTGATATTTAAATAAGTTAGTAAAGCATGTTTTCTTAATCAAAGAGAGAAATCAAAATGCATTTCATTGACGAGCATGGTTAACTAATGCATACCTTAATTAAAGGTGTTTGGCTATCATTGTCACACAGGTTTAGTCTGCGTTTTTTCTGTATTAAAAGAGACACGGTATCTGTGTATCCATGAGCACAGGTCAGGTATAGAGGTGTCCTATGGAAATGAGAGAGCTATGTGATAGCTTGATAATATACTACAACAGTCAAAATTGCTAACAATATGTATTATTATTATTATTATTATTATGCCTAACTCTAAATCACTGCCCAAATAAATGTAAGTGGCTACTATTGTCAGCCAGAGAAGTATAAAACATGCATAAGCTCTTATTGCTGAATGTGATGGACAAAATTGCCAGGTGGAAAAAACAGCAGGTAGATTAAAATTTCACTATAGATTGGCATAGGAACTAGAAACCTAATAAGGTGATGCTACAGCTTATATAGAACAAGTTCTGTGAATGGTGTGCCAAATATGCTAATTAGGTAGTGGTTTGGGAGTGGTCAGTTCTTAAAGGAACATGCAATTTTGGTACTTAGTGTCCACAAGGTTTACCCAGAAGGTGAAGGTGGGGGGAGGGGCACTGAGGGGTGTGTCTTTAAGCTTGCAATGTCACTAAGTCAAGTAATGGTACTAGGCAGTGTCCTGTTAGACAAGATAGACATGGGAGTGGACATATATCTTGACTTCTAGAATGTATAAGGTAACTGAATGAGTCAGTAGAAGATTGTCCAGTTGGTACAAGATATCTTAAGAGTCACTACAATATCATCCTGTTTATACCAGGGAAATTCTATAGAGGTCGGTTTGTTTTTGTAAAAGAGAGAGATACCCAACTCAGGGGTTACTGCCAGAGATGTGGTCTTAGGGCTGGAATCCAAGCACCTCATCAGGTTCACTTTATCCATATCATTCAGGCCATACTTCCCAAGCAGCAGCAGCAATAAAGTAATAAAGAGCAGACAGGCTTTCCATAAAAGGGGAGATGAGTTGGGATTTAAGGATGCTAGTAGTAGTACTAGCAGACTTTGATGGTTTTCCATTTAACCTGTGCAATTTCATAATTTTGCCTCACATGACCTAAAGCTACTAGGAAGGTCTCTGATTTCAAAATTGTGATAATGTGCACCTCTGTTTAAGTGTAAAGTTTGTGGCAACCTTATTCTTTTTTTTTTTATTTATTTAGTTTTCAGCATTGATTTTCACAAGAATTTGAATTACAAATTTTCTCCCCATTTCTACCCTCCCCCCCACTCCAAGATGGCGTATATTCTGGTTGCCCTGTTCCCCAGTCAGCCCTCCCTTCTGTCACCCCACTCCCCTCCCATCCCCTTTACCCTTCCTTCTTGTAGGGCAAGATAAATTTCTACACCCCATTGCCTGTGTATCTTATTTTCTAGTTGCATGCAAAAACTTTATTTTTGTTTTTGAACATCTGCTTTTAAAACTTTGAGTTCCACATTCTCTCCCCTCTTCCTTCCCACCCACCCTCCATAAGAAGTAAAGCAATTCAACATAGGCCACATGTCTATCATTATGTATAACCTTTCCACAATACTCATGTTGTGAAATACTAACTATATATATATATATATATATATATCCCTTGGCCCTGTCCCCTTTCGAAAGTGTTTGTTTTTGATTACCTCCACCCCCATCTGCCCTCCCTTCTATCATCCCCCCTTTTTATCTTCCTCCTTTTTTCCCATGGGGTAAGATACCCAAATGAGTATGTATGGTATTCTCTCCTCAGGTCAAATCTGATGAGAGCAAGATTCACTCATTCCCCCTCACCTGCCTTCTCTTCTCTTCCTACAGAACTGCTTTTTCTTGTCACTTTTATGCGAGATAATTTACCCCATTCTATCTCTCCCTTTCTCCCTCTCTCAATATATTCCTCTCTCATCCCTTAATTTGATTTTATTTCTTTTAGATATCTTCCCTTCATCTTCAACTCACCCTATGCCGACTCTCAGAGATCTCTCTCTCTATATATATATACACACATACATATATACATACCTATACACACATACACACATATATATATACATAAATGTATATATATATATATAAATATATGCATATTCCCTTCAGCTACCCTAATACTGAGGTCTCATGAATCATACACATCATCTTTCCATGTAGGGATGTAAACAAAACAGTTCAACTTTAGTAAGTCCCTTGCAATTTCTTTTTCTTGTTCTTTTTCTTGATTACCTTTTCATGCGTCTCTTGATTCTTGTGTTTGAAAGTCAGATTTTCTATTCAGCTCTGGTCTTTTCACCGAGAAAGATTGAAAGTCCTCTATTTTATTGAAAATCCATATTTTGCCTTGGAGCATGATACTCAGTTTTGCTGGGTAGGTGATTCTTGGTTTTAATCCTAGCTCCATTGACCTCCGGAATATCATATTCCAAGAACTTCAATATCTTAATGTAGAAGCTGCCAGATCTTGGATTATTCTGATTGTGTTTCCACAATACTCAAGTTGTTTCTTTTTGGCTACTTGCAGTATTTTCTCCTTGATCTGAAGAGCTCTGGAATTTGGCGACAATATTCCTAGGAGATTTCTTTTTGGGATCTATTTGAGGAGGCGATCTGTGGATTCTTTCAATTTTGATTTTGCCCTGTGGCTCTAGAATATCAGGGCAGTTCTCCTTGATAATTTCTTGAAAGATGATATCTAGGCTCTTTTTTTGATCATGGCTTTCAGGTAGTCCAATAATTTTTAAATGATCTCTCCTGTATCTATTTTCCAGGTCAGTGGCTTTTCCAATGAGATATTTCACATTGTCTTCCATTTTTTCATTCCTTTGGTTCTGTTTTATAATATCTTGATTTCTCATCAAGTCACTAGCTTCCACTTGCTCCAATCTAATTTTTAAGGTAGTATTTTCTTCAATGGTCATTTGGACCTCCTTTTCCATTTGGCTAATTCTGCCTTTCAAGGCATTCTTCTCCTCATTGGCTTTTTGGAGCTCTTTTGCCATTTAAAGTAGTCTGTTTTTTAAGGTGTTGTTTTCTTCAGTATATTTTTCAGTATTTTTGGGGGTCTCCTTTAGCAAGTCATTGACTTGTTTTTCATGGTTTTCTCACATCCTTCTCATTTCTCTTCCCAATTTTTCCTCTACTTCTCTAACTTGCTTTTCCAAATCCTTTTTGAGCTCTTCCATGGCCTGAGACCAGTTCATGTTTTTCTTGGATGCTTTTGTTGTAGGCTCTTTGACTTTGTTGACTTCTTCTGCCTGTATGTTTTGGTCTTCTTTGTCACCAAAGAAAGATTCCAAAGTCTGAGACTGAATCTGGGTGCATTTTCATTGCCTGGCCATATTCCCAGCCAACTAACTTGACCCTTGAGTTTTTCAGCGGGTTATGACTGCTTGTAGAGTTAAGAGAACTATGTTACAAACCTGGGGGGATGTACCAGCTCTGCCACCCCAGCACTCCTCCTTCCTCAAGAACCACCAACCCGGACCTGATGCAAATCTTCAGCAGGCTCTTCACTCCTGCTCTGATCCACCACTTAATTCCTCCCACCAGGTGGGCCTGGGGCCAGAAGCAGCTGCAGCTGTACTTCTGTAGCTGCCCCACCTCCGCTGCCCTGGAGGCAGTGGCCGAACCGGGAACTCCTGCCACTACTGCAGCTTTTCCCACTGACCTTCTCTGTTGTCTTTGGTGTTTGTGGGTTGAGAAGTCTGGCAACTGCTACAGCTCACTGATTCAGGGCGCTAGGGCTTGTTCCACCCGGCTCCTGGTCTGGTTGGTCCGCACTGCCCACGCTGGGCTCTGCTCCCAGCACGGTGCGGGATAGACCTCACCCGGAGACCACAGGCTGTCATGGACTAGAGCCCTGCTTCCCTCTGGTATTTTCTGCATTCTGCAGTTCTAGAATTGGTTCAGAGCCATTTTTCATAGGTTTTTGGAGGGGCTCGGCGGGGAGCTCACGCTAGTTCCTGCTTTCCAGCTGCCATCTTGGCTCCCCACCCCCGCCGCCGTGGCAACCTTATTCTTAAAGATACAGCTTTTGCATCATCATCCAAAAAAAGGGTGACACCCCACCCAACCCAGACACACCCCATTCGCAAAATTATGTTCACCAGTGACTGACCTAGAATCCCTTGGAACTAGGAAAACTGAAACTTCTCACTTAGCCCATTTGTAAAATGGGGATAATAACTTAGATTATCTTCACAGAGTTGTTGTGAGGTTCAAATGAAATCATGTCAAGCATGTTTATACCTGAAAGTGCTAAGTGACTTTCTAACTTCTTGTTTTATGTGTAGAGTTACCAAGTAAAACCTCTGTGTTCTGAATGCATGTAATATGCTATCAAGGCTAACAAATAACCAGGTGTAAATTAGATGCTTAATGTGATGTATATTTGGGGGAAAGGAGGGAGAGGACAAGGGAAGGAACAAGATACATTCATTTGTGGTAAAATGGTGAGTGTACTGGGCAGCCCCTTAAATCAACTCTTACATAATAAACCCTTATTTTGCAGTTATAAAAGGGCTGAAATCAACACATTCACTTACATAAATCTATTTTTTCTGAAATATTTTTATTAAAACTATAGTATGGGCATGTTGACAATTAAATATTAAGCTGAGAAATCTCAGATTTTCTAACTGAAGTGATGCCCTCTTAAATATTGGAATTAATTACAAGTCTTTGAAGTTGGAGCAATTTGGTATGTTAATTAGCTTTATATGCTAATAAGATTTTGGCCAAATCTGTTGTGGAACTTCCTTGGACTAAATGATAATTAAATGCAAATGAAAAGTGGAAGTAGGAGCAGACAAGAGGGATAGTTGCCTAGGGTGTAACAGGTAGGAGTGCTTAATCAGGAATATTTTTGATATTGCCTTTAATTATAGTACACTATATATGGCATAGAGTCATGTATTTTGTCCTCTATAAGGTCATGTGTTAGAGAAGCTCTTCTCAAAGGATGGTCCAGGAACCATGGGGTGTCCCTGACACCCTTTCAGGTCAAGAGATCACAACTATTTGAATAGTGATACTGTTTTAATTTCTAAGATGATAGATAGGAATAGCTATAAACCCACATTGACAAATGTTTTGGAGAGGTCTCAATTTGGAGACTAAAGACTGATATATTCTGAATATCTCCCTCTTTCTTTCCCCCTCAAAGAGCAGTACTGGCAACTTTAGCAGAGGCTCATAGCAGGGATGGATGTTTGGTTGCATAAGACCTGAGAGAGGAGCTGAAGCTGTTCCTGAGCCCCAAACTACTATCTAGGATGGTATATTTTGAATTCAGTGGGCAACATGACCTAACATTCTTGCCAAAGAAGGGAGACTAACCTTCCTTAAATAAGACCTGGAGCATATTCTCCAGATGACAAACCTTTAATAGCTGCCCTCTTTTGTAGTGCATCAAATCTGAACTGCCTTGCTGTGAAGTTGCTATACCTATATTCAAGCCTACCTTATTAATCCTACAAAGGTTCTCAACACTACTTTTCAAAATACAAGGTCCATTCTAGTCAAATTTGTATCTTCTCTACTCTAGCAATATGTTCTGCTCCAAACCTTCATATAATATGTTTTCTTCATCTAAAATACTCCCCATTTTCTGCCTGTACTTAGATGTAATGCTAATATAAATTTGAAGACCTTCCCATCCATTGATAGGCCTGTGTGACCTGCTTAAGTTACATGAAAGCCTAAGTTACATGAAGCCTGTGGTGGGAAGAGTTTGCTGACTAGGTGGAACAGGAAGGGGTGGAGCAGGAAGGGTGGAGCAGAACAGAAGAAGTTGGCCGGAGCAGTTAGAGCTGAGAGAGAGAGAGAGGCAGCAGGCAGGCAGGCAAGCAGCTAGCTGTGAGATTTTGTTTGTGGGAAGGCCAGAGCAGGGGGAAGGCTTTGGGATGGTGTAGCTCCCTGTGGTGTTAATCTGTATTAACTTCTTTGTTGCTATGATGGATTAGATTTTCTGGTGTTGGAATTCGGTTTTCTGGTGTTTGAATAAATGTTTTGGTTCTGTATTCTATATGGAGAGTCTGTTATATTTCGTAATTCAGAAGTACATCAGCATATTCATAGTCACTGTTGGCCCTGTGAATATTGTGTTGGCAATACTTTTGGCATCACAAACAGGATTGCAAGGTATCAGATCTGTATTTGGAAGCAGGAGGGCTTTAAAGGAAGAAATAGATATCCCAGGATGGGAGATCTACTTTATTCCTCCCTAGTAAGGGAATGTGCTAAAAGCACCCGACCCTGTGAAAACTGGGAACTGAGGCTACAGAAGGGAGAACATAGACATTTGGAAAGATATTTGTAAGGAATACCAATAAAACCAGGGAAAGAAGTGGCAGGGGTGTGTAGGAGAGGCTGGGTTTTACTGATAAGCTTTTGTCTTATGTGTAAAAGCAGAAACAAACTGCTGCAGAAGAAAACTCAAATGGAAAGGGAGTTGGTTGGTTTGCTGCAGTGTTCAGACTTCCCTTTGGAAGAGCAAGCTGGAGGGTCTCAAGTGGTAGAAGAACAAATTACTGTTTGGGAGTTGACTGGTTTGCATGAGACTCTTTCTGTTCGTTTAGCTAGAAAAAGTGAAAAGCTAACAAAAGGAATGTGCATGCAGCCTTTGGACAAGCAGAGCCTAGTTGCCTCGAGGACTGCCAGGAGAATGTGTGGGAAGAAAATGAAACAATGTTAGATGAGGCTTCTTGGGCAGATGATCATCCAATACTAAGAAGAAGGCAGGACAATGAGGAAGGAAACACAATGTTCAAGGAAATAAGGATTTTACTCATCAGGTCACCAATATTTTGATTTGGTTCACCTAAAGGATGGGAGAATTGTTAATATCTTGGATGGTGAGAATCTGTGATGAAGGGGCCACAGGAGTACGGATAGATAACATAGGTTGCTTTAAATTCATATGTGTTAGTCAGAATCCTGTTGTACAGCAAGCTTTTAGGGAACACCATATGCTAGGAGGTTACAATAGGACCAATCTAACAGCTTTAGTGGTGGATGGATGTAACAGACAATGTGCTACTGACTCTATATGGCCTAGTGGAGATAGATCCTGGTCTTTGCTTAGGGACTGGATGAGAAAAGTTGAGGAGGCAATGAAAACTGCAATTATGACCAGAAACATCAAGGTTTATTATGATACCCCCTTAGCAGTTTCTTATAGAAAAATAATAGTGAAGACAGTGCCTCCTGCTTATAAGCACTTAATTCTGACTCTACTAATTGGGGTGATACAGCACCATCTTTCAGAGATACTGGATAACATTTCACAGGGCATGGGGAAAAGAGAAATTTCCTTGAGCAAGGAGTAAATTGTCAGCGATTTCGAAGTCAGAATAACAAGGAAAGAATTGTTTACTGCTCTATTGAGAGCAGGGGTGGATTTTGGAAGAATAGATGATATTCCAACTAATGAGCTATATAACATGTACCTAGAAGAGGGGCTTAATATTGGACAGAATACAGAAGTAAGAACTGCTCCTCCAGAATCCTTGTATCCAAGTTTGTCACGCCTTCAGGGAGAATAGGAAATTGGCCAAACCACAGCTCAAATTAAAGAAATACACAGACGGGATTACAGACCCCATATCAGTTTGACTATATATTGAAAAAATGGATCAAATACTGTAAGTAGGGTGTTAATAGATACTGGGGCAGAGGCCCCCCTTCTATATGGAAACCCTGAAAAGTTTAAACATGGAGCTCCTATTGCCAGGATAGGACTGGGTGGGGCTGAAACATCAGCCAGACAAGTCAAACTAATGATGAAAATTGGATAATTAACTAATAAAGAATATACCGTGGAGGCAGAGCCAAGATGGCACTATGAAAGGAAGGTACTATAGGAGCTCTCTCATAAATTCTGTCAGATATGTCTAAAAAAGTGAATCTGAGCAGATTTGAGAGAGTTAGAAGCTACTAGTAGAGCAAGAGGGGCAGGAGTGCCAGGCACCAGCAAGGGCACCAGACTAAACCAACTGGGAACAGCAGAGGAATCCAGTCATTGTGCCAGTCTATAAGAGAACTGGGCAAGAGAAACACTGGAGCAGGAACAGGCCCAGGGCAGAAGTACCAGCTAAGGCCACGATCAAGCCCCAGGCCTCTCAGCCCAGGATGGGAATTTTTCAGAGCCATGGGATACAGCAGTGCAGAGCCTGCAGCTGCGGGAACAGCTAGCCTGGATGCCTCCAACTCACAGTCTAAAGGTTTGAAACTCACCTTCTTGAACTCATGGCATCCATGATGGCCAGGTAAAATGACTCTCATCCCTCCCTTGAATAAACCCAGACAATACTACCTCAGGAGAAACAGAGGAGCCAGAAGGGGGACTTCAGTAGCACAAGAAGTTGGGGAGAGAGACATTCTTGTGGGGGTAGAAGGAGACTAGTGCAGGAAAAGAGGTGTCCCAGCAGCCCTCACCTCAGCAGAACAATGAGAGTAACTGAGCCCCAAGGTGGGGAGCTAACAAATGTCAATTCCAGGACCCCCAATGTGGCTTTGAAGAGCCATGAGAAGTGGCAGATATCAGCACAGACAACAGCTGAGACTACCAATGCTGTAGAGCAGTTCTGGGGAAGAGGAGACTACTAGCAGCCAGACCAGCCCTCCCCCACATCTCATGAAACCAGAGGCCATAACACATAAAGCCAGATCCCAACACAAGAAACTTGAGACAGAGCCTCTTGAGCCCCAGAAGCAGAGATCCACTTTAGAAACCAGGAGGGAAAAAAAACACCATGAAAAAGCACACTAAGAAGCTTTCAAAGACCATTGGTTCCTATTACAGAGACAAGGAAGATCAAAATGCCAATTCAGAAGAGGACAGCATGGACACTATACCCACATCTGAAACCTCAAAAGGGAAAGTGAACTAGTCTCCAGACCAGAAAGCATTCCTGGAAGAACTGGAGGAGGACTTTAAAAACCAAATTAGGGAGGTAAAAGAAAAAATGCAAAAAAAAATCACTAATGAAAACAAATCTTTAAAAAGTAAAATTGGTGAAATGGTTAAGGAGAATCAGAATATAAATGGAGAAAATGTCTCATTGAAAAATAAAATTGAGAGGAGGCAGGGGTGAAGCCAATATGGTGCTGTGAAAGGAAGGAACTATCAGAGTTCTCTCACAAATTCTGTCAGATAAATATAAAAAAGTGAATCTGAGCAGATTTGAGAGAGCTAGAAGCCACTAGTAGACTGAGGGGGGTAGGAGCGCTGGCACATGGATAGGCACCAGACCAAACCAACTGGGAATGGCAGAGGAATCCAGCAGGCACGCCGGCCTGGGAGAGCACTGGGTGAGTGAAACGCGGTAGCAGGAACAGGCCCAGAGTGGAAGTACTGGCTATGGCTGCCAGCGAGCCCAGGACAGGAGTCTGTCTGTTGGAGCACAGAACCTGTGGCCTTGGAAGCAGATAGCCCTTTGGCCTCAAACCTCAGGCAAAAGCAAGGGGACCAGACCAAACCAACCAGCAACAGCAGAGGAATCCAGCCAGCACACAGGTCTGGGAGATCCCTGGGTGAGCACAATGCTGAAGCAGGAACAGACCCAGGGCAGAAGAACCGACTATGGCCTGCAATCGAGCCCCAGGCTTCTCAGCCCAGGTCCAGAGTCTTTCAGAGCACAGAGCCTGCAGCCGCAGGAGCAGCCAGCCTGGAGACCATCAACCCACAGTCTAAAGGTTTGAAATTCACCTTTTTGGACTCCTGGTAGCCAGGATATACAGGTAAAATGGCTTGTATTCCTCTCTTGAATAAACTCAGAAAATAAAGCCTCAGGAGAAAGAGAGGAGCCAGAAGGGGGGCTTCAGCAGTGAGAAAAGTGGAGGAGAGGGCCCTTCCTGTGGGTGGTGGCAGGAGACTAGCTCAGGAAGAGAGGGGTCTCAGCAGCCTTCACCTTAGCAGAACAACGAGAGTAACTGAGCCCCAGGGGGTGGAGTTAACTAACATCAATGCCAGGACCCCAGATTTGGCTTTGCACAGCCAGGGGAAGTGGCAACCACCAACACAGACACAAGCTGAGACCACCACTGCTGCAGAGCAGTCCTAGGGAAGAGGAGACTACCAGCAACCCCCACACCTCACAAAACCAGAGGCCATAGCACATAGAGCTAGATCCCAACACAAGAAACTTGGGACAGAGCCCCCTGAGGCTCAGAAGCAGAGATCCACTTCAGAAACCAGGAGGGGAAAAAATACACCACGAAAAAGAATTGTAAGAAGCTTTCAAAGACAGTTGACTCATATTATGGAGACAGGGAAAACCAAATTACCAATTCAGAAGAGGACAGCATGGACACTACACCCACATCTGAAACCTCAAAAGGGAAAGTGAACTGGTATCCAGACCAAAAAGCATTCCTGGAAGAACTCAAGGAGGACTTTAAAAACCAAATTAGGGAAGTACAAGAAAAATGGAAAAAATGGAAAAAAATTCATTGAGGAAAACAAATTGTTAAAAGGTAAAATCAGGGAATTGGTTAAGGAAAATCAGAATATAAACAGAGAAAATGTCTCATTGAAAAGTAAAATCAACCAAATGGAAGAGGAGATAGAGCAGACAAAGGAAGAAAACAAAACATTAAAAATTAGAATTGGGCAAGTAGAAGCTAATGACTCTATGAGACATCAAGAATCAGTCAAACAAAATCTAAAAAATGAAAAAATAGAAGAAAATTTGAAATATCTGATTGGAAAAACAACCAACCTGGAAAATAGATCCAGGAGAGACAATCTAAGAATTATTGGTCTACCTGAAAGCTATGATGAAAAAAAGAAACTGGACAGTATCTTCCATGAAATCCTTAAAGAAAATTGCCCGGAGGTCCTACAACCAGAGGATAAAACTGTCATCGAAAGAATGCATCGATCACCCCCAGAAAAAGATCTCAAATTGAAAACTCCAAGAAACATTACAGTCAAATTCCAGAACTACAAGGTCAAGGAGAAAATATTGCAAGCAGCTAGAAAGAAACAATTCAAATATCAGGGAAATACAGTCAAGATCGCACAGGATCTTTCAGCTTCTACATTAAATGATAGGAGAAATTGGAATATGATATTCCGAAGGGCAAAGGACCTGGGACTACAACCAAGGATCAACTACCCAGCAAAATTGAGCATAATTTTCCAGGCAAGGAGATGGACATTTAATGAAATAAGGGAATTCCAGACCTTCCTGATGAAAAGGCCAGAACTCAATGGAAAATTTGATCTCTAAATACCAAACTCGAGAGACATAAAAAGGTAAATGGGAGAAAAAAACCCTAGTTAATCAATAAGGCTAATTAATTACATCCTTATATAGAATGATTTTGTTTTATATATGTTTGATATTTATATAGGTCAATCTAGAGAACAGTATATTTATTATGACAATGAAAGGGGTATTCATAGACTGTGGATGTCATTATAAAATAACCCATATAATGATAAAAATATAATTTTAGAGATATAAAGGTATGGTTCTGGGAGAAGAGGTAAGGAGGTAGTAGAAAAGGGTAAATTACATCACATGAAGAGGCACAAAAACATATTGTAGTAGAGAGAAAGAAGGGGGGGGGGCAGAGCAGTATCTGAGCTTCACTCTCATCAGATTTGGCTCAAGAAGGGAATAAAATAACCTGAGAAGTGTAGAAATCTAACTTGTTCTACAGCCAGTAGGAGGGGAAAAGGGGAAAAAAGGTAGGGGGGTGGTCAAAAGGGTGGGAAGAAGTAGCAAGTGGGAAATGGGAAGATGAGGAAGGGGAATCAAGAGGGAGGGTAAGCTGAGGAAGGCAGCATTCAAAAGCAAAATTTTGTTGAGGAATGGTAAGGGAAAGGGAGAAATAAAAGCATAAACGGGGGAAATAGAATGGAGAAAAAGGCACAGATAGTAATCATAACTGTGAATGTGAATGGGATGAATTCTCCCATAAAACAAATGAATAGCACAGTGGATTAAAAACCATAATCGTATGATATGCTGTATACAAGAAACACATTTGAAATAGAGGGATACACACAGGATAAAGGTAAAAGGCTGGAGTAGAATATACTGTGCTTCAGCTAAAGTAAAAGAAGTTGCAATCCTAATCTCAGACAAAGCAAAAGCAAATAGAGATCAAATTAAAAAAGATAAGGAAGGACACTACATCCTGCTAAAAGGCACCATAAACAATGAAGCAATATCATTGTTTAACATATACGCCCTAAGTGGTATGTCATGCAAATTCTTAGAGGAGAGGTTAAGAGAGTTACAGGAAGAAGTAGACAGCAAAGCCATAATATTGGGAGACCTCAACCTCCCCCTCACTGAACTTGATAAATCTAACCTCAAAATAAACGAGAAAGGAGTTAAGGAGGTGAACAGAACCTTAGAAAAAGCAGATATGATAGATCTCAGGAGAAAACTGAATGGGGATAAAAAGGAATAACTTTTTTCTCAGTGGTACATGGCACATGCTCAAAAATGGACCATGTACTAGGGCATAAAAACCTCACAATCCAGTGCAGAAGGGCAGAAAAGCATCCTTTTCAGATCATGATACAACAAAAATTATTTGTTATAAAGAACCAGGGAAAATAAGCTAAAAATTAATTGGAAACAAAATAATCTAATTCTAAAGAATGAATGGGCGAAAGGACAAATCATAGAAATAGTAGCTTCATTCAACAGAATGACAATAATGAGACAACATACCAAAACTTATGAGATGCAATAAAAGCAGTTCTTAGGGGGAGTTTTAGATCTCTAAATGCTGACATGAATAAAATAGAGTAAAAAGGAGATCAATGAATTGGGCATGCAGCTGAAAAACTAGAAAAAAAATTGAAAATCCCCAATTAAATACCAAATTAGAAATACTGAAAATAAAAGGAGAGATTAATAAAATTGAAATCAAGAAAATATTGAATTAATAAAAACAAGAGCTGGTTTTATGAAAAAAATAAAATCGATAAACCTTTGGTCAATTTGATTTAAAAAAAGGAAAAAGAAAATCAAATTACCAGTATCAAAAATGAAAAGGGTGAATTCACCTCTAATGAAGAGGAAATTAAAACAATGATTAGGAATTATTTTGCCCAATTGTATGCCCATAAATTTGACAACCTTAGAGATATGGATGAATACCTACAAAAATAAAAATTGCCCTGGTCAACAGAAGAGGAAGTCAAATACCTAAATAACCACATCTCAGAAAAAGAAATTGAGCAAGTCATCAATGAACTCCCTAGGAAAAAATCTCCAGGGCCAGATGGTTTTACATGTGAATTTTATCAAATATTTAAAGAACAATTAATTCCTATACTTTATAGACTATTTGGAAAAATAGGTGGAGTCCTACCAAATTCTTTTTATGACACAAATATGGTACTAATACCCAAACCAGGATGAGTCAAAACAGAGAAAGAAAATTATAGACCTATTTCCCTAATGAATATTGATGCAAAAATTTTAAATAAAATATTAGCAAAAAGATTGCAGAAACTTATCAGGAGAATAATACACTACACCCAGGTAGGATTCATTCCAGGGATGCAAGGCTGGTTAAATATTAGGAAAACTATTAGCATAATTGATAATATCAATAACAAAACTAGCAGAAACCATATGATCATCTCAATAGATGCAGAAAAAGCCTTTGACAAAATACAACACCCATTTCTATTAAAACACTATAAAGCATAGGAATAAATAGAACCTTCCTTAAAATTATAAATAGAATCTACCTAAAACCATCCACAAGCATTATTTGTAATGGGGATAAGCTAGATGCATTCCCAATAAGATCAGGGGAGAAAAAAGGATGTCCATTATTACCTCTACTATTGAATTTGGTACTAGAAACGTTAGTAGTAGCAATAACAGAAGAAAAAGAAATTGAAGGAATTAGAATAAGCAAAGCAGAAACTAAATTATCACTTTTTGCAGATGATGTGATGATTCACTTAGAAAATCCTAGAGAATCAAGTGAAAAACTACTTGAAATAATAAACAACTTTAGCAAAGCTGTAGGATATAAAATAAGCCCACATAAATCCTCGGCATCCCTATACATTACTAACAAAGCCCAACAGCAAGAGATAGAAAGAGAAATTCCATTTAAAGTTACTGTAGACACTATAAAATATTTGGGTGTCTGCATGACAAGACAAATCCAGGGCCTATATGAACATAATTATGAAACACTTCACACAAAGTCAGATCTAAATAAATGGAAAAAAACATCAGTTGCTTGTGGAGAAGCCAAGCTAATATAATAAAAATGACAATTTTACCTAAATTAATGTACTTATTCAGTGCCATACCAATCAAACAACCAAAACATTATTTTACAGAGCTGGATAAAATAATAACAAAATTATCATCTGGAAGAACAAGAGGTGCAGAATACCTAGGGAATTAATGAAAAGAAATGCTATGGAACGTGGCCTAGCAACAGCAGATATAAAATTTTACTGTAATGCAGCAGTTATCAAAACTACTTGGTACTGGCTAAGAAAGAGAGGTGTGGATTCGTGGAATAGATTAGGTACACAAGACACAGTAGTCAACAACTATAGCAATCTACTTTGATAAACCCAAAGAATCCAGCTTCTGGGCTAAGAATTCACTATTTCAGAAAAACTGCTGGATAATTGGAAAATGGTAGGGCAGAAAGTGGGCATAGACCAATATCTTACACCATATACCAAAATAAAGTCCAAATGGGTTCATGACTTAGGAATAAAGGCTGATACTATAACCAATTTGGGTAACTAGGGAATAGTTTACCTATCAGATTTATGGAAAAGAAAAGAATTCATGTCACAAGAAGACATAGAGATCATTACGAAATGCAAAATGGATAATTTTGATTATGTTAAATTGAAAAGTTTTTATATAAACAAAGCCAATGCAACAAAGATTAGGAGGGAAGCAGAAAATTGGGAGAAAATCTTTACAACTCGTGTCTCTGGTAAAGGCCTCATCTCTAAAATATACAAGGAACTGAGACAAATTTATGGAAATACAAGTCATTCCCCAACTGAGAAGTGGTCAAAGGATATAAACAGTCAGTTTTCAGAGGAGGAAATTAAAGATATCTATAGGCATATGAAAAAATGCTCTAAATCACTACTGATTAGAAAAATGCAAATCAAAACAACTCTTAGGTACCACATCTCTCCTGTTAGATTGGCTAAAATGACAAATGAAAATGATAAATGTTGGAGAGGATGTGGGAAAATTGGAACACTGTTACATTGCTGGTAGAGTTGTGAACTGATTCAGCCATTTTGGAGAGCAATTTGGAAATATGTACAAAGTGCTATAAAAATGTGCATAGCCTTTGACCCAGCAATACCAGTTCTAGGGCTGTATCCCAAAGAGGTCACACAAGTGGGAAAAGGACCCATATGTACAAACATATTTATAGCGGCTATTTTTGTAGTAGCAAAGAACTGGAAATTAAAGGGATGCCCATCAATTGGGGAATGGCTTAATGAGTCATGGTATATGAATGTAATGGAATACTATTGTGCTATAAGAAATGGGGAAGATATGGATTTTATAATAACCAGGCAAAACCTACATGATATAATGCTGAGTGAGCGGAGCAGAACTGGGAGAACATTATACCCAACCACAGATCTATTGATTCTGTGATGACTAACCTTGATAGACCTGGCTCTTCTCAGCAATATGAGGTTTAAAGACAACTCCAAAGGACTCATGATGGAGAGAGCTATCTACATCCAGAGAAAAAACTGTGGAGTCTGAAAGCAGATTGAGGCAAACTATTTGCTCTCCTTTTTCCTTTTTTCCTCTTTTGTTTGTTTTTTTTTTTGGTGTTATTTCTTCTTTCTTATGATTCATTCCATCGGTCATAAGTCTTCTTTACAACCTCACTATAGTATAAATAAGTTTCATGCAAAGTTATATGTAGAAGATCTATTGGATTCCATGCTGTCTTGGGGAGGAGGGGTAAAGGGGGAAGAAAATCTGGAACTCAAAATCCTGCGGAACTGAGTGTTGTAAACTAAAACTTAAAAATCCTAATTTAATAAAAAAAAAGACTATTCCATGGTAATTGTACCAATTCCTGAATACATCATTGGAATACAAATACTGTGATTTATGACTCTAAATTTACCTGAGGGGAGATACCAATTTGCAGTAAGGAAGATATGAAATAATTCCTATATGTTTATTGGGAAATATAATATGGGCTCAATCACTTTACCTGAACCTTCTGAGGTAGTTACTGTAAAGTAGTATCATTTGCCAGGTGGGAAACATGAAATTATCAATACTATAAAGGAATGTGTTGAGGCACGATTGTTAATCCCTCCAACCACTTGATGGAATAATCTTTTCTGGACAGTCTGAAAGTTAGATGGGACGTGTGGAACGGCAGTAGATTATAGACAATTGAATAAGCTGACTCTTCCCTTGTACGCTGCTGTTCCAGATACCAGTAACTTAATAAAAGTTTCTAGAAATATGATGGGACTTGGTATGTGGTTATTGATTTAGCCAATGCTTTCTTTACTATCCCAATAGATTTCAAACAGTGGGACCAGTTTGCTTTATCTTATGGTAGTACATCAAGCTATCAAAACAGAACAAGGAGGACACTGTCATATATTCACTGATTCATGAGCAATAACTAATGCGTTAGCTACCTGGATGCCCATGTGGAAAAATCAAAATTGAGAAATTCATGGCAAACACGTCTGGGGCAAAGCATTTTGGCAAGATATATGGGACATGTCTTTGGTTACTAATTTGTCAATTTTTCATGTAGATGCTCACATGGCCCTCACCACACCAGAACATGAGTACAATGCACATACTGATTGGCTAGCAAGCATTGCTACTCAACATATTGTTCCTACTCTGACACCAACTGATGATCCAGTACTAGCAAAATGGGTCCATCAAACAGCTGACCATTTAGGGGTGTGGATCACACACCAAGGGGCACAAGATCAAAGTATTAGCATCTCTCATTCATTGTTAAAAAAAAGTAGCAGAGGAATATTATATGTGTCAATTGCCAAAGGAACAGACTGTAACTAGGGAGATAGTAAGGAGAAAAGTTCCAGCCCAAATTTGTCAGATTATATTGGAGTCCTGCTCCAAGACAAAGGATTCAAATTTATATGTATTTGTGTTGTCACCTATTCAGATATATTAGAGGTTGTCCTTACAATAATGTGACCCAGAAAAAATACCTATAAAACTCTAGATATCATAAATCTATATTATGGAACCCCAATGAGTATTCAAAGTGACAAATGGTTACCCAACCAATAGAACTAAGATGGCCTCTATTCCCTCCCATGACCATTACCAATTTGAATATTAATAATTTTAAGAGAATTAGACTTGGGCAAGCATAAGCTAATGACATTAAGAATGCATGTGTCAAACAACAAATCAGAAATAATCAATTTTATCAAAAGAATGATAATAATAAGACAACACATCAAAACTTATGGGATGTAGCCAAAGCAGTTCTTAGGGGAAATTTTATATCTCTACATGCTTACAATGAATAAAATAGAGAAAGAGGAGATCAGTGAATTGGGCATGCAACTGAAAAAGCTAGGAAAAAGAACAAATTGAAAATCCCCAATTAAATGCCAAATTAGAAATTCTGAAAATCAAAGGAGGGATTAATAAAACCAAAGTAACAAAACCATTGAATGAATAAATAAAACTAAGAGCTGGTTTTATGAAAAGACTGATAGAATAGATAAAACTTTGCTATTTTGATTTAAAAAAGAAAGAAGAAAACCCTCTTACCAGTATGAAAAATGAAAAGGGTGAATTCACAACCAATAAATAGGAAATTAAAGCATTAATTAGGAGCAATTTTGCCCAACTGTATGCTAATAAATCTGACAATTTTAGTGAAATGGATGAATACTGACAAAAATACAAATTGCCCAGATTAATAGAAGAGGAAATAGAATACTTAAATAATCCCATTTTAGAAAAATTGAACTCCCTAAGAAAATATCTCCAGGGCCAGATGGATTTGCAAGTGAATTGTACAAAACATTTAAAGAACAATTAATTCCAATACCATATATACTATTTGGAAAAATAGGTGAAGATGGAGTCCTAACAAATTCCTTTGACACAAATATGGTGCTGATACCTAAACCAGGAAAATCCAAAACAGAGAAAGAAAATGATTGACCATTTTCTCTAATAATACTGATGCAAAAATTTAGATGATATGTTAACAAAGAGAATAAGGAGGGAAGGGAGGGAGAAAAAATTTAGAACTCAAAATTTTACAAAAATGAATGTTGAAAACTATCTTTACTTGTATTCAGAAAAAATACTACTAAGAAAAAAAGAAAACATTAAAACACTATTTGAAGGTAAATTACTACTGGATATTATATAAAAGAATTAAGACTTAAACAACTAAAATGCCTGCATTATGTTCATTTCAACAAATTTCAAACTGTCCTAATGACTCATGTAGGTGCTGAAAGATTCCACTTTTTATTTTATTGCTAATCCTATTCTTTTTTTGAGCAATAAAATATTAGAAACATAAAGCTTAGGGTAGAAGGGATCTCAGAGGATATCTAGCCCAACTTCACTATTTTAGAGATGAGAAAAATGCAGCTGAAGAATGTCAAGTGACTTGTCTACATTCATACAAGGAGTATGTGGGATGGGACATGAACCCAGTTTCTCTGACTTTAATCTATGTTCTTTCCACTAGAGTGTCCCTGCTTCTCTTAAAGTATTAAGTATAATAGAATATTTTCCAGCTGCTGGGCATATAGCACTCTATCTTCAGCCTTAATGTAAAGGTACTATGAAACTAGTATCCATGTAGATCCCAATTCCAGGTTACAAGCTGAAGGCTCAGATTTGATAGCAGCTTTTAGATTCTTTTCTTGGACTTATTTTGTTGTGGTGAGAAGCAATTCAAAGATTCCTCAAAAAGCAAATAAGGAATACTACTTTCTTCATCACATAATACAGAAGAGGTCTGGTATGAGGGTGATAGGACTGAAAAATGTTTTATATCTATGTCTTATTTCATTGGAAAATAACTTAATTGAAAAATTAGAGTTACTATTGGCTAAAAGATAGGACCACAACATCACTTTTAGGTCTGAAAAATAGATTGTCTTATTCTATGTAACATGAAAAATTTACTAAAATCTCATTGGTTTAGAAGGGAAAAAGTCACAAATATGAGGACTGAATGGAAAGTAAAATGACTTTTTTTTAAAGTCTATGTCAGGCTAGAGTCTGCTTTATTGTAAATTATGTCTCTTTAGCTTGCATTGATTATTATTTTGAGTAGGTTAGACATATTTTCAATTCCTCAGCAGTGAAGTGAGGTGTTATTTATGATGTAAGGGTTTTACAAATTGTGAATTAAAGTTTTGCATGCGCCTATGGAGACAAGTCATAGAAGTGTTTGAATTGATAAGATGCACAAAGGGGGATTTGTTTGCCATTCCATAGACTAGTATTTATATGGTATAAAATATTTTATGAGGGAAGTGGACAACAGATGATTCATGAATACCACTGTTGTTGACTGGTCATATTATTCATGATCTAAATAAAAAATACTTCAAATCAATCATTAAAAAATGAATTAGCACAGAAACATAGTATTTTAGAAGAGATAGAATTTCAGAGGGCATTCCAAACCCCTGACTTATTTGCAAATAGAAACAAAAGGACACTGAGATTCAAAAGATTAAGGAACTAGTTAGTGGCAGAGCCAGGAGTAGACCACATGGTTCTAAATCCTGCTTACTGTATCTATCTATACTACAGCACTCTGTCATTTGAGAAGAATATCTTTTACTTGTTGGCATTTTTCATTCATGGGTCATGGTATTACCCATGATGACTTGTGCAATTAAATTAAATACACAATTAAATTTATGGTTGCACAAAAAGTAAATTGAATATCCATCTTCGGAGAGCAGGAAAAAAGAAGAATTTTAGACTCAAATGATTTGGGATAATATATGGCTTTTCTACCACAACCCTGAATTAAAATATCAAAGTAACCAGAAGCAATAACTAGGGAGTGCTCAACCCCAAAACATAATAATTTGTCAAAGTACCAGAAACCTCATAAATTTAGTTTTTTTGACAAAGAAATTGGAGTTATTCACAATTAATGTGTACAAAAGAATGAAAAAAAATAATGGCAAGAAAGCAAGATGTTCCAGGGAAGTGAAAAGGACTACCAGGCCCCAGGACCAGCCCTCTAACACACTCATTCTTCATGGTAAGAGTATGGTTCCCTTTGACAATATGATTTACATGAAAATTTGTATGCAAAGGGTTCACTATTAATTAAACTGAAGAAAAAAATGTTCTCACTTTTTATTGCTCTAAGCTTCACCCCAAAACAATGAAGGTTTGAGGTTTATGGCAACAGCTCACTGACTCCTCAAGTTCAAAAGAAGTGAGAGATCACCAATTTCAAGTCTAATGATGAGTTAAGTGATGCTGTACTGTTACACTTACCTATCAAATAACGACTTTTATCAATTTGTTGATGAACACAAAACAAGGTGGAACAAATAAATATCTTATGGTGAAGAATGAGTATTTGAAGGAAAGCATATATATTTTAGAATAGCAAATCATTAAAATTAATTTTTCTTCTTATTCCTATCCCTAGTTCTTTTAACCTCTTAAAATTCTAACATTAGTACATTTATTCATACACTATAATTTTGGCTTGTATAGAAAATGTTATTTGTGACTATATATTTCATAAAGTCAGTGTCTACATTCAGATATCTGCCTTGAAAATATTTATGAATATTTCTATCATGAATAAACCATACTCTTTAATTGTCCTTATATTTAATTCAGTATTCTAGACTACAAAACTTTTTCTCAATCAATAAACTTCATAGACATTCCATCTTCAATGAGATTCCTGAATATAGTTATTTTTATTAAAATTTGATTAGGGATTTAAAAAAATTTTATCTTTAAAAATTTTATATGTAGTTTACATGACAAAAATGCTATTTATTGAGGAATAGCACTTCACTTTTTTAGTTTTAAATGCCAACAATTTCATGTATGTAGCTAGTGATATACTATTTTGCAAATGAAGAAAATGAGGAAAAGTGAGGTTCACTTATTAGATGACTAGCTTTAGGAAATTAAAATATTTTATTGGAAAAGGACATTTTTTACTTAAAATTAAATACTTTTCCTTCTGCCATTATGATTTCTCATTTCTTCTAAGGAAGGGTTTACATAGCTCATCTCTTTCTTATATATAGTGTGATACACAGTAGTTAAAAGTGCATGAGGAAACTTTCTTTTAGCTCTATTAGCATGAGCAAGTCATCTAAGCTTTCTACTCCTCAATTTCATCACCATTCAAATAGACATAAACAGAATACCTACACTACTTTCCTCACAAGGTCATGGGTAAATTCATTTGAAAAAAAAAATCTCCTAAATGTGGGATGAATTCAGCTTTATCCATGGAAAACTCTGATGTTTACAACTGTTTTCAGATCTTTGCCCTTGAAAGGCAATGAGGCCTATAGAGGTCTGTGAAAAGGACAATGAACAGGCTCTGAGGGAGAACCCTTCACATGGATGAAAGAGAAAACATTTCAAATAGCAGTTCAGGTGAAGCCAGAGCTCTGAAAGTAACCAAATTCTAGGGCTAGTTCAGTGAAAAATGCTTTAATAATGATTGTCCAAAGGTTGAGGTAAACATGAGACGGAGTTTTCTATTAAGAGGAATCCAATAGCAAGCCATTTGTACAATGAATAATCACCTCCAAATCACTTTACATCTGTGGGTTTTCATATATGTTCCCTGTTTAAGGTGAATTAGAACTGCACATAGCGTCATAGTCCTGTTATCCTACTGCCAGAGAGGCACCTGAGCTGCAGGAGGGTGTCTACATTGGGTCCAACACTAACATGGGCCAAGCTCCTGACAGTGGGAGCCATCAGGCTGCTTCTGGCAGCTAAGTCAGGTCATGCAGTGGAAAGAGAGCTGGGCCTAGGGTCATGAAGACTTGAGTTCAAATCCAGCCTCATTGTCATACAGCCAGTAAATAATTGATGTAGGATTCAGACTTCTTCCTGAATCACCAGTTTCCATGGCTCTACTATCAACTTGCCTCTCCCTCCTCAAGTTGTTTTTTTTTCTTTTTGTGTTCCATCTTGGATTATTTTCTGTGCTGTCTCTGAAGACTTCTCTAGCCAAAATGTAAGTAAAGGTGTTCCCTCTCTCCCTCTTTACCTTCATCCTGAGTGGAGGGATCAGCCAGTATTTATAGCACATGTAACTGATGAGCGCCAACAGCAAGAAGATAAATATAGCAACTACTCTGTAGGGGAGAACCTGTTCCTTTGACTATACCTCCTGGGTACCAAAGGGAGCCAGTTTCCCATGCCTTTTAGTCATATACGGGTTCCCTGAAATCCTTCCTTTAATCCAATTCAGCTGCACCCTCTCCTTCCTCCCTAGCCTCTGTGGATGTTAGCAGTCAGCAGTAGGCACTCATAGGTGTTAGCACAGTCTTCTCCAGAAAACACAAAATTGAATAAAAAAATCTGAAAGTAAGCTCCTCCTCATCTTAAAAGACTCAAAAATCTCAATTGTTTTAACAGCGAGGTATCAATAATTAGCAAACCTGCCTATCTTATTACATATTTTATTAAATAAAAACAGTATCATCTTCAAAGGTAGATAACTAAATTATTACAGTAAATTTAGTGGTTTCTAGAGCAACTAGCAACAATGAATAATTTGGGGGAAGTATTCCAAATGTAAAGAAATAAAATTTTTAATAAAGAACTATACAAATATATTTACAAATATAGTACACATTAAAACTTATGACACACATTTTCTAATACATTAGATTTTTTTCACATTTATATATTTAATGGAAACCATTACATATTATGTAAACATAGTTCATTTCACAAATGAACATTATTTCTTCTTTTAAAGCATGTAGTTTTTCTGGATCCTGATTTAGCTTTGGTATTCTTGAGGATTCATTAGTAGATGCTAATTATTAGTTAGATAAGTAGTCCTTCAAGATCTAGATTCAAGTTTAGCAGTAGCTGGGGAAAAAAGGAAAAATAAAAAAATAATTTACCTTATTTATAGATACACACATACACACACAAACACACACACATATGTATACGTGTAATTTTTTAATTTCTCTTAGGACTCATGATTCATCATGTTAAAGAATTCTGGGTTTAAGAATCATGAAAATAGTCATTGGTCCAACTCAGTCTTAAGTGTTTCCTGAGCACTTTGAAATTAAGTGACTTGCCCATGGTCTCATGGGGAGTATTTATCATAAGGAGGACTTGAACTCAAGTTTTCCTTGAAGTTACCTGCCATATGGGCTTGTTTTGAAGCTCAAATTAGATAATGTATGCATAATGCTTTGAAAAATTGTGCTATATAAATGTCAGTCACTATTATTACACTTAAAATGTATGCTGATTTTGGAGCAACTCATCAAATTGTTCATATATTTCTTTTACACCCTCTGCAGCAGGAGTTGGTATATAAGCTACATATAATTATGTTCACGGTGATCTGTTATGTTCATGTTGAGCTCTATTTCCTATTTAATTATGTTTATTTTTGCCTTTGGGCTCACAATGAAACCAACCATGACAATTATTTTATTTGCCTATTTGAGGAAAATGTAAAGCACACTTGCATTTAACTACAACTTCTATTTTTTGGATAAATTTATAACAAAGGTATCAATATGAACATTATTTTCTTCTTTCAGTACTGTTCGTCACTGGAAAAAGACTGTAAATTAAGATTCTAAGAGTTAAAGTGATATTTGTATATCAGTTTTGAATTGTGGGATTCGTAGTGTCTTCTTCCCCCTTTCCCATCACTCTCCTGAAATCACTGTGGAATCAGTCTTAAACAGAATTAAACAGAATAGAATCTCAGACTTGGATATGATTTCAATGGCTATCTAGTCTACACAATCCTTGAACAGCAATCTTCTTGACTGCATCCTCCCCCCACCCAAAGTGGTTGACTAGCTTCATATCTGAAGATCAGAAGGAGCTACACATGAATGAGGACCAATTATCCTTCTGTTTCACGGGATGTTGTGGCCAAAGACTTCATTACCTACTGACCAGACTTTTGGACCTTAGCCTCTCTGTAAGTGGCCAGGTTTGTCTTCTGGAAACAGACACGGACTGTCTCTGGGCTTGTGCTATCTTTCTAGCTTATTAGAATGAACCTGCTAGACGTTACTTTTCACTGGCATAGAAGAATCCATGGTTACTTCAAAGTGATGAAGAGGAGAGAGGTGGCACTGAAACTGCACCTTTGTGGGAGTTTTCCAGCATGTTTGAAAATCAGGTATAGCATCAAATTCCATTTTATTTGTGAACCATTTGGGACATACCTTCATCAAGTTCCCTGCTTATACTTTCTTCCAACTCCTGCTGCATCTGAAATACCATTAAAATATTATTCAGAACAATGAAGTAAGCAAGGAATAAGGAACTTGAGATAATAAACAGAACTCAAAAAAATCTTTTTAAAAATTGCAGACATCCAAAGATATTATTAATAAACTTAGACATTAGTGTAGTTTTACTTTAGTCACTGAATATAAAATATATTTGTCCAATAAAATAATACTATTATGAACATAGTTAAGAGCTTTTAACAATTAATTATATACAAAGAGACATGAACTTTGTTAGCATAGTAGTCCTGTCTCGGGTTTTGAATCTAGTTTTATTCTACTCTCAGCAAATCTTACCCTTTTTATATCCATTATTATCAAAATAACATTTTTCTTATATACTTTGAAACAATTAATTTCAAATACTAATATACTAGTTCATTAAGTTATAGACAATCTAAACACAAATGATCATTAACATATAGTGAGCAAAACAGAAAACTAAATGCCTGGAAATGATGAAACACAATACAAAAATTTCAAGGATGGGAAGAGAATATTAAATGAAAACAGCTCCAATATTTTCTGTTACAACTGAAATATTTCCTAATCCAGACAGAAACTGATTTCATTTGATTTTGTAAATCAATGCTTTGTGGTTATGTAGATCTCAGTAAAAAAAAAAAAGCTAAGAAAAATTCAGCTTCCAACTTTCAATTCCTATTACCACTTCATAGAAGTGGGAAGAGGAAACGAAATGGGAGAGCACTCTCAATAATGATTAAAGTAGTAGTTTTCTTTTCAGAAGACAAATGAAATGGTTAGAATAGTATATATTGATAGGCTGTAAATATTGCAACATACACATAAAGCCTGTGGGGAAAGCATCACCAAAACACAGTATCCTTATATATAACATTACTATTTGAATTTACACTCAAGACATTCCTCACCAAATTTGGAAGAGTAAATGCACAAAAGAGAACCTGGCATAGAACTGTGCAAATTGTCTGTTATTGTTCCTGATGATGACACTGGCAACTTCTTTTGTCCTGGCCATAAATTTGGAGGTAGGAGAGGTGTAAAGTTTGGAACTATGTCCCAGGTTTTGAGTTAGCTCTTTCTTAAACATTTCTTTGATAGCATCATTACTAGAAGAGGTCTTAGGTAATGAAAAACTTGACATTGGACAAAACCTTTACCTAAAAGATTTTAAATGGTACTTTATAATAAAGATATGCTTTGAAAAGAAATGAAAATGGAAATATTTTATAAGGAAAAACAAACGTTCAATATCATTTACAAAAAGCTCTTTTCATATGTTTAACATATATGTAAAGATATCTCTATGCCTCTCTATATATGAAATATATGGACCCACATTTATATGTGTGATATGTAAAGGGGTGTGATCAGGGGGAGCCTAGATAACTTGACATGGTTAAAAGATAAGGCTTCTGTTTTGGATTTGAAGATATTCCTAATATATATGGCATGAACTTGCCCAATGAAACCATGTTTAGCATTTTGGTCATATCTTCTTAGTAGGGCATGGTATTTGCTTTAGGTGACCAATGACACCATACTGAAGAATCCCAATATGTCTGCTCCCTTTTAAAGGCCAAATTCAGGGGCATGGCTCAGATGCATACCAGCCAGATCTCAACCAATCATCAATGTGGAATCAAGAGGCCACTAAGTAGCCAAGAAAAGGCCATTCCTTACTTTCCATATATGAGCAATATCCCAAATATGGTGTCAGTGGGCATATTCACAGTCTCTTTGGGGGCATAGCTTCAAAATCAGCACAAAAGTCTTATTCTAACTCTATTAGGCAAATAAGGCTCTTTCTTCTGGTGATCTTTCTCTCTCCATCTCTGTCTTTGTCTGTGTATACATATGTGTAATATATATATATATATATACATACATACATACATACATACATATATATATATATACACACACATACATATATATTCATGTACATATGTATGTATGTGTGTTCAGAAGCATTTGGTGTACAGAGAGTGAGATTTGAACCCAGGTCTTCCTGCCTGCAAATCTAGTAATAAATCTAGTAATAATATATTTTTTTCCACTTATATATGCATATATACCTGTATGTATTATATATTTACAATTCTAGACATTATGACGGTTTAATTAGAAAAAGACTTCAATTAAAGAAATTTGTGATAATTGTAGTTTTTTATTGTTTAATATTAGAAGTATAATGATAAGACTCCAATATGAGGTCACTTAAGCTAAGTGGTCCTAAGGCTCTTAGATTATATAGGCAAATACAGTCAGTACTTCAATATGTACTTCAATATTCTTCTGACCCTGGGTCAACAGTTAGTGCTCACAGGTTCTGACTGGAAAATACTCCTGGCAAGGTGCAGAAAACTGAATTACTCCTTTCTTTTGTTGCCTCAGATAGTCAACTCAGACCTTCTCCTAATATCTGGTCCTAACAAAGAAATCCCCACTCCCACCCGAGCCTCACTCAAGCCTGGTATCAGTGTAACCCCAAGAACATCACCACATCTGGGTCTTATTTAGGAATGCCTCCTCCCACATTTACCACTGATCGTCTCTTCTCCACCAAGAGCAATTTTTAGGGTCTCTAACATCCCTCCTTGAGCCCTAGCTCTGACATCTCCCTCCATTGCGATCTCGGTGAGTTTCTTACTCCTTTGGGGACAAATCTCTGTCTCCCTCTATTGCCATAGAAGGTATTTGTGTGTGTGCTTTGTTTCCGCAGGCTAGCTGTGCTGCACAGTAATAAAGGTCCTGTTTATATCAGCTTCCTGACTCCCAATTTCCTGCAAAGAGTCAAACCCAGGTCTTCATTGTAACCTAAGCCATGACGCCAAATAAAGCAAAACTTCACCACATATAAACTGTTTGCAGATATTGTAAAAGAAATATTTTTTGAAAAGAAACAGACATGGTTTCAAAAGTCTGTAAATAAAAAAAGGTTTTCTTTCATTACTGCAAACACAATAAAGTGACTTTGCAACTTGATAGCTGTATAACCTCGGGCAAGCCTAATCAATGAGTCACACTTTTCTCATGTGTCACATGGGAATGATACTTACACTAATACCTTACAGGGCATTAAAAGGATAACACAAAATTATATATGTCAAATATGTTGCTAACTATAAAGCACTATGTACAAAAACTCTTGATTTCTGTAGACTTCCAAAGACAATTCACATGACTTCAGTTTTAGACATGAGAAGTTATCATATCGACAATCTAACCATTCTAAATCTATTACGATATTCCTTAATAAGACTGGCAGTATGCAAGGGTAGAGTAGATCATAACCCATGTGTCTTATTTTGAGAAAGTTTCTTATTCCAGGAAAGGTTTCCTCTTCCCAAATAGTTTCCATACTAGACTTTCATGGATGTCTGAAATTCTGTTTCAGATTCATTCCTATCGATTATGGTAAACATACATAACCCAGGAGGGAGGAATATATTAAATCAGCAGAAGCCTTGAACACTTAACATAAATTAGATTATTAAATACTTTACAGTATGAAAGGGCTGAGAGCATCTCTCTTGTGGACATGAGATGATACATAGCAGTTAATCCTAATAGGAGAAGCAATGTGATTTGGTGGAAAGAACACTGGACTTGGAGTCAGGAGAGTCCTGGTTTAAAGGGTACATCTGACCCTTCTTCCTCTCAAGTGGTTTTGGCTCTTCTTGCTCACAGTCTCTGTGAACCTATAGCTGTTTCTGATCTATATTTCTTCTAGTTAACAATCCAGAAATAGTCATGAGAAAGTCACTTAGCCCTTCTCACCCTCAGTCTCATTTGTTAAAAAGTATAATAATAGCACACTACAGGATGGATGTGAGGATCAAATAAGAGGACATATGTAAAGCATTTTGTAAACTTTAAATTGCTATATAATTGTCAGCTACAAATAACAGCACTGTCATTGGCATTATTATTAGAATAAAGACAAAGGTCCAGGCAGGCATGTGTAGGGTATCTAACAGCGCAGTTGTGAGGGGCTAGCACCAGCATGATGGTCCCTGGGTGTTCAGGGAAATGGGAGCATGCAAGGAAGGAGAAAGTGTAACAAAGGGAGATAGGAAAGTACCAATTACAAACCAATTTGGCATAGGCTAGCCCTGTCTATTCGGGAGGTTAGAACATAGTCTACGTCTAAAATTCTGCGACTTTTTGATTTGAATCTATCAGTTACTAGGAAAGTGATTGTTGTCATTCTTCTTCTTAGCACATATTCTGAAGATTGGAGGGCTTTGGTTGTTTGTGATTAAATATTTTGAAAAACTGAATTTCTGAAAAACATGGTTATCATTGACAAATTTTCTGGAAACTATTACCTCTCTGAAAGTTTTATAAGACGTTAGTTCTATAAATTAACATGAAACATGGGAGAATAGGCTCCATCAGTGACTCTTTTCTAATCTCTCTAGGACTATCATTTGACAATTCATGTAATTATCACTACATAGGGTTTTCTGAAGATCATTTGAAAATGTAAAATGTTCTTAGCTCTTAAAGAGATCTACTGGGGGTGGAGGCAAGATGATGGAGTGAAAGGAGGGACACAGCTGAGCTCACTCATAAATTGTTTCAGACACTGCTAAAAAAAACTGAATCTGAACAAATCTGAGAGTAGTATAATCCACTAGGAGACAAGAGTGTGGTAGCGTTCCAGCCCAGGAGAATCCAGAACGTCGATGGGAAGGATCTGTTGCACCAGGCTGGGAGAGCACTGAGCCTGCAGGACAAGACCTGACCACAGTGGAGCGGGAGCAGATCCAGCCATCTGAATTACTGGCAGCAGTGGCAATTACCAAAGCTCTCAGCTCAGGACTTTGTTGGAGTTGAGTGAGAGAAGCACAGGGCCTGAGGCAGCGGCAACAACTACTCCTGGGGCTATCAGCCCACAGACTAAATGTTTGAAACTCATCTACTTGAACTTCTGGGACCCATGATGGTGGAGTAAACTGTAAATGCTCTCATCCCTCCCTTGCTGATCTTGAAAAACCCAGAGAATATTGCCACAGGAAAAATCCTAGAATAGTGGAGCCAGAAGTAAGGGTACAGCAGTCTTTCAGCTCAGGAATCTAGGGAGATGGGTCCTTCTTGCTGTGGTAGAAGAGGACCAGTGCAGATCAGGAGGCATCCCAATAAGCCATGCCTCAGCCCACCACCAGGAGTTCTTGAGGCCCAGTGGGGTGGAGCCAGCAAGCAGCAACACCAGGACCCCAGGCATGAGTTTGCACAGCCAGGGGAACTGGCAGACACTAGTGTAGATGATGGCCGAGGCTACCCACGTTATAGCTCAGCCGTAGGGGAAGAGGAGACTTCCAGTAGCCAGACAACCCTTCCCCCACACCTCAAGCTGTGAGCTTCAGTGTGATTCTGGGGAAACTCAGAAAGACTTCGCCTGGCCTTGATCCTTGGCACACACCAGCCAGCTCCAGCTCAGCACCAGGTGAGCTGCAGCAGTATATAGCTTCTGGCTGACAAAGCCAGAGGCCACAGCACACAAAACCAGTAACCAGGCCCCCAGTTCCCAGTACAAGAAGCTTAGGATAGAACCCCCTGTGCCCCAGAAGGGGAGATTTCTTTAAATGCCAGGAAAAAGGCAACCACAATGAAGAAGCAATGTAGAAAAGCAAAGCTCATAGAATCTTACTATGGAGACTGGGAAGATCAAAATATGAATTCAGAAGAGGACAGCATTGACACTATATCCACATGTGAAACCTCAAAAGGGACTATGAACTGGTCTCAAGCCCAAAAAGCATTCCTGGAAGAGCTCAAGGTGGATTTTAAAAGCCAAATTAGAGAGATAAAAGAAAAATTGACCAATTCTTTTAAAAATACAATAGACCAAATGGAAGAAGAATTCACTGATGAGTACAAATCCTTAAAAAGTAAAACGGATAAGGAGGCACAAAAGCTAGCAGGAGAAAATAACTCCTTGAAAAGTAAAATTGGCCAAATGGAAATAGAGGTGCAGAGGCTAACTGAAGAAAACAATTTGTTAAAAATTAGAATTGGGCAAGTGGAAACTAATGACTCTATGAGGCATCAAGAATCAAACAAAATCAAAAGAATGAAAAAATTGAAGAAAATGTAAAATATCTTATTAGAAAAACAACTGACCTGGAAAATAGACCCAGGAGAGATAATCTAAGAATTATTGATCTACCAGAAAGCCATGATGAAAAAAAGAAGAGCCTCAAAATCATCACAGAAAACTCTTCAGAGGTCCTAGAACCAGTGGGTAAAATAGTCATTGAAAGAATCCACTGATCACCACATTTGAAAACTCCAAGGAATATTGTAGCCAAATTCCAGAAATACCAGGTCAAGGAGAAAATATGGAAGCAGCCAGAAAGAAGCAATTCAAATATCATGGAACTACAGTCAGGATCACAGAGGGCCTTGCAGCTTTTACGTTAAAAGATAGGAGGGATTTGACTATGACATTCTGAAAGGCCAAGGAGCTTGGACTACAAGCAAGGATCAACAATCCAGCAAAATTGAGCATAATCTTTCAGACAAGGAGATGGACATAAAATGAAATAAGGGAATTCTGGACCTTCTTGATGAAAAGGCCAGAGCTCAATGGAAAATTTGATCTTCAAATACAAGACTCAAGAGAGGCATAAAAAGGTAAATGGGAAAAAAAAAGAACTTTGTTCTTCAACAAGGGCAAATTGTTTACATGCCTATATGGGAGGATGATATTTGTTAATCTAGAGAATGGAACAGTTATTATAATATCTAAAAGGGATATACATAGACGTAGGGTGTGGGCATAAATTAACTAATAAGATGATAAAAATGCTAATTAGGGGATGTAAAGGGATTGTAATGAGGGAAGATGCAAAGAGGAGGCAGAAAAGGGTAAATTACATCACATGAAGAGGCACAAAAAATATTAAAGCAGAGGGAAAGGAGGGAGGGAGAAGAGCAGTTTTGAGCTTTACTCTCACTGGATTTGGTTCAAGGAGAGAATAACATGCTCTGTTAAGTATAGAAAGCAAACTTGCCATACAGGCAGTAGGAGAGGAAAGAGGAAAGAAAAGGGGGGTTGTTAAGAGGGAGAGAAGAAGTGGTAAGGGAAAAGGGTAAGATAAGGGACGGGGTTGATAGGGAGGGAAAGTTGAGGGAGGCAGTGGTCAAAAGCAAAACTCTTTTGAGGAGGGGAGACGGAGAAGGGAGAAATAAAAGCATAAAAATGGTGGGGGGAATTGGATGGAGAGAAGGCAACAAATAATAATCATAACTGTGAATGGGATGAATTATCCCATAAAATGGAAAAAAAAAATCTCTAGGGCCAGCTGGATTTCCAAGTGAATTCTATGAAACATTTAAAGAACAATTAATTCCAATACTTTATAGACTATGTGGGAAAACAGTCAAAGAAGGAATCCTACCAAATTCTTTTCATGACACAAATATGGTTCTAATACCTAAACCAGGAAGAGTCAAAACAGAGAAAGAAAATTATAGACCAATTTTCCTAACAAATATAGATGCAAAATTTTTAAATAAAATATTAGCAAAAAAGATTACAGCAACTTATCATGAGAATAATACACTATGACCATGTAGGATTTATTCCAGGAATGCAAAGCTGGTTCAATATTAGGAAAACTATCAGCATAATTGATCACATCAACAACAAAACTAGCAAGAACCATATGATTATCTCAATAAATGCAGAAATAGCTTTTAACAAAATAAAACACCCATTCTTATTAAAAACACTAGAAAGCATAGGAATAAATGGAGTCTTCCTTAAAATTATAAATAGCAGAGGGAGAGAAAAAAATGGGTGGAGGGAGTGAAGCCAGGATAGTGGCTGGAAAGTAGGGACTTGCCTAAAGCTCTCCCCCAGGACCCTCCAAACACCTATAAAAATGGCTCTGAACAAATTCCAGAACTGCGGAACCCAAGAAATAGCAGAGGGAAGCAACGCTCCAGTCTATGACAACCTGGATGGTCGCTGAGTAAGGTCTATCGCACCGTGCTGGGAGCAGAGCACAGCAGAGCCCAGCATGGGCCGTGCCCAGACCAACCAGACCAGGAGCCAGGTGGAACAGGCCACAGCACCTTGAATCAGTGAGCTGTAGCAGTTACCAGACTTCTCAACGCACAAACACCAAAGACGACAGAGAAGGTTAGTAGGAAAAAAACTGCCGGGACAGAGTGAAAGGAGGTCACGGTTGGCCACAGGCCCGGGGGCAGTGGATGTGGTGCAGCTCTGAGGCTGCTTCCAGAGCTACAGCTGCATTTGCTTCTGGCCCCAGGTACACCTGGTGGGAGGAATTAAGTGGCAGATTGGAGCAGGAGTGCAGAGCTTGCTTAGATCTGAGTCACGATCCAGGTTGGTGATTCTTGGGGGAGGAGGACACCTGGTGTGACAGAGCTTGCTGTGTAGAAATAGCTCTGAAAACAACAGCGCAGGCCCTCAAGCTTGGGACAAAGTACTGTCTACTCTTCAAGCAGTCATACCCTGATGAAAAGATCAAAGGTCAAGGAGTTGGCTGGGAACATACACAGGCAGCAAAAACAGACTCAGATTCAGACTCAGACTTTGGAATCTTTCTTTGGTGACAAAGAAAACCAAAACATACAGCCAGAAGAAGTCAACAAAGTCAAAGAGCCTACATCAAAAGCCTCCAACAAAAACATGAACTGGTCTCAGGCCATGGAAGAGCTCAAAAAGGATTTGGAAAAGCAAGTTAGAGAAGTAGAGGAAAAATTGGGACGAGAAATGACAGTGATGTGAGAAAACCATGAAAAACAAGTCAATGACTTGCTAAAGGAGACACAAAAAAATACTGAAGAAAATAACACCTTAAAAAATACACTAACTCAAATGTCAAAAGAACTCCAAAAAGCCAGTGAGGAGAAGAAGGCCTTGAAAGGCAGAATTAACCAAATAGAAAAGGAGGTCCAACAGACCACTGAAGAAAATACTTCTTTAAAAATTAGATTGGAGCAAGTGGAAGCTAGTCACTTTATGAGAAATCAAGATATTATAAAACAGAACCAAAGGACTGAAAAAATGGAAGACAATGTGAAATATCTCATTGGAAAAACCACTGACCTGCAAAATAGATCTGGGAGAGAGAATTTAAAAATTATTGGACTACCTGAAAACTGTGATCAAAAAAAGAGCCTAGATATCTATCATCTTTCAAGAAATTATCAAGGAGAACTGCCCTGATATTCTAGAGTCAGAGAGTAGAATAGAAATTGAAAGAATCCAACGATCACCTCCTGAAAGTGATCCCCAAAAGAAAACCCTAGGAATATTGTCGACAAATTCCAGAGCTCCCAGGTCAAGGAGAAAATATTGCAAGCAGCCAGAAGGAAACAATTTGAGTACTGTGGAAACACAATCAGAATAACACAAGATCTAGCAGCTTTTACATTAAGGGATCAAAGGGCCTGGAATATGATATTCTGGGAGTCAATAAAGCTAGGATTAAAACCAAGAATCACCTACCCAGCAAAACTGAGTATCATGGTCCAAGGCAAAATATGGATTTTCAATAAAATAGAGGACTTTCAAGCTTTCTCAGTGAAAAGACCAGAGCTGAACAGAAAATCTGATTTTCAAACACAAGAATCAAGAGAAGCATGAAAAGGTAAACAAGAAAGAGAAATCATAAGGGACTTACTAAAGTTGAACTGTTTTGTTTATTTGGTTACATTCCTACATGGAAAGATGATGTGTATAATTCATGAGACCTCAGTATTAGAGTAGCTTAAGGGAATATACATATATATGTATATATATATAGATATAGATATAGAAATATATATAGATATATAGATAGATATAGATATAGATGTGTGTATGTGTCTATGTCTGTGTGTGCGTGTGTGTGTGTATAGACAGAGGGCACAGGGTGAATTGAATATGAAGGAACGATATCTAAAAAAATAAAATCAAACTAAGGGATGAGAGGAATATGTTGAGAGAGGGAGAAAGGGAGAGATAGTATGGGGTAAATTATCTCACATAAAAGTGGCAAGAAAAACAGCTCGTTGGAAGGGAAGAGGGGGCAGGTGAGGGGGAATGAATGAATCTTGCTCTCATCGGATTTGACCTGAGGAGGGAATACCACACACACTCAGTTGGGTATCTTACCTCATAGGAAAGAAAGAGAAAGGAGAAAAAAAAGGGGGGACGATAGAAGGGAGGGCAGCTAGGGGGAGGAGGTAATCAAAAGCAAACACTTTTGAAAAGCAACAGGGTCAAGGGAAATTGAATAAAGGGGGATAGGATAGGAAGCAGCAAAATATAGTTAGTCTTTCACAACATGAGTATTGTGGAAAGGTTTTCATAATGATACACATGTGGCCTATGTTGAATTGCTTGCCTCCTTAGGGAAGGTGGGTGGGGAGGGAAGAGGGGAAAGAATTTGGAACTCAAAGTTTTAAAAGCAGATGTTCAAAACAATTTTTTTGCATGCAGCTAGGAAATAAGATATACAGGCAATGGGGCATAAAAATCTATCTTGCCCTACAAGAAAGTAAGGGAAAAGGGGAAGGTGGGGAGTGGGGTGACAGAAAGGAAGGCTGACTGGGGAATGGGGCAATCAGAATATATGCCATCTTGGAGTGGGGGGAGGGCAGAAATGGGGAGAAAATTTATAATTCAAACTCTTGTGGAAACCAATGCTGAAAACTTAAAATATTAAATAAATAAATAATAATAATAACAAAAAAATTTTAAGTACCATCTACCTAAAACCATCAGCAAGCATTATATATAATGGAGATAAGCTGGATGCATTTTAGATAAGGTTGGGGGAGGGGGGAAAGATGTCCATCATCACCCCTATTATTTAATTTGGCACTGGAAATGTTAGCTTTAGCAATAAAAGAAGAAAAAGAAATTGATGGAATTAAAATAGGCAAAGAAAAAACTAAGTTGTCACTCTTTGCAGATAATAAGAAGGTATACTTAGAGAATCCTAAAGAATCAAGTAAAAAACTATTTGAAATAATAAATAACTTTAGCAAAATTTCAGGATATAAAATAAGCCTACATTAATCCTTGGCATTCCTATACATTACTAACAAAGCCCAACAGGAAGACGTAGAAAAAGAAATATCATTTAAAGTTACTGTAGACACTAAAACATTTGGGAGTCTACCTGCCAAGACAAATGCAGGACCTTTATGAACACAATTACAAAACACTGTTCATACAAATAAAGTCGGATCTAAATAAATGGAAAAACATCAGTTGCTCATGGTTAGGCAGAGATAATATAGTAAAAATGACAATTTTACCTAAATTAAATTACTTATGTAGTGCCATACCAATCAAACTACAAAAAATATTTCATAGAGATAGAAAAAATAATAACACAATTCATCTGCAAGAAGAAAAGGTCCAAATTAGCAAGGAAATTCATGAAAAGAAATGCTAGAGAAGGTGGCCTAGCCATACCAGATCTTAAAATGTATTATAAAGCAGCTATCATCCAAACTACTTGGTACTGACTAAAAAATAGAGTGGTGGATCAGTGGAATAGGTCAGGTACCAAGACACAGTAGTCAATGACAATAGTAATCTACTGTTTAATAAACTCAAAGACTCCAGCTTCTGAGATAAGAACTCAGTTATTTCACAAAACTTCTGGGAAAACTAGAAAATAGTATGGCAGAAACTGGGTATAGGCCAATATCTTATACTGTATACCAAAATAAAGTCAAAATGAGTTTACAATTTAGATATAAAGGCTGATACTATAAGTAATTTGGGGGAGCAAGGAATAGTTTACCTGTCAGATTTATGGAGAAGGGAAGAATTTATGACCAAACAAGAGAAAGAGAGCATTTTGAAATGCAAAATGGACAGTTTTGATTACATTAAATTGAAAAGGTTTTGTATAAACAAAGCCAATGCAACAAAGATTAGGAGAGAAACAGGAAAGAGGCAAAGAATTTTGCAAGCAGTGTCTCTGATAAAGGCCTCTTTCTAAAATATACAGGGAACTGAGTCAAATTTGTATGGTCAAAGGATTAGAACAGGCAGTTTTCAGAGGAAGAAATCAAAGGCATCTATAGTCATATGAAAAAATGCTCTTAATCACTACTGATTAGAGAAATGTAAATCAAAACAACTCTTAGGTACCACATCTCACCTGTCAGACTGGCTAATATGACAAAACAGGCAAATCATAAATGCTGGAGAAGATGTGGGAAAATTGGAACACTATTGCATTGTTGGTGGAGTTGTGAACTGATACAACCATTCTGAAGAGCAATTTGGAATTTTCCCCAAAAGACTCGAAAAATGTGCATACTCTTTAACCCAGCAATACGACATCTAGGGCTGTATCTCAAAGAGATCATACAAAGGTGAAAGGATCCATATGTACAAAAATATTTATAGCAGCTCTTTTTGAGGTGGCAAAGAATTGGAAACTGATGGGATACCCATCAATTGGGGAATGGCTAAATAAGTTGTGGTATATGAAAGTAATGGAATACTATTGTGCTCTAAGAAATGATGAGCAGATGGACTTCATAATAACCTGGAAAGACTTATATGCACTGATGCTGAGTGAGGAAAGCAGAACCAAGAGAACAATGGACATACAAACACATTGTATTTGAGATGACTAACTCTGATATACTTGGCTCTTCTCAGCAATGCAAGGTTCTAAGACAATTCCAAAAGACTCATGATTGAAAAAGCTATCCACATACAGAGAGAGAATTATGGAGTCTGAATGCATATTGAAGCAAACTATTTGCTCTCTCTCTTTTTTTTTGTTTGTTTGTTTGTTTTGTTATGTTTTATTTCTTCTTTCTCGTGGTTCATTCCATTGGTTATAATTCTTCTTTACCACTTGAGTATTATGAAAATATGTTTAATGTGAAGGTATATGTAGAACCCATATCAGATTACTTGCAGTCTTGGGTGGGGAGGGGAGGGAGAAGGAGGGGGAGAAAATTTGGAACTTAAAAACTTGTGGAACTGAATATTGTAGACTAAAAATAAGTTTAAAAGAAAAAAAAAGATCTACAAAGTAGTTATAAAAATAGATATGAAATTATTATTTGTTTTAAAGGCATTTGATACCCACGTCCCTCAAAAATTCAGTAACAAATTTATCCAGCATCAGCATATAGTAACAGAGCTGGAAAGGAACTTTAAAGGTCAGCTAGTCATACTCTCTCATTTTACAGACGAGAAAACTGAGACCAAAGTAAATCAATGAATCAACAAGAATTTATAAGTGCCTACTGTCTGCCTGTCTTTTTCTGGCTTATTGTACATTACTTCCTTTCATACACTCTTAAATTCCAAGCAAATTCGCCTATCTCTGTTACTTATAAAAGATATTCTATCTCCTGTCTCCAGGCTTTTACAAATGCTTTCTCCCAGGCCAGGAATGTAATCCCATCTTACCTGGGTCCCTCAGAATCCCCAGTGTCCTCAGAAGGCTCAGCTAAGTGTATATAAGTATTATTTTGATTGTCCTAGTTGCTAGGCCCCTCCCTGTATAAACAAATTCCTTTGTAGGTCCTGGTACAGGCTTCTTATTTACTTAGATTTACTTAAGTAAGTGGTTTTGTTTGTTTTTAGCCACAATGGAGTGCAAGCTCTTTCATTGTAGGGGTTGTTTTGTCCTTTTTTTCTCCCCAGTGCAAGTACAATGCCTGGTATAGAGTAGGTACTTATTAAATGTTTGTTTAATCAATGAGTGCCAAGTGCATAGGGGCCCCTTGTCAGTACATTGACCACTGACAGGTGATAACAGACTCTTAGGCTAACCTATGAAGCAAAGAAAAATTTTACACAGCTTTTAGTTCTCCTGAATGGCACCCCTTCTCCAAAAAAAGGGGGAGGGGATGGTGCCAAGAATAAATCATAGTTTTAGTTATTTCACAAACATTAACTTAATCGCTGGTAATATAAATGTCCAATGATCAATAAAGTGCCATGCTATGGGAAGAACTTAATAATATCTATATTGATGTGACTAAATTAAATGAACAGACAAAACAAAGTTGTGGTTAAACTGAAGGACAGCTTAGAAGGATGGATCACAGTTGGTTTCAGTATGTGCCCAAAGGCAACAAGAACCACTGTTCCACATGATATTTGGCCATCTCATAATGCAATGTTTATAGCATATAAAAAGCCCAACATGAAGATAATTGTAGCCTCTGTGTCGAAATCTATTGAAGAGAGCAAAGTAGAGACAATCTCTGAGAAACATAGGGTTTCTTAACCAAGTCAAAAGTTATTTTGATGCTTACTCAGTGACTTCAAAACAAAGATCAAACAAGGGAGGATTCCAGAAAGTATGCTGGAAAATACAACCCATGTTTGGGAAATGAAAGAGGACAAAGGCTTTTAAGATTACTTACAATCTATGTCTGTCAGTGTGTCCTTCCTGAATATTTGCTTCCTGAAGAGTTAGAAAGTAAATACCAAAGTAACCCCCAAAACAACAAAAAACAAAAACAACAAAAAAACCCACATACGAGAAATGAAATTGGTTATTAAAAGACAGGAACTGATTGTTTACTGCTTTGGGAGTAATATTAGAATCAGCTGAGTGAAGTCTGAACATTGACTAGTTTTTAAAAAGTGATAAAATAAACATATAGTCATAAATGACATAAATTATCACATAAGTGACCAAAGTGGTCCAAGCCACAAATAGAGAGCCAACAAGAACACTGAGAAATGTTGACTACACACCTTTTCATGGATCTAGCTGGAGAGAAGAGAAGGGAGAAACAGATTGTTGATCAAGGAGCTGAAGAAGTAAGAACACATTTATAGATCTTACACCAAAAGATTCAGTGAAACAATAGAAAAGCTGTGAAGGTGAGGTGACTCCCAAAGGAAAAGAGTGAATATAATGCCTGTGTCTGTACAGGTAAAATTAAATCGTCAACTCAGAGTTGATGAGGAGACTTTCAGATGGAATACTTTCCTGAAAACTGTAAAACAATCATTTGTTAAAATGAACATTTTAATTAAATGCTTCATAGGGAAAACATATTAAATAACATTCATTTTTCTTTGTCATATCGATATCACCCAGATGCTTACAAGATATAGACCCATAAAGCTTTATCCTTTCATCTTTATTAATTGACTGGTTAATTCATTCAATATATACGTTTTTGAGGGCACTTTAGCAGTGTCTTTAAAAAAATCTAAACATCTTCTGAACTCAATGTTGACTATATTACATTTATTGTATCAGTGCTGGGAGGTCCCTAGAAATGGGCATGTTTTATAAAGTGAGAGAAAGATGCCATATATTATACAATCTTTTAGGGTTATAACCCTAGTTTAAGAAAACCTTTATACAAATATGAAATAACTAAATTAGGAGATCATTATTCATATTATATGAGGTTGCTTTGCAAAAGAATTCTCTAGGATACTCTAAAAAAAGAGGGTTTATTTATAGGTGTATGGTTTTTTTTTGAGTTTATACATGTGTTTATTTTAAGAAATTCTGAAAAAGAAACAGAAAGAAGAATCACATAAAGACTGTATTTTAAGTGTTAAGATGCTATTACCATGGGAAAATAAACCAGAGGAGATTAAACCTCTTTTTAAGCACTGGTTGGTGAGAAAATAGTGTTCAATTTAAATAATCTTCTATGAATGCCACTTGTCAAGATTACATGCATTTTGTAAAGCCAGGTATGACTATATCTGAGAAGTTAACAGACTGGTACATATGATAGTCGTGGATCTAAAAAAAATTAGTTTTACTTACAGGAGCCAAGATGGCGAAGTAAGCAGTAGACTGCTGTCCCTCTCCCATTCTCATCCCTAAACACCCATAACATAACACCAAAGAACAGATCCTACATCAGGGGAGCCAGCAGAAAGAACTTTGATCTGGGAGACTTAGGGGATTGGCAAAATAGGTCTGTATCACTCAGGTAAAAGGGGAGCACAGTTCAGGACAGGAGGTTTCCCAGCAAGCCTATGGAAAGCTCCACTTTAGCATACCAGCAGGAGATCCTGAGTCCCAGAGCTGTGCAGTAGGCAAACACCAACATCAGGACCCAATATATGCTTTAGCACAGCCAGGGAAATTCCAGCAAGATTCCAGCTCAGAGAACCACCTCGGGAGGAAGGTGTCTTCAAGCAGCGAGACCTCCCTGAACTTCAGCTCAGCTGTGGGCAGGCAGGTGACCTTCAACAGTGTGGCCTGCACCCCCCCCCCCCTGCCCACCATGTGTCAGTGCAGCCCACAAGAAACACACACACACACAAAAACCCACCTTGCCTCAGCATGCGCCAGATACCATGACTAGGATTCCAGCTCAGCACCAGTTAAACTACCAGACCCCTACAGCCTTCAGTGGTCAGCACCTAAGGCCACAGGACACAAAGCTAGTGTCCAGACCCCTAAACCCTAACAAAAGAAGTTTGGGACAGTGCCCCCTATACTCTAGCAGGAGAACTCAACTTTAAAAGCCAGGAAACAGGCAAACAAAATGAAAAAGAAGCAAAAAAAGAACCTTGAACATAGAGAGCTTATATGGTCACAGGAAAGATCAAAATACAAACTCTGAAGAGGAAAACACTGTCAATATACCTACATCTGAAACCCCAAAGGGGAATATGAATTGGTGTCAAGCCCAAAAAGCATTCTTGGAAGAGCTCAAGAAGGATTTTTAAAGTAAGATAAGAGAGGTAGAAGAAAAATTGGCAACAGAAATGAGAGGTATGCAAGACAGTCAATAGCTTGGAAAAGGAAGGACAAAAATTAACAACTCCTTAAAAAGTAAAATTGGCCAAATGGAAAAGGAGGTACAAAATCTAAATGAAGAAAGTAATTTCTTAAAAATTAGAATTGGGCAAGTGTAAGCTAATGATTCTATAAGACATCAAGAATCAGTCAAACAAAATCAAAAGAATGAAAAAATAGAAGAAAATGCAAAGTACCTCACTGTAAAAACAACTGACTTGGAAAACAGATCCAGGAGAGACAATTTAAGAATTATTGGAGTACTTGAAAGCTATGATTAAAAAAAATGCTAGATAGCATTTTTCAAGAAATAATTTAGGAAAACTGCTCTGAAGCCCTAGAACTAGAGGGCAAAATAGTCATTGAAAGAATCCACCAATCACCTTCTGAAAGAGATCCCAAAATTAAAACTACAAGGAATATTGTAGCCGAATTCCAGAATTATCAGGTCAAAGAGAAAATACTGTAAGCATCCTGAGAGAAACAATTTAAGTATCGTGGAACCACAGTCAGGTTTACTCAAGACTTAGCAGCTTCCATATTGAAGGCATAGACCAACCTCTTATACCATATACCAAGATAAAGTAAAAACAGGTACATGATTTAAAGGCTGATACTATAAGCAAATTGGGAGAACAAAAAATAGTTTACCTGTCAGACCTATGGAGAACAGAAGAATTTATGACCAAACAAAGATAAATAAAATTATGAAATGCAAAATGGATAATTTTGATTACATTAAACTAAAAAGTTTTGGCACAAAGCTAGTGCAACCAAGATTAGAAAGGGAGCAGAGAGCTGGGAAACAATTTTTAAAGCCAGTGTTTCTGATAAAGTTCTCATTTCTCAAATACATAGAGAACTGAGTCAAATCTCTAAGAATACAAGTCATTCCCCAATTGATAAATGGTCCAAGGATATGAAAAGGCAGTTTTCAGAGAAGAAATTAAAGCTATATATAGTCATATGAAAAAAATGCTCTAAATCACTATTGTTAGAGAAATGCAAATTAACACAACTCTGAGGTACTACATGATACCTATGAGTTTGGCCAACACAACAAAACAAGAAAATGATAAATGTTGGAGAAGATGTAGGAAAATTGGAACACCAACACATTGTTGGTGAAGTTGTGAACTGATACAACCATGCTGGAGAGCAATTTGGAACTATGCCCAAACAGCTATAAAACTGTACATGCCCTTTGACTCAGCTAGGTCTTGTTGCAACAATTTGGCTAGCAGCTGCTGTGGGGGTGAAAGACCAACACAAACCCCAAAACAAGAATGCTGCCAGCACAGGTTCTTTTGATCTGCTTTACTAAGGAAAGTGATGTTAAGGGGTTAACAATCTTACTTTAATCCAACCTATACATATATCATTTACTTAGTTCAGGGGAAAAAGCCAGCACCCTGATCTTCAGAGCAAATACAAACAAATTACAAACATCAACAGATAGACCTTGTCTGATTCAAATCTCAATGCATAGTTACCAGGGTTTAACAAAGTCCCAAATCCTGGTTTATAAGCTGGAGGGCTCTTAACTACAGCTGCCCAGAATCTCCACATCAACACACCTCCAAGAGTGAGAGCCCCAAGGGAGAACGCCAACCTCTGGGTTTATATATCTTGTTCAGGGTCAAAGGTGAGTCACACATGGGACTCACCCAGGTGACCTAAAAGTGTCACAAAAATGCTACTTAAACCCATATGGTCTAAAAGCCTCTGATGCCACAAACATGTCACTCAAACCCACATCAACTAGGCTTTCCCTTGAGGCAAGGAGGTCATCAAGAACTCCTAATTTAATCAAGGAAACAAAGGCTAAACTCTTCCAGGGCACTTGACTGAATAAGTGCTAAAAACCCTCCATAATTACCAATACAGGTCTATATCCCCAAGATCATAAAAATAGGAGGAAAAGGGCTCATATGTACAAAAATATTTATAGCAGCTCTTTTTGTGGTGGCCCAGAATTGGAAATTGAGGGGATGCCCATCAACTGGGAAATGGTTGAACAAGTTGTGGTATATGAATGTAATAGAATATTATTGTTCCATAAGAAACGGTGAGCAGATCGATTTCATAAAAATCTGGCAAGACTTTTATGAACTGATGTTGAGAACATTGAATAGAGCTACAGCAACATTGTGTGAAGGCCCTCTTTGTTAGACTTAGTTCTTCTGAGCAATGCAATGATCTAAGACAATTCCAAAAGACTCATGATGGATAATGCTATCCACATCCAGAAAAAGAAATATGGAGTCTGAATGCTGATAAAAGCATACTATTTTCTCTTCTTTTTTGTTCTTTCTCATGGTTTTCCCCTTTTGTTCTGATTCTTCTTTTTTAACCTGACCAATGTGGAAATATGTTTAATATGATTGATTATACATGTACAGCCTATATCAGAATGCATGCTGTCTTGGGGAGGGGCAAGGGGGGAAAAGTTAGAACTGAAAATCTTATAAAAGTGAATGTTGTAAACTAAAAATGAAACAAAATTTAAAAAATGCTTATCATCCGTTAAAAGGACCAACTTCATTTTAATAGACCACAAATATCACTATGACAGATTCAAAAATACTTAAAGAAATTTCACTAAGATGAATATTTTACATTAAATCTTTGACATAAAGGAAGAAAAAAATTCTAAATGACTAACCTTTGCCATGTAGGCCTCCACTCTGCTTTTTGAAGACACTGTGTTTCCAGTAGAATATACCAAATTTCCTCTTGGAATAAGACTTCTACCGAGGAGCATACTGGTATTAATATTCCCAACATGCACAGGCTCCAGAATTGGACTTGCAGTAAAACTGTGGATCAAAACTTTATTCTTTTGTTTTTCATTCAGGAGTCGGTGACTCACCTCAGCTAACCTTTCAGTAGTTCTGTGAATATTTCAAAGAACAGAAATGATTAGCATTTTTCTTAATTGGTTGTTTTTTTTATTAATGCTATCATAATTGAGACTTTTCCCTGAGTAGTTTCTTAACTCTGAAAAAAAATGAGGTATGTAGGTTATCAAAGTTTTTGCATAATTGAGATACTTCCATTTAAGGTCCTTTCCCAAAAATGATAGAAAGAGATTGAGTGAAGGTTTTCAGACTGTCATGGGAAAATTAAAAACTAAACAAACCAAAACGCAAAAGATACTTGCAAGTCTGGGATTCCTTACTAATCTAATCTTTAAGGAAGCTATTAAAAGTACTCGTATTCTATAAATTTATATTGGAAAGTGGTAGAGTGGTTTTAAGCATATCAAATCTGGGTGATTATCCCAGGCAGGGCTTTTGCAGTCTTTCCCCCAGGACCCAGGTAGCAGCCAAATGACTCAGGGATGCAGTCTCTTGAGGGAAAAGGTGACTCAGTTGAGGCTAAAAAAAATGTCCTGAGCTCTCTAATATTTGGCAAGCCTATAATACCTACACACCATTGTCACCAATATATATATAGCAAGGAAGATTGCCCCACCCCTTTTTCTTTAACAGATTGTATCTCTTGGCTATCCAAGGCTCTAATTTAAACCCTTCTGTAGTATTTCCTTTCTTTTCCCTTCCAAAAAGCTTCTTCAATGAGCTTTCACCTGTACAGAAAACTGAAGGAGTGGGACAGCAGGGAATTGAGGGGCATGGTTCAACTTGCTGTGGGTCACTAGGATGGCCCTGAATCCTTCAGTCCTGGTTGTCACCATTAAGAGAATATTATTTACAATGTTTTATATATTGCTATGATCCTGTTATATATTTTCAGAAACACTTTAAACCTTTTAGTATTATCATTTGGTGAGATGGTAAAAATGTTATTTTAATTTTAAAAATATTTAACTTCATCTTAGAAGGACTAATTTATAGCAGATAGTAAAAAGAAACTATATAACACTTAAATAATACACACATAAAACAAATCATTTTCATAGGATCACAAATTGAGGACTGAAAGGGATCTCAGAAGCCACTTAATCAAACATCCTCATTTTAAAGATGAGTAAACTATAAGTTAAGTGACTTGCTCAAAGTCATACAGTATTAAGCATAAGAGGCACAATTTGAAGTCAGATCCTCTGCCTCTACAGTCAGAGTACCCATCACTCCAATGTACCACAATGCATTACTTTGTACCTTGTTAACATTTTAAAAAAAATATTTGATTTACTAATATGTGTAAAAGTATCATCTCTACAGCGAAGCACCATTTCGCAATGAAGTCACAGATTTGTCCGTTAAGGATGTTAACTTCAAAAAGATTTGAAAACTTTACAAGTAATCTAATAAGTTTAAGTGCAATTTTCTAAGTGTCTGTGTTTGGGTTTACCTATCTAATTTGTTTGACAATGATTTTCTAATTTTTAATTCTTCAGAATAAAGCTGTCTGTATCTCTCTATCTCTGCCTCCACAGAGTCTTGACATGAGTTTTTCATTTTGGAGAGTTCAGATTCCAGGTCTCTAATTCGTTGCTCCATTTGATTTCTTATTGAAGCATTGTTATTTTCTCTTAATTGTTCTAAGTTCTCTCTCGATGCTGCTTGTGTCTAAAACAAATGGAAAACAAAGAATGAAGTTAACGAAAAACTGCCCAACTCTAAACTGAAAATTACTGATGTTTGTTACCATATTCTGTTAGGTTACATTTTAATATCAGTCAGTGATTAGGGAGCAATTCTTATTTCTAAAAATAGATTCTAACTTTGAAAGTAGTCATTATCAAGGTCAGCTGAATTAAATTTAAACTTAAAAAAACACAATCCTATTTTTATTGGATGTTAATGTACTAGTTCTTATTGTGGTGCTAATATTAGGATCATTATAAATACAAGAAGTATAATTCTAAAAAAATTAAGCTCCAGAATCTTCCAGAATGTTTTGTTCCAAATAAAATATCTGTTGTATTAAAAAAAACTCACCTTTCAATATTTTTCTAATTATGCCAATTATTTTTTTAAAACTTAAAGAGAATAGGAGATAGAAAGAGAAATTCCATTTAAAGTTACTATAGATATTGTAAAATATTTGGGAGTCTACCTGCTAAAACAAATCCAGGAACTATATGAAGACAATTACAAAACACAGATAAAGTCAGATCTAAATAACTAGAAAAATATCAGTTGCTCACGGGTAAGCCAAGCTAATAAAATAAAAGTGACAATTCTACCTAAATTAATTTACTTATTCAGTGCCTTGACAAGCAAACTAACAAAAAATTATTTTATAAAGCTAGAAAAAATATTAACTAAATTCATCTGGAAGAACAAAAGGTCCAGAATAGCAAAGGAGTTAATGAAAAGAAATGCTAGGGAAAGTGATCTAGCCCTAAATGGATCTTAAATTGTATTATAGCTTAGCACAGAGGGTGGAGCCAAGATGGCAGCCTGAAAACAGGGACTTTGCTTGAGCTGTCCCCCAAATCCTTCCAAACACCTGTAAAAAATGACTCGAAACAAATTCTAGAGCTACAGAACCCATGAAATGACAGAGTAAAACAAGTCTCTAGCCTATGACAACCTGGATGGTCGATGGGAAGGGTCAATCACATCATGCTGGGAGCAGAGCACAGCCCAGCTTGGGCTACGAAGAAGAGATGAGGCAGGAGTACACCAGGAGGAGCAGGCCTCAGGGCCCTGAATCACTGAGCTGTGGCAGTTTCCAGACTTCTCAACTCACAAATGTCAGAAACAATACAGCAGGCCAGTGGGAAAACTGTTGGACCTGGGTGAGAAAAGTGCATGGTATGGCCCCAAACCCCATCCCCACCCTGGGGTGGTGGAGGTGGCTGCAGGTAAGGCTGTGACTGCTATTTGCAGAGCTCCAGGGCTACAGGCAGTGGGGGGAATCAGGCAGCTGATCAGAGCAGGAGCGCAAGGATCTCTTTGCTGGTGCTAAGGCAGGATCCTCTCACTTTGCCCTGCTTGGATCTGGGTTGCAGTCCTGGTTGGCGGTCCCTGAGAGAGGAGGAGTGCTGGTGTGGCAGAACTTTCAGTTACTGTGGAGGAGTCCTTCTGGTAGTTGCATGGCAGAAAGGAGTGCTTGCACTCACAGACTAGAGCACAGGCCAGGAGAGGAATGTCATACCACCTCAGAATAGAAGTAGCTCTGAAAAAACAGTACAAAACTCCTGAAGCTTGGAACAAAGCACTCTCTACTCTGGAAGCAGTCATACCCTGACAAAGAGGTCAAAAGTCAAGGAATTGGCTGGGAAAATGAGCAGGCAGCATAAAAAGATTGTTGGTGACAAAGAGGATCAAAACATACAGCGAGAAGAATTCAACAAAGTCAAAGATCCTTCATCAAAAGCCTCCAAGAAAAATATGAATTGGTCACAGGCCATGGAAGAGCTAAAAAAGGATTTTGAAAATCAAGTAAGAGAAACAGAGGAAAAATTGGGAAGAGAAATGAGAGTGATGCAAGAAAACCATGAAAAACAAGTCAATTACTTGCTAAAGGAGACCCCCCAAAATGCTGTAGAACATAAAACCTTAAAAATAGACTAACACAAATGGCAAGAGAGCTCCAAAATGCCAATGAGGAAAAGAATGCCTTAAAAGGCAGAATTTACCCAAATGGAAAAGGAGGTCCAAAAGACCACTGAAGAAAATACTACCTTAAAAATTAGAACGGAGCAAGTGGAAGCTAGTCACTTTATGAGAAATCAAGAAATTATAAAACAGAACCAAAGGAATGAAAAAATGGAAGACAATGTGAAATATCTCACTGGAAAAACCACTGACCTGGAAAATAGATCCAGGAGAGATGATTTAAAAATTATTGGACTACCTGAAAGCCATGATCAAAAAAAAGAGCCTAGACATCATCTTTCAAGAAATTATCAAGGAAAACTGCCCTGACATTCTAGAACCAGAGTATAAAATAGAAATGGAAAGAATCTACCAATTGTCTCTTGAAAAAGAATCCAAGGAGAAAACTCCTAGGAATATTGTAGCCAAACTCCAGATTTCCCAGGTCAAGGAGAAAATATTGCAAGCAGCCAGAAAGAAACAATTTGAGTATTGTGGAAACATAATCAGGATAACACAAGATCCAGTTGCTTCTATATTAAGGGATCGAAGGGCTCGGAATATGATATTTCAGAGGTTAAAAGAGCTAGGATTAAAACCAAGAATCAAATACCCAGCAAAACTGAGTAAAATACTTTATGGCAAAATATGGATATTCAATGAAATAGAGGACTTTCAAGCATTCTTGATGAAAAAAACAGACTTGAATAGCAAATTTGACTCTCAAATACAAGAATCAAGAGAAACATGAAAAGGTAAAGAAGAAAGAGAAATCATAAGGGACTTACTAAAGTTGAACTGTTTTGTTTACATTCCTACATGGAAAGATGATACTTGTGACTCATGAGACCTCTCTCAGTATTAGGGTAGTTAAAGGGAATATACATACACACACACACACACACACACACACACACACAGAGGGCACAGGGTGAGTTGAATATGAAGGGACAATATGTAAAAAAAATAAAATTAAGGGGTGAGAGAGGAATATATTGGGAGGAGAAAGGGACAGAGAGAATGAGGTAAATTATCTCACATAAAAGTGGCAAGAAAAAGCTGTTATAATGGAAGGGAAGAGGGGATAGGTGAAAGGGAATGAATGAATCTTGCTCTCATAGGATTTGGCTTAAGGAGGGAATAACATACACACTAAAATGAGTATCTTACCCTACAGGAAAGTAGGGGGGAAGGGGATAAGAGGAGGGGATGATAGAAGGGAGGGCAGACTGGGGAAAGGGTCAATAAGAATACATGGTTGGGGGGGAGGGTAGAGATGAGGAGAAAATTTGTAACTCAAAATCTTGTGGAAATGAATGTTGAAAACTAAAAATAAATTTAAAAAAAGAAAACAAAGTTGTATTATAAAGCAGCAATCAACAAAACTACTTCGTACAGGATAAGAAATGAGTGATGGATCAGTGGAATACGTTAGGTACGCAAGACCCAATACTCAATTACTCTAATAGCAATCTACTGTCTGATAAATCCAAAGACTCTAGCTTTTAGGATAACTCACTATTTAACTAAAACTGCTGGGAAAACTGGAAAATAGTATGTCAGAAACTAGGTGTAGAAGAACATCTTATACTGTATATCAAGGTAAAGTCAAAATGGGTACATGATTTAGATGTAAAGGCTGATGTTATAAGCAAACTAGGGAGCATGGAATAGTTTACCTGCCAGATCTGTGGAGAAGGGAAGAATTTATGAACAAATGTGAGATAGAGAACATTATGAAATGCAAAACGGATGATTCTGATTACATTAAATTGAAAGGTTTGTGTACAAACAAAGCCAATGGAACCAAGATTAGATGGGAAGCAGAAAGCTGGGGAAAAAAATTACAGCCAGTGTCTCTGATAAAGGCCTCATTTCTAAAATATATAGAGAGCTGAGTCAAATTTTAAGAATCAAGTTACTCCCTAATCGATAAATGGTCAAAGGATATTAACAGGCAGTTTTCAGAGGAAGAAATTAAAGATATCTATAGTCATATGAAAAAAATGCTCTAAATCACTATTGATTAGAGAAATGCAAATTAAAACAACTCTGAGGTACCACATGATACCTATTAGTTTGGCTAACATGACAAAACTGGAAAATGATAAATGTTGAAGAAGATGTGCCAAAATTGGAACACTAATGCACTGTTAGTGGTGTGGTGAACTGATCTGACCATGCTGGAGAGCAATTTGGAGCTATGCCCAAGTGCCTATAAAACTGTGCATACACTTTGACTCAGCAATACCACTTCTAGTTCTATATCTCAAAGATCATAAAAATATAAAAAGGGCTCATATGTACAAAAATATTTATAGCAGCTCTTCTTACGGTGGCCAAGAATTGGAAATTGAGGGGATGCCCATGAACTAGGGAATGATTGAACAAGTTGTGGTATATGAATGTAATGGAATACTATTGTTCCATAAGAAATGATGAGCAGGCAAACTTCAGAAAAACATGGAAAACTTGTATGAACTGATGTTGAGTGAAGTGAGCAGAATCAGGAGAATATTGTACACAGTAACAGCCACATTTTGTGATGACTAACTTTCATAAATTTGGCTCTTCTCAACAATTCAAGGATCTAAGACAACTCCAAAAGACTCATGATGTTAATGCTGTCCACATGTAGAGCAAGAACTACGGAGCCTGAATGCAGATTGAAGCTTATTATTTGTTCTCTTTTTTCTTTTGTCATCTTGTTTTGTTCATTTTTTCTTGTGGCTCCTACATTTGGTTCTAATACTTCTTTACAACATGACTAATTTGAAAATATGTTTAATATGAATTTATATGTAGAGCCTATATCAGATTGCATGCCATCTTGGGGAGTGTGGAAAGGTGGGAAGTACAGAAAATCAAAGTGAATTTTGAAAACTAAAAATAAATAAATTTCAAAAGACATTTTCAATAAGAGAATAAGAAATACATGGAAGGAAAGAGCTTTCTCATTCTCTTGTAGTTAATGATAATCTGTTTCCCAGGCTGATAAGCGAAGGAAAAAACATGACTTCCACAAACAACATTAGCTGTTAAAGAGACTGTCCTCATGTGCTGGAAGAACAGGGATACTATTAGCGAAGATTTATGGATCTCTATGCCTTTGCTTGGTCAGGTGTGCATGCATTCTACTTCCCAAAATAATAAAATAGAAGATATTTCTGAGCTAAAAACAACAAAAAAAAAAACTCAACTGATATAGAGCACTGGCCCTGGAGTCAGGAGGACCAGAGTTCAAATTCAGCCTCAGACGCCTGACACTTAATAGTTGTGTGATAAATAGTGGTATAGCATAGTAGTATAGTAGTAGCACAGTATCGTATAGTAGTAGCATATAGAATAATAGTAGCATAGTAGTGATAAAAAAAAGTGACCTGCAGGAATAGGTTGACTTCTTTTAGTTTCTCGACAATCTCCTGCCTTGCTCTTTCTTCAATCTCATGTTTATATTGTTCTATTTGACTGCGTTCTAGCTTAGTGATTTCCAAATGATACTTAAGATTTACTACTTCTTCTTCCAGTTGTCTTTTATTCCCTTCCAGCTTGTCACAATTTTTTTGCAAGATTTTCATAGAAAATAATTCTTCTTGAAGACTTTGATTAATTGATTCCAGCTGATTACATTCTGAAGATGCTGCTTCCAATTGTTGTGTAAGGTCTTCAATCTATTTGTATAAAATATCAGGTTAGCAAATTACATAAGCAAAATAAAGGTTTTCAACTTAAATACTAATTTAAAACTATTTATTAAATTATTCTTAATTCAAATGTAATTAAATGTATAATTATATTTATAGTACAGCTTCAAAATGTATTTCCTGAAATGATTATTTAGATAAATTGACAAATCAAAAAGAAAGTTAAGCCCAAAAGGACAAACCATGTCATTATATTAATAGCTCTTATAGTCTGTATAATTCACATTTAGTACTTGATCCCATATTGTCTTCTATGTTCTCTAATTTCTCTATGTGTTTTTTCTGCCCAGCTTTTAGTGAGCAGACATCAATAAAGTTCATAGTAGATGGATATCAACAAATGCTTCTTAAGTTATGCTACACCAAAAGCAATAATAAATCTTAAAAGGAATTTGGAAAGAAATGAGATTCCTTTTTTTATCATTCTAATAAGAACACTGATTCTATGATGATAGACTCTGTGTTGTATTATAAAATCTCTTAATATTAGCAGTATTTTGCAATCAAAAAGTTGCTTTATTTGTTGTTTGTCATTTTAAAATCTCTTAAAGAGCTATGATGATAGACTTTACTGAGAAAACAAATAAATTTATGCTAATTTGAATGTCACATGGTGAGATGCTCAATTACAGAGTCAGAGAAAATCACCTCTTTCTTATCTACAAAACTCAGGTGCAGTACCCAGGAAATACTTTACATTTACCAGAGCTTCTATTATGTAATGGCTCTCTTCCTGCTCCCCAAGTGCCTCAAAAAATAAACCAACAAGCTTAGCAGTGCTTCTACCTGTTTTCCTTCAGCCCAAGGGGTTAGGTGACTGACTGAAATAAGTAATAAATAAAAAAGTATTATACCACTGAGTTCCAAAGGGCAAAACTTCAATAAATGTTAAGAAGTTAATTCTTTTTGACAAATATTGATGAGAACTGCAAGACAGCAGACATCAACTAGGAACATTAATGACAGTAAGATAAGATGTTTCTAAGGAGTAACGTCATTATAGAAAAAAATAGTACTACTACTAGTTAGCATACATAGCACTTTAAGGTTTGCCAATGTTATCTAATTTGGATACTTATGATGTTTCTCAAAACCTCTTTAGGACTTTCTCCCAACTTGGGGTGATGTAAGGTATTAAGAATTGGGGAAATGCCTTAATATCATCAAATATTATGATTTTTTTAAAAAAGGAAAGTAGTAGCTTCAGATGAATTAGTCAATTTATTATGCTTCCAGCAAGGGGAAAATTTTTTCCTTCTCTAAAACAGAAAAGCAATATATAGAGCATACTGCAGTAAAACGTTTTCATCTACTGTAACATTGCTTGCAGCTACTGTGGCTGTGTAAGGCCAATAACACCAGCACACAGGAGGGCTGCTAGCACAGGATCTTTGATCTGCTTTTCTAAGGAAAGCAACTTTAAGGGGTCAACTATCTTACTTTAATTAAACATACATATAGCATTCACTTAGTTCAGGGGGAAAAGCCAGCACTCTGGAGCAAATATAAACAGAAATTACAAACAGAGATTATACAAACTGAGCAAATAACACAAATCAGCAGACAGGGCTTCTAACTCTCTAGCAATACATACACTGTTACCAGAGAGAGAAGCATCAACATCTGGGTTTTCAAAGCCAGGGGGCTCCTTAATGGCTACACAGAGTCTCATCTGGCCAAATGACAGGAATGCTCTTCCAATGAGTCAGCCCCCCAAAGCAAAACGCTAACCTCAGAATACATATGCACTTCTTCAGGGTCAGCCCACGGAGGGCATTACATGTGACTCAAACTCATGTGACTTAGGATTTCCTGTGACTTAAGCAGGTCATCAGAGACTCTTGATTCAATCAACGACTCTTGGTTCAAACAAAGGCAAGGCTCAATCAAAGGCACTTGATTACCTTAGTGCTGAGAAGCACTCCAAAACAAAAAACAGCAGAAAGTCCCAACCTGCTACTGGTGAAATGAAGTGAACATCTTCAAAGTACTAGAGTCCTTCCCTCTCTCAAACTGACTCAAGTCCTGTTTTTACAAAGTCCTTAATTTTTACAACTCTGTGTTGTATTATAAAGTCTCTTAATATTAGCAGTAATTACTCTGCAATCAAAACGTTGCTTTATTTGTTCTTTGTCATTTTAAAATCTCTTAAAGGGCTACTGCTTTTCAAACTGTTTCTGCCTTTTAGTCATCCTTTTGGGGGCATATTTTTTCATCTTTAGGATTACAGAAGCAGAGTGTCAGAGGGAGCTCAGAAGTTCTAAGACAACCTGCAAATACTAACCCTAAAAGGCTTTTCAGCATTTGTTTCTTCAAACAGCTTATTTCCCTTTGAGATCTCTCTAATTGTTAGAAAGGTTTTCTTTACATCAAACCTAAAATTGTATCTTTGCAACTTCCATTCATAAGCAAAACAAATTTAATATTTCTCCCATCTGAAAATGCTTTTAAATGCATGTGATATGAATTCTATAATGGGAGTAGAAGAAAAATTTCAAACATACAAATCTGCGTAGAAAGTCACTGGAGCCCTTTCAGGAGATATAAATTTCCCAAGTTTGTCTACTGAGTCCAAGAACTGTGTGACAAGGCCTTAGATAGAAAGTGTTGCCATACAAACATGGGAAAGCTATATCTTCTCATGGGTACTGGTGTCCAATGATCTGCTACATATATCACCATTTCAAAAGGAATATAAAGATAGGACATTTTACATTTTTCAATATTAAGGATTACCTTATTTTTCAATCTATTAATTTGTCTATCCATTTCAGAATGTGTTTGCTTCAGTCCCCCCTCATAAACAACATCTCCTTTTTCATAGTCTCTTAATTTCTTTTGTGTTGTTTTTAACAGTTTTTTAAACCTGTAGGAATGAACAGATTAAGTCAAACTCTTTACAGTTTAAATATTTTACATTTAAATGTATTAATTTTACCCATTGCTTTAAATTATTTTCAATCACAGAGAAGAAAATAAATCTAAAAAGAGTTCCTGAGGTCACCCAGCTCAAATTTGACAATTTTTTGTTAAAATAAAACCAAAGCCTCACTAATCATTTCTTCCCTATTTCAAAAGAAGTATATTCATTGTCAGCTGTTCATTAACAGAATATTTTCCAAATGATTTCTGGTTATGCTTTAATATTTTTAGAGAGGGGGATACCTTCTAGTAATATAATCCAAAATTTAAATTATAAGTAAATTTATTTTGAAAAAAAGTTTTACACACGACTAATGTGAAAATGTGTTTAATAAGAATGTATGTGCAGAGCACACAACAGATTGCACGCTGTCTCTGGGAAGGAGTGGAGTAGGAGGGGAGATAATTTAAAACTTATGGAAAGAAATGTTGAAAATGGAAAATAAACAAATTAAATATTTTTTAAAAAGAAAAAAGTTTTATGGTGATGTTCTGTGCCTTTGTTATTTTAATTGTAGACCTGTGTAAATTAGCTAGTGAACTATTTAAATGCTGTAGCCCACCAAACAAAATGATATAATTTAATGTTAGTAGAATACAAAATTGCATTTAAAATGTTCCTTTAGTGGATGTAAATAGAGGCAGTCAACTTGAAAAGTCAATTGGATCTCAAAAGTTACTTTGTAAATTGGTTGGAATAGAGAATGTATTTTCTCCCCTTAGAGCTAATGCTCTAAGAGTTCAATAGAAGCCCACAAAAACCTATTTAAACCATAACACAGTAGTATTACAGTCCTGGAAATTGCATGATGATTTGGAGATTCTCCTCTGCCACTGAAATGGCAGCCTCTAGCCTGTGGTCGGAGGATGTGATACCTCAACAGTGGTAGCTTCTCACTATATTAAATTAAAATTCACCAATTGGAATTCAATTAAAATTTAATTAGAAAGCATTAAGTGCTTCCCCTAAAAATGGTGATAGAATACAAAATTTAGAGAGACCATTGTCTGGGCTCTCAAATAATTGGAATATGATAAGACATATGTATAGATAACGAAACACAAAAATCTGTAAGAGGTTTAGGGGAGTGTAACAGAAATTTCCATGTGAAGTCTGATGGTGAAGGTCATTCATTACCAACAATAGAGTAGGCCTCATAGAGGAGTTGCATTTGAGTGAGGATGAATGCAGAGGCCATGGGTGAACATCACAGGCACAGGGCAGGGGCGGGAAAGAGCAGGACATGCTTTGAAGGACAGAGAATAGTCCAGTTAACAGGAGCTTAAGTTATAGAAGAGGGAGTAATATAATCTGAGTGTGGAAAGGCAGGATGCCACCACATTGTGAAGGGCCTTAAATTCCAGGCCAAGAAATTTTGTAGGGTCTAGCTCAAAACTCATATCCTTAATGGAATCTTGCTGATCCCAAAGTCAGAAGAGATCTTTTCCTCCTTTAGTCTCTGCATTTTCTTTGGAACTTTCTTAAGCACTTATCACATTCTTCTTTGCACATGTTATTTGAGTCCCTACATTACCACTTTTACTAGACTGTAATTACCTTCAAAGCAGGGACTGTACATTATTCATTTCTGTAGCTCTAGGGACTAGCACAGTATTTCATATACAACAGATGTTTAATAATACTTCTGAATGAATGACAGAGGAACAAATAAGTGAATAATGAAGGAAATAAATTAGGATAGAGAACTTAGAGACCTACCTTACAGAAGCTTTTAAGTTCAGAAATAGTATACTTAACAAGAAACTATCAAATGCTATATAGTATAATTCTGGGAAACATACTTTAAGGTATAGGTGCTATACCACATTTTACTATAACTTCAAAGATGCAGGTCTGAAGGCTTGTTTTTCAGCAATAATTTGAATAAAATGAAAATGAAACAAACTCTTTGTTCATTTAGAATTACATATGCTGTTAATTATCCAAGTGTTAATGTATAAAATGAATTTGTACTTAGGATTTAACAAAATAGTTAGTCCTTGTTTACTTAATATTTGGTTGAAACAATCTGTAAAAAAGTCTTACCCACTGAGGTCTTTCTGTAATTCATCATTTCTCTTCATTTCTTGTTCTAGACGATTTTCCAGAGATTGCTTTAACTCAATGAGTTTCTTTAATTTTTCCCTTTCAGTATTAAGCTTTGAAAACATTTTTGCAAAGAAAAATATTACAAGAACTGAACCAGCATTTTTGAACAGGATATTTTTCATTAACTCCAGATGCAATTGTAAATATCAGTTTAAGTATGATTTATAAAATCAAAGCAAAAATGGAGAGATTTGAAAATAATTGGTCTTACTTAAAATGACATAGATTTAATCTGATTTCACTACAAATTATTCTTTTGAAATTTGGATCAATGAAAGTACTCATCTGATTTCAATATAGGTATCAGTTATACTAATAATGTTAAAAAATTTTAAATGGTTGAAATGTGTAGGGATGCATAGCATGTTTCCCAAGTTTCCCAACACAACTTAGAGGAGCACTGGCCTTCCCCCTTTCTCTAAAGCCAATGGAAATGGTCGCTTTATCCCTCCTTCCCCCTGGGCTGGCACACCTGGCCTATGCTGAATGTCTATATATCTGTTCTTAGGTAAGGCTATAAAACTTCTCCAAATCTCTTTGTATTTGGCTGAGAAACAAACCTGTGTAAATTCCTATTTTGTTATTCTCCTTGAGTGATATCTGTTGCTCTAGACTATGACCAGATAAATGACCTGTCCTCTTGACAACATCTTTCAAGGTTTTCAACCTCTCCCTTCTCCAGTGCTCTTCTCTTACAAAAGAAGAGAGAACTCTCTTCATTCTGCTGAATTCTGTTGCCCTTTCTAGATTTATTCTTACTTCTCTTCTTTGCTTCCAAACTTCTCCAATGAATCACTAACACACAGCTGCCATCTCTTCATCTCTTATTCTCATTTCATTCATCTATTTATTTATGATTGTTTGCTCAATTAATTGGTCTGTGATTTAATTTGTATATGGAATTCTCAGTGAAAAAATTACATCTATCAATGCCCTCCACTCAGCCTGCAATTTAGGATCTACAACTCTAAGAATCTGCAACTTAGGGAATGACTTAGGGTACCAAGAGGTTACAAGGCTTGCCCAGGATCACAAAGCCATCTATGTCGGCACTGGGATTTAAACTCATGTTTTCTTGATTCTGAGGCTCTCTTTGCATATAACATAGTGCTTTTCTTTATTTTCATGGAATCTGGATTACCTCTCTACTAGTCTACTGAAACTGCATTCTCAATAGGCAGAAGTTCTGTCCATACCAAAAACCTTTCTTCTTAGTATAGGACCCTGTTTCTCTTATCTGATTTGTCATTTATTATTCATGTAAATTATCTCTTCATAGTGTTTCTCTTTCCTCTTATATCTCATGACTAGCACCTTAGTCCAGACTCATTACCTCAAGCAGAGGATCATAAATTGAAAGGTGAACACTTTAGTCCAATTTTCTCATTTTACACATTAGGAACCAACACAGTGATATCAAGTCACTTGCCTATGGTTCAAAAAAAAAGTCCTACAAGGTCTTTCTGTTCTAATTTTACCCCCACATCAATCCTTACTACAAGATGCAAAGTTAATCTTCATAAAACACTGTTTAGATCACATTACTGCCCTATTCGGGAACCCACAATGTGACTGCTATGATCTGCCAGATTGAGGCTAAACTTCTCTGCCTTTCTTCCTCTAAAATCTAACTGCATCCTATTTTTTCCAAATTTTACTTCTTCACAACAACCCTCCTTACACTCTTGTGATTTTGCTATTTTCCTGGAATATATTGCTTTCCTATCCTATTGATCCTTTCCCAAACCTCAAAGGCAACTCAAAGTTCTGTCTTTTCTATAAAGATTTTCTTGCTATCTTGCAATAATGATCTCTTCCTTCACTACATTCTTTGATATTTTTCTTTGTGGCATACAGTGAGTATGCCATTCTAGCTAATTTCTAAATTTTGTACTACCATTTACTTCAGTTCTTTGTTATTTCGGTATCTGGTGCTGATATATTGTATAAGGACATACCAAGAACTCATTAGTTTTTTTTTTAATGGTAGATTTAGGAAGGCTGACTAGATTAGAGAATAGGAATAAGCAACTAGAGTTCACTCACTTAGAATTGTAGACTGTTAGAGCAAAAAGGACCCTACTGATGACTGAAGCCTGAAGACAGAAAATCATTTGTCAAAAGTCTGCTCAAAATCTTGGAAAAGTCAACTTCAGATGTAGGTCTTTAATAATTTATATTTATGCAGTTATCTAAAATACATGTTATTAAGTTTACCTATTTGGCAATTGTTCTTCCAATAGAGGTGCTAGCTGAGGAAATTTATAATATTTTATTTTCATGTTGGGAAAAAACAACTGGATTAAGTACCTTTTGCTCTAATTTCCATCCACAGTGACACCTCCCTTTTATAAATGTTTATAAACTACTTACTTACATACCAGTTACTTGGTACTGATTTATATGCTACCTTGTATTATAAATGAATTTCTTCTGCTTTGCATTGGCTTCCCAGTGAGATTGCAAATTCTTCAAGGAGAGAGGGCATGTCTTACCCACAGTCTTTGTAACCTAGTCAGAATCTATCATAGTGTAATTCACATAATTGACATTCACTAGTTGATGGATTAAATGTTGAACAAGGAAGGAACAGTAATTTCACCTAATTCTTATATAGTAAAAGCTTAGTTACTTGCATAATCTGGGAAAAAAGACAAGAAAGAAATGGTTCCAGTTTGCCTTGAATGCCAATTAACTGAGCTAATTCATCTCACCTAAGATGGTCTAACTCATTGTTTCCTTGCTATATACCTTCTAGGGCTCAGTCCACACCTAGTTTCTAGACTGCAGCCTGAAGCCAAAAGCTTTTGAAGGTTAATATTTTAATCAATGTGGGCCAAAAAGACTAGGAGGGAAATAAAGAGAATGAGTGATAGGGGAGTCGCTTGGGAAAGAAAACCTATTTCATTCTAATGCTGATTTCTGAAACCTAGAAATATTTCTCAAGAATATAAATATGAAAGAAAACTAATTTTCACAAAAATAAAATTGGATATATATAGGATATATGTGTATAGATGTATGTATGTATACAGACACACACACACACAGTGTTTGAATGAACCTGTTTGTGAAAAATGTGAAATAGCTAATTAGAAGAATTGTCATACTGAATTATGTGTCAAGACTTGCTCTCCATCTCCTGGCACATAACTACAAGTTACAAGCTGGCTACAAGTTGAGTTTCCGAATCCTACTGAAGATATTCTTTTAATATACACTGTAATTCCCTTATGTTCATCAATGCTTTCAAGGTGGGGAGAAAACAACTTGTTCTATTATCTAATACATGGGATAGCATTTTTACTTTCTCTCCTTCTTTGGGGAAACCCTAGATTACAGTTAAAACAATATGATTGTAAATAGCAACTTTCCCTGTGAAGTGGAGGTGGGGTGGGGAGTCAATGGATGTTCTAATATCTTCCAATTCCATAGCCTTCTTCTGCTATTTGAAAGTCAAGCTTCTCCCAGAACTGAACGTGAGAAAAGGGTGATGGCAGGTAAAGGACAAAAATTTGTGCCTGTTGAGAGTCTTTGTATCTTCAGCCCAAGGTGATCTAACTAGTCATTGTACTTCATATGGGGACTTTGGCATAATTTTGGGACCCTTTGCACTTGCTTGGTAACTAAATAATTTCTTAGTTCAAATAATTACACTAAAGTTAACCAGGTAAGAGAATTGTTCTGCAGCATTAGGAGGTGCTTAACAAAATGTGGGAGGCAGTGATCACATACATAACTGACAATATTGGCCTTTATGTTTCTGGAGCAGAGAAACAAGCATGTATTAAGTGCCATTTGATTCTCACAACAATCCTGGGAGGTAGGTGCTGTTACTATTCCCATTTTCCATTTGAGGAAAGTGAGGATGATTAAGTGACTTGCCTAAGATCACACAAGTGAAGTCAGGTCTTTCTAACTCCAGGCCCAAAGTTCTATCCATATTTCCACCAAGCAGCCTCTAAGCAGAGAAAACTCTCATCATCAAAAACTCTGTGTTTGGCTGCTTTGGAACAGATTTTTATTTACTACTAATGATGGTTACTAGGTTGAAAACATGTTTTGAAGGATTTCAGGAATATCCATTTCTACAGCTTTTGGCTGGTATAATTATGAATATCATACCTTTAACTGCATATAAATGTGGGAAAGCAACCTAGAATAGAGAAATATATTTTGAAGTAATAAAAGGAACACTTTAGGAGAGTTTGACTATGAAAATGTATTCTATTCTTAACTTAACCTTCATTATAATAGTTTTTAATAATAATAATGAAAATAACAAAATAATTTTATACCAAATTAATATTTTGCCATTGGGGGACTTTGGGAAATTAGAAATTTATAAAAAATCAGACTAGAAAAACTCAAAGTTGTTTAGTCCAAATATTACCTTAGAGTAATTTTAATTTTAGCTAAACTTTAAATTCATTGCAACGTTGACAAATGAACAAGTAGTAACTTCTACTACTACTACTACTACTATTACTACAACAACAACTACTACTACTGCTGCTGCTACTACTACTACTACTAAAATAATAACTATTACTTCAACTACCAACATGTTGGGAAAAGGAAGTTCTATGAAAGATAAAGAAGTATAAACAATCCCTGTCCTCAAGGAATTTCAATCTAGTTGGGAAAAAAGACTTAGACACAGGAAATTAGTTTGGTAACAATGTGAACACTGTAAGGCAATCAATATACAGTTAAAAATACTAAATTATATGGTATCAGATAAAAAGTGGAATTCAGAAGATTGTGAAATAGGACAAAAAAATAAAAAAATGACTCATGGCAAAATAATCATACTATTGGAACTGAAAAGGATCTTTGAAGTAAAGGTGGTATTTGAGAAGCGGGGTCCTGAAGAATAGGTAGGTTTTGGATAGGTAGCACAGATGGGGAAGTATAACTAAGCAAGAATAGGAGTATGACTGAGAGTATGGAGATGGAAATCAACATGGTGAGATAAGTTTGAATAAATTAGATTATAATAATGAGATTATCCATCTAATTACTTTAATTCTCAATTTCACTTTGCATGCACAATTTATATACTCTCAAATTGTGAAATAATATTTTCCTTTCATTTAAGGAGAAGTTTGAAGAGAAACAAACAAATGACTCCCACTCCACAGAGCTGTTTTGAGGATTAAATGACATAATGTATGTAAAGGGCTTTCTACCCAAGTTAAACCATGATAGAAAAGACTTAGTAATTATTGTTACTTAGAAAAACACCTCATTCCTTGTGTGAGGATAAACAAAATTGTTAGCCACCTAAAGAGTGAATATAATTATCCCAATTTAAGAGTACAAAGCTGGAAGTTATGTCTTATTCTAAGTCAGTTTAAAGGACAGGCACAGTGGTCAGGAAATATGTAAGATTGGTAAAAAAAAGAAATGTCACACTGAAAACACTTTCCATTAATCAGGGACAAATTACTGATTTTTTGCATACATACTTTACTTTTCATTTGATCTATTTCCTTCTGTAGTTGTTTTTTCTTATCTTCAAAATCATTCTGATAAAGTGATGTAACCTCTAGTGAAGCTTCCGTCATGGATTGTTTTTTAAGAGAATCGGCAAGTTCTTCTTGAAGTTTTCTTACTGTACCCTAATAGAAATATGTCCAAATTATTTCAATTACTGATTTCATCAATTAACATCAGCTTATATAAAATAAACATATCTTCAGAATTATCTGATACAAATATTTTCACATGCAAATCAATTTCCTGAATGTATTCATAGTTATCATAGATGCAGAACTAGGAAAATCCTTATTTTATTTAATTAACGATTTAATTGAACCACCTCATTTTGCAGATGAGGAAACTAAGCCACAAAGAGGTTAAATGAGTTACTCAAGGTCATAAAGGTAGTAATTAATAGGGAAAAGGATTGGAACTTAGCTCCAGAGACTACAAAGCTCTTTTGACTATACCACTCACCCTCCATTCAGCATGGATCAAATGCTATCTTCCTACTCGCTCAGTATTGTCCTCATAAAGCAATGTATTCAGCTTGATTTTCCCATTACCTGTTTTTGAGAATTATACCACCTCTATAGCCACATAGGGGATAAAATTTTTTATGCGCAATTGACATGGAAGATGGGGTAATGGGGAAGGAAGAATGTATAGCTTCCTATACTTGATAGAAATATTAGGGGTATTCCCTTACATTTTTCAGAAAAGCTTACTACCTTATTCCTTTGTACCTGCCCTTATAAGGAGGATATCTATAAGAAAAAGTTTCATTTTCCTTCCTCTCATAATTTTCCCTGGAGAATGAACATATGCACTGATATGCTTGTCAGGCTTGGTAAAAGCACTGATTGATTTGGTTTGCTGAAGGAAAAAAAAAAAAGGTTGCTAGCTACTATTCACATCTTCAACTGTCTTTGCCAAGCCTTCAAAGCAGTTCCTTTTTCTGTTAGGATATGAATTATACTCCTGTTTCAGTCAATAGATAGAAAAAGGGGAAACTACAGAAAATATGGTGGTTCTTCCTCTCATGTATTCACAATATGGTGCAAGGTCACAGCTAAAGGGAAGTCATTTCACTTCTTTTCATTCTCTAACCTAGCAGGAATACCTATCTATTTATCTATCTATCTATCTATCTATCTATCTATCTATCTATATATACACACACACACACACACACACACATATATATGTACACATGTGCACACATATAATAACACAGAAATATACACTTATATATGCACATATAGATATGCTATTAAAATCATGTTCATTTTCAGTTTACAGCAAAGTGAATCATTGCACATATTAATAATAGTAAATGAAGTTAAACAGGAAAACAAATTAAAAATTTTCTACCTCATTAGGTAAAATTAAATATCTTATAAAGATAAATTTAACTAAAATCTAGTAAACTTTTTAAAGGAAACATAAGCTAAAAGAAGTCAATGTATAATTGTGAAGGGAAAAATTGGAATAATTAATTTAATTCCTATAAATAAAATAAATTCTGGTATGAAATGACTAGACTCAAACACATGATCATATACACTAAAAAACACATATTTATACAAAATTGTTATCCAGTACAATACTTGGTAGTCCTGCCATCCACTGTATATGTGAAAAATTACAGATAATAAAAATTGCTATTAGACTGTAAAAAGCTATCTGTCTTCAACAAATGAAAGTCAGTGATCCCAGAAACTGCAAGCTGGACATTAAGCAAGAAGTATTGGTAAAACAGTAAAAAAAAAAAAATACTGAGATAAAAAAAATGAAGCAAGGAAGAAAAAAAATTTTTTTTTAAAAAATGGCACTATTACCACACAAAAAAATTTACTACTTAATGCACAATCATAATCTCTTTGAACAGAATTACTGTCTTAAATTTTAAAGGAAAGTAGCTTCTAGTCTTTGGAAATTGATTAAAAATAGGATCCAGTGTTTAATATGTCTAAAACTAGTCCAAAGTACTTTGAACTAAAACTAGTCAGATTGGTAAGCATGGTTTAAATAGTTATGAAAAGGGTGACTAGAATATTCCACAGTATCTTAATTGAGATGTCTTATTTGTATTGTTACATTATTCCTAGCATAATTTTTCAGGATTTATCTTAAGTATTAGCATTTCAAATAATTTATTCTATTGCAGTGTTAAAATGGAATTTTAGGCATATTATTAGAATAACAAATTTATCAGTATTTATTTACAAGTGATAAACTCTGTCTACATTTATTAAGCTAAAACTCTACCCTTAAAATTTCATGGCCTACATAATAGGTTTAAGCAAAGTGAGTCATTTATCTAAAAGATGGATATCAGGTTGACTTGTATCATGTTATTGCCTCCTTATTCTCCTTTCTTACATGTCAGAATTTTTACAATGAAAGTTAATAACACCATCTGCCAGCTGAAAATTCAAATTGATAATTTATCTTGATCAAAATAACTTTGAATTTCATTTCAAAAAGTTAAATGCTTATGAAATGATATTATTTAAAGACCTACCTCTCTTTCTGCTTTCTCATTTTCATATTTACACGTTTGCTCTCTTAAGTGGTTACATTCAGTGATTAACTCTTTATTTCTCTCTTCTACCATAAGAACTTGTTTTTCGGTATCAGCACGAAGTTTATTGAAGAGATCAATAAACTGTACCTGGGCATCACTCAATACCTTTTCTTTAATGATGCCTTTGTTTTGGGCATCTTCCAGCTGTTGTCGAAGCAGCATATTTTCACTCTGGATTTGGGCTAATCTTTCTTGGATAGATTCATGTTTAACGATATATTTGTTCAGTTTTTCCTTTTCTATTTGATTTGTGTGTTCCAGATCCTTTGCTTTATACTGGGCCTGGTTTAATTCTCTCTGTGAGCTTTCTAAAATTAGTGTCTTTTCTCTGAGGGAATCACGTACATGGTATAGCTCATTTTCTAAACTATTAGCTTTACTTTCAGCTTTAGAGAGCTCTTGAGAAAGGACACCATTGTTCTCTCTTAGACTAGACAAGTCATGATTTAGTTTGTCCTGTAAACGAAGCCACTCATCTCGTTCTCGCTGAAAGCTATGTTCAAGGTCTAGTTTTGATGTCTGACTTCGTTCATGATCACGAATAGCAGAAGTCAGACGGGAACGGTATGATTCAATTTCTGTCTCCAGTCTGTCTCTGTTTTGTTTTTCGTTCTCCAATTTAGAGTTCAGCATTGCATTCTCAGTTGTCAGAACATTTACTTGTCCACTGTACTGGGATATTGTTTTTGTTAATGCTTCTTCATTCAGTTTTAATTCCTTTTGAAGCTCATCATACTTTTCTTTTAAAACTTCATTTTCTTCTGTATATTGATTTTCTTTTTCCTGATCTTTAATTTTTACTGTCTCTAGTTCCAGTTTGAGCTTGGCAACTTCATCCTGTAGGGTTTGATTTTTATTCAGCAGATATTTTTCTTTTTCATTGCTATCAGAAACCTAAACACAATGAACAAGAAAAAAAATAGTTACTCAAAATAAAATTATGCATTCTGATTTTTCCTTAGTAATTAAAAATAAAGCCCAATGTACCAAGAAGCACAGTGTATTCAAAGAAAAAATAAATTGGGGGAGTTTCGCCTATTTCACATTTCTGTTGGACTCAATTTTCCCAAAGAACAGGTCTTAAAAGTGCTACATTAATCAGAAGATATGAACTTTGGATATTCAGTCTTCAAAATGGGCATTTCACTATATGATAGAGTTCATTTTACAAACCTGGTACTTTTAGGCCCCCAAATCTGTCTGCCTTTCAGCATATTCTATTTCCTTTTCTGTATCCATTCTATCCCACACTGGCTAGTCATAGTGTTATGATCAAAATAACAATACCTAATATTTATGGAGGCCTTTTAAATTACTTTGCAAGTACCTCTGATAAATTATCTCACATAAGCCTTATAATACCCTTATGAGGGGTTATTGTTCTTACTCACATCATTCTTCCCATTTTATAGGTGAGGACTTAGGTTAGGAGAAGTTATTAAATAACCTGCTCATTGTCACACCTAGTAAGTGTTAGAAGCAGTATTTGAGCTCAGGCCTCTTCAGATTCCAAATCTAGCACTTTTTTCTAAGAGCTAACTTCTTTTTAGGTATTGAAGATAAGCATGTGTCCTACATTTAGAGTCATTGTCCTGGTACAATTATGTTAGGTACAGACCAATGAAGTGATAACAGTCTTAAAATTTCTTATACATATTTGGAACAATCTGTTCTCTGATAGAACTGTAGTATTTTCATAGCATCATTGATTTAGAACTTTTAGAGGTTATCTAGTCCAAACCTCTCATTTTAGAGATGGGAAAAGTGAGACCCAGATTGTGGTCAGTAGATGGTAACCTAGCTCTAAAGGTCAAATTTTAAAGGAGTAACAAAAGCATTACTGAGGTCAAAGTATAAAATGTTGTACTCTCATCATAGTAAAACTGGTCCAGGAGAATTGGGCCCCATTCAGGACTGGTAGAAACAGCTGTTATCAAAAAGTTAGAAGCCCCATTTGTAAAGCCAATCAGTAAGTGAAAAGATCTTTCCCTCCCATTGAATAGGTTTCAGGTGGGCCAACAAAGGGAGGTCTGATTAGAGATAGGCCCACACCCTTTCACTAATTACATATGACACCCCAGGCTAATTAGCAAACTAGTTCACTAGTTTGAGAGAGGTAGGAAGCCCTTGAGGCCCCAAGGGGAATTGCTAAGACCAATGGTATGTGCCTGAGTTCTAGTCAATCAGATGATGTCTAAGGACTGTATAAAAAGAGAGGACAGAGCTTGGAAAATGGAGGAAACCGAAAAATGGAGGACTAGAAGCAAGAAGCTGAAGAAACCGAGAAATGGAAAGCAGCAGGATTCCATAGCCAAGGGCCAGCTTCCAGAGCATGCAGAGCAGAGAGTGCTGAACACAAGAGGGAGTTTTGGAACTTGGAGTCAGTGGAGCCACGGGAGAGAGAATGTTGGGCAGGGACTTAGTATTTGTGAGTGATCTTCTTATAGGAGGGCCCTAGCCTTGAGGGGAAGCATAAATATGGTCTGGCTTGCTGCTATAATATATTTTTGTAATCTCCTTGTTACTATAGTGAGGTGGGCTTAGTGGTTTTGGAATGTTGTTGCCAGGATATCAAATTGGGAGTATTGGTCCTTGGGTCTGATCATTTAGAGTCTAAATAAATGTTATACTTCCTCTGTCCTCTACCTAGAGAATTCAGTATACTAAATGATTCTGAACCATTCAGGCATGCTCATGGTCCTCTTTGAGGGCATGAATTTTGCCTTAATGATATATCTGGCAACGAGAATGGGATCACGGGGTATAAAATCTCTATTTAGAAGCAGAAGGACTTCAGAGGAAGAGATGAATATCCCAGGGTGGGAGGATCCATCTTATTCCTCCCTACCAAAGGAATGGGCTAAAGGAGCTAGACTCTGTGAAAACTGGGAACCAAGGCCACAGAGAGGAGACTCTAGGTATTTGGAAAGATGTTTATGAGAGGTTTGAATTGAGCCAGGGAAGAATTGCCGGCATCACAATCTAGGCGAAGCTGGATGATGTTATCAGCCTACCAGCTATTATGTGAAAGACTGAAACTAAGTGAAAGAAATGGTTTCTTTCTTGCCATAGCAAGATGGGGAATCTCAGGAAGTAGGAGAACAAGTAGTGGCTCAAGAGTCTCCTGACTCAAATGAGAATATTGCCATTAATGTGGCTAGGAGAAACAGGAGGCCAAATAGGTCAAGAGTGAATCTCAACTCAGCTCAGGTCAAGCCTGACCACCAGATTTGTCCTTGCCATGGTGGCAGGGGAATGGAGTCGAGAGAAAATGAGACAATGTCAGGGGCTGACACATGAAATGCTACTAGGGTTCAGGATGTCCCTCGTATAGAGAATGAGAGACTGTTAAATACTCAGACAGAAGTTCGTCCTACACTTTGAAGGAGGACAGAAACCCAAGCTGGTAATTCAGTTACGAGGGAAGTTTTGGAAGATTTTTCACAGCAAGAAATCACAGACATTTTGAGTAGATTCACCCAAAGAATGGGAGAATTGTTAATATCTTGGATGGTAAGAATCAGTCATCAAGGGGCTGGTGGAACATCAGTAGATAGCGTCAACTGTATGAGATTCATAGATATCAGCCAGGATCCTTTAGTTCAGCAAGCTTTTAGGGATTATCATCAGCAAGAAGATGATGATAGCATGACTAATGTGTTAGCTTTAGTAGCTGAGGGATGTAATAAAAAATATCCTGCTGATTCTATGTGGCCCACTGGGAATAAACTTTGGTATTCACTTAGAGACTGTATCATCAAGCTAAAAGAGGAGGTAATGAAGATTGCTATTATGGAATCGCAGATGCAGACTATGAGGCTCCCTTGGGAGTCTCTCATAGAAATTTAATCGTTAAGACAGCTTTTCCTCCTTATAAATACCTGATTTTGACTCTGCTACTTGGGGAAATAGGAAACACTCTTTAGGTGGTAATAGATAAGATTTCACAGTTAAATGACTTAGGAGACTGGGGAAGAGATAGATCTCCTTAAGAGATGAGCCAGCAGATCCAGCACCAGAATAAAGTGACAAGAAAAAAATGTTCACTGCTCCGCTGAGAGCAGGGGTAGATTTTGAAATGATAAATGGCATTCCAACCAATGAACTGTACAGAATGTACTGAGATAAGGGACTTGATAACAGACAAAATAGAGAAATAAGAACTGCTCCTATAGATGCTACAGATTCTGAACCTTTGTACCCAAGTTTGTCACACCTTCATGGAGACTTAGATTAGATCAGTGTCACAAAGCCATTCAGAGGGAATATGATCTTGTGTGATTAACTGATGAAAGTTTGTATAAAACCAAGAGGAAGGTATGAATAGGCAGCATCTTAGTTAAGTGAAGCATTCCAGTGTCCAGGCATCAAAGTATTACTTAGGGCAAAAACTCGAATAATTTACTTCAAATCACTGTTGAGAAAAAAAAGAAAATGAAGAAAATTGGCATTTGACCAACTAGTGTTTCTATCATGCTGAGCAATGATGAATGTGAATGAACGAATCCTTGTAATGGATAAAGCCTTATTTTAGAAATCTTAAGTGAAATTTATTCTTGTTGCAAATACTTTTATTCCTTCTCTTTCATGAAACATGAGTGAGCCAACAAGGTAAAACAGAAGAAACTATTGTCATGTGTTTTGTAACCCTTAGTCTCTGCCCTGGAAAGGACAAATAGATAAATCACTTAATTAAGGAAGAAAAGAGGTTTGTGTTTGAGGTATCACCTTCTACCTGGTTGTACTAACCTTAGGGGTTAGTGAAACTCATGAGCTGCCCCTTTCCTATGTCCAGAAAGAGCAGAGGCACTACTGAGAACCAGATATTTTTTTCAGTAGAAGTACACTTAGGTCTCTGGAGGGATCATTCAATTCCAAGAAAAGAAACAACCAAACAACCTGCATTGATTTTGGTCACCATGTGTGTCAGTATTTGTCTGCTGCAGACATATGAATGTGACTGAGGATGACAAAAATGTCCAAAAATGAAGAACAAAAATCCTGATTTTTTAAATACGCAATTAGATTTGAAAATGACCAAAGTGAATACCTCAGAAGTCTGAATCATTTTGGATGCAGCTGATTCTATTTCTTTCTGCTTCCAAAGAGGATTATTCAGAATTCTGGCTTGCAAAGCTCTGGCATTCAGCTCCTGAGAAAGTTGTCTTTGAGTGTCATTTCGCTCTTCTTCAACCTGGGGACAACAATTTCATAAAATTTTTCATCATTTTTTTCCATCAAAAGTCAGCCAAAATATTTAACCTTTAACTGGAATATAGAATCTGAAAAAGGATGGAAAATAGCTGAAAAAAGTCTCAGAAAAGTAGGCTACTGAAAATGAAAAGCAACAAGGATAGCATTTCAGAGTTGTAAAGGAACTTAAACAACTATTCACTCCAATCCATATACATCATTATGTACCTGACTCTTACTAGATTTTACTCAGCTTGACTTCTTCACAGGTGGGGGAAATCATCATCTCTCAAGGCAACTCATTCTATTTATAGATGTGTTTTTTTTTTTGTTAGCAATTTTTTTCCTGACATTAACCCTAATAATGTACATTTTTGCAACTTCTATCCATTACTCTTACATCTGTCCCTTAGGCTGAAGCAGAGCAAGCTTAATTCTTCTTCCACATGACTGTCCTTTAAAAACTTGAAGACACCTATCGTGGCCTTTGAGTCTTCTTTTCTCAAAGATAAACATCTCCAGTTCCTTTAACTGATCCTCATACGTCACAGAATCAAGGGCCTTCCTCTTCCTGTTTGCCATCCTGCATACTAGCTACCATAATTCTGAGGCAGCCACAAATTAACTAAATAGTACACATAAAGTCTGATCAGGTCAGAATACAGAGGTATTTTTACCTCCTCGGTTTTGGAAGCTATGCTTCTCTAAATGGGATCCAAAATTACACTAGCTTTTTGGTTGTCAAATAACAGCACTGACTCAACTTAAGCTTAGAGCTCACTAAGACTCCTATATCTTTTCAGACAAAATGCTATCTAAACATATTTCTCTCAATTTATGCTTGTGAAACTAATTTTTTGTATCCAATTATAAAACTTTACATTCATTCTTACTGAATTTCATCTTATTGGTAGATTCAGTCCAGTGCTCTGTCCTATTAAGAGCTTGCCTTTCTTCCATTTAGAAAGGCTTGGATAATTTTAATTGCATAAGGAAGAGATAAAGATGCTAGAGAACAATAGACTTTTCTGAAAGACTGAAGGATGTGTGGTAAAGTGGAGCATAAGGAATAGAGAAAGGGATTGAACCTGCAATTTCATTGGCCTAGTAAGGAAACTCCCTCTACCAATGCAGAAGAGTTCTCTGGAACTTACAGGCTTAGACAGGCTAAAGATAGAGTAGTGGTGTCAAATAGATCTCCCCAGTACCATGTTCTGTAGGCAGCTTTGGGGAGTTTGAAATCTCTGGCCTTGAGTCAGGGGAAAAAACTTGGCCAGTGTCATTGCCAACTCTTGAACCTACGTCTTCCTGGATTTGAGGCCAGTTCTATCCACTTTACAATACTAATTCTCTACTGTGAGACATAATTTAAAAAGTATTAGCTCCACCTCACCTTTTCCATGGCTATTCATTCTGTAATATTACATTCAAATTCTAAAATAAGTTTTTCTTTATATATTTATGAGTGACAGAACCCAACTTACTTATACTAGACATAAATGCCATAGCACTTTTTTTGCATTTAATAGACTTTATAGTATTTATCTCCCCACTCTCAGGGAACCCATAAATATTCTTAAGAAAGATGGAAATTTTGATTTTAAAATTCCAATTTACCTGTTTTAAATGATTTCTTACTGTTCTCAGCTCAAGGTCCAGAGTATTGAGAGTGAATTCAAGTTGCTGTTTTAGCTCCACTTCTTTACTACATTGTTCTTCTTTTTTTCTTAACTGTTCTCTAATTTTTTGAAATAGCATTTCTGCAGTCACTCGCTTTACTTCCTCTTGCTTCAATGTAAACCTAGATAAAAATTGTTTGTTTTAAAAACACAGTTCAGTAAAAATAAGGAATGTAATGTCATTTAAATATACTCGTCTGGACGTCTAAAGGAAAAGAACATTGATTTAGGCGGAACTGGATCCATGTAGGGAAGTCGCCATCAGGAAACTCCTCCTACTGATGCAGATTGGTCCCTGCTCTATAATTTTGAGCCTTAGAGATTTACCTGTGGCACTAAGAATTAACATAACTTGCACCGGCTCAGACAGTCAGGATTTGTCAGAAATAGACAGGAACCCATTTCTCTTTCCAGGCTTCTCCAGGGTATTAAACTTCTATCAGAAATGTATCATATAGTTCTTTCGGTCCTTTGGCTTTTTGTACTCAATGGACAGAAATTCCATAAATTGGATACACATATCCACCTACGTCCCTCATTCTCTGCCTGACTTTTTGGCTTTAAACTTTTACTGAACTGCACTATAGAGAAGCTAGAAGAAATGACTTTTTCAAAATTCCTGAGTTTTGATACATTTGAATGACTCTGGTAAAATGTTTAGAGGGGGATGTGGATAAAATTCCTAACTAAAATTAGGTGTGGGAATGATTTCTACATTTCCCTCATCCATTTTCTCACTACTATTGATTTTTCAGTTAACTTCTTACTTCATGTTGAAAAAAACCTTCAAGTAATTGTGCTAAACTTTTGAAAATTCACTAAAAATGCACCTCTCATAAATGTCCATAAAGTAAAAAGAATTAAGTAGGGCTCATTAATAACATAATTTTAAAGATGTTTCATTTTTGCCTTCCTAACCTCGAATCTTCTGTCACATTGCTTCAACGTAAGAGAAATGCTTTCAAGTCTTGATTTAAACTCATGAGTTCCATACCTGAGGCTACAGAGTTCTCTGTCCCATTCTGCTTTTTGATGTTCTAACTGGGATTTCATTTCTCTTGATTCCAATAATTCTTTCTGTAGTCCAGTAATCTTGTTTTCTAAACTCTTAACTTTTCCAGCGAGTAGTGTACAACGTCCTTTTTTAAGTTCTACTGATTGTTCATATCTAAGAACTGCATTCTGAATTTTCAAAAGGCTAATAGGATCTGTACAGAGAAAACCACAAGTAAATAAAAATAGGAGTATTTTAAAATCTGCAGGACAGTAGTAGTATACTTAGAATTCAGATACTCTAGCAATGACAAAATTGTACCGACATATAAACCCTAAGTACATACTACAATATTATTGTGTCAAAAGATTTACATTGAAATAGAAAATAACCTATTTACCATAGGCATTGTGGGCAATTAAAAAGATTCTCTAAGTTATACATTACTTTATAAGAAACCATTTGAAACCTCAGAATTCTTACAATATGAGAAAAATGTGAAAAGTAAACATTCTGATGTGTATTCTGGGTGGGAAAAATATGATTAATAAAATGGATTATATATTTAATATCTATATATTACAAATTATTTTATAGGTGTCATAAATATGTTTTACCCTAAATAGTTATATGTAAAAACTGCTTCTTCTTTAGAGAGTTTTAATATAAATCTGTATGTAACATTCATACAATAGCATTCATGATCATTTAATCATTGGCTAGCCTTCTGGTAACTTTAACCAAAGTGTAGCTGCGATACCAGAAGAAAGTGAAAACTTCTTCTGATCGTTAAGGAAAACAGTTCCCACCAAACAAAGGCAATTTATTCTGCAGAGAGATACATAACCAAATTTAGCCCTAATCCAGAGTTAGAAATTTATGTTATATCAAGTTACAGATTTATCAGACTCGGTTATTGGGTATTCCTTGGCAACTTTCAATTTGTCTTATATTTCAATGTTTAGCAGAACTGGGGTAGAACAGGGCTGCTAGAGGTAGACACACCTATAGTAGTGGGCAGTAAAGCTGACAGTAAGGGAAATTATAAGCTCCAAGACTGAAAGCAAAAGAAGAACCTGAGAGCACAGAGAAGTTAAAGGACTTGTTAAGATTCACACAGTTAGTAGGTACATATACCTTATATGGCAGAATTTGAACCTAGGTATTAATTATATCACATCTAGTACACTATCCTATATGCCACAATGACAGAAGATATAAAAACTAGGAACAACATTTGTGAGATTGTTGACATTTTTAACCATTTTGTGAAAGATTTTAATATTTTGGCTCCTCTTCAAATGAAAGAGATCATTGCCTGACATCTTTATACATCTAGTCATGCCAATCTCTTCTTTGGTTTTCTATTGTCAACCAGGCAAATAAAATTCATTCAACTTACCCTAGCATCCAATATTAATAATTTACATTAAGTAATATAGCACATATAGGCTTACAAAATACTGCAATAATGTGAAGTAAGGTATTTTATAGATTAAGAAGCTGAAGTTTCAAGTTTAGGGAATTTGTCTATAGACACAAAGCTAGGCCCTGTACAAAACTAATCCCCTTCCTTTCCATATTTACTTCTTACTGCTATATACTGTCTGGACTTTTCACTGTCATTTTCCTGCCTCTTTGCTCACAGTTCCCATGCTTGAAATGTTCACTTCATCCTCCTATACTCCCATGATCTATACCTACTGAATTCATACCCATCCTTTAAAATTCACTTCAAATGGTACCTTCACAAACAGGTTACTGATTCTTGATAGCTAATGCTCTTTCCCACACCGAACCCCATGTAGCAATGTGGACAGTGCTCCTCAAGGATTTATGTATTTTTAAATATTAGAGTTATCTTGTAGGCTATATTCCCCTAGCAGATTGCACACTCAATGAGGACAATGACTATGTCTTATATAAACTTTGTATATTTGGCACTCAGTAGGTACTCAATAATTCTTTTTGAATTGAAATAAATAGTAGGTCATCTTCTGTGGCTGAAAAATTCATCACCCTGAAGCCAACATAATCTCTTTCATGTTCATAAGGCCTGCCAGAGATTAGGCTCTAATGTCACAGCCTCCAAGAACTCAAAGTCAAATCTACTTTACTATGAGTCAATGGAATAGGACTTCAGTGGCATCTTCTTGTATATACCCACATCTTTGGTTTCTGTTTAACACTGGTACTCTGTTAGGAAATTTAAAAATATTCTTACCTTTACAATCAACACTAAGTTGTTCAATCAGTAACAAAATATTCTTACAGTTTAAGGGAGGTAAATCATAATCCTCTGTAGCTGTGTCAGATGACTGAGTGAGGTCATCAACATCATCTGCATCCATCTGAACTTTGTCCTGTAAAATACATAACAGCAGGGCAAAATAATAAAAACTTAAAAACGGGAACAATGGCTAAAATTTGTGTAGCACTTTAAGGTTTTCACAACACTTTATATACATTATCTAATGGCATTCTCACAAATATTTTCTGAGATAAGCATTACTCATAACTATTTTACAAATGAAGAAACAGGCTAAGAGAGGTGACTTGTCCAGGTTCATACAGCTAGCTAGGAGCCCAAGGATGGATTCAAACTCAGGTCTTCTTGACTCTATATACTATGCCACATAACTACCTAGAAGCTGAATTATTTAGGAACCTTATGAAAATTATCATAAAGAGTCACAATATTTTTACAGATGATAGTCTTCATTTTATTTATGGGAGGAAATGAGGCAATATTATTAGTTTTCCAGCATTCACAATGGACACATTTCACTAGGAGACTAGATCTAAAAGTATCCATTTTCAGATTAACAACTCATATACTTTATAATGAAAAAAAGGGGTACTATTTGTTCACTGTTAGACTAGATCTAAAAGTATCCATTTTCAGATTAACAACTCATATACTTTATAATGAAAAAAAGGGGTACTATTTGTTTATGCATTATTTTCTAGACCAGTTTAACATGCATTTAAAAGGAAGCTAAGTTCTGAAAAACATCCAATACAACTAGCATGAAAGGCACTTTTACACAAATAAAATATCAGAAATTTGAATATCATTTTTACATACCTGTTCTGGGTCACGTTTATGAAAACTTTCTTGGCTTTCCTCTGTTGATCCTTTAAATTCCAATCCTCATGTTAAATCAATATTAATATTTAAGTAAAAATTTATATTATTTAGAATTACTTTTTGCATATGATTGAAATCCCACCATTAATAGCAATGGCAGTTATCAAAGCTACAATTTATCTAATTTAAAATAAGGTATAAAATGTAAGAAGTTTCTATTTTACTAATTATGCATTTAGATGGTTATTTTTAATTCTCAATCTACTGCAATATTTTAAGTTTCTTGTGAGATGCTCATTTCATATCACATCACAGGAAGCTGTGAAGGTTATTTCACATATTTAATCTAGATGAAACAGTTACCTTTGAAAATTAAAGGTGAACAGAGAGACAATGGTCTGCACATGATCGATTTATTAGTTAGGCTAGCAGTAACCAATAAATTGGGTCAATGGAATTTCTCAATGACCAAAGACCATGAGGTAGGGATTACTAGCTTTCTTAGAGTTTGGGGAAACAAAAGTGAACAGAGTTGGGTAGGTAGGGAAAAAAATGAGATAGGTTATGTACAGTGACAGTATCATGGGGATGAGAACAACATGACAGACTGGAAATTTAGAATGAGGGGTTTGGCAACAACCCCTTCCTTCTCTCTTGTGACTAAGAAACGTTCATTGCTTGAGTCCTCCTGCAAGAATAGAGACAATGAACAAGACTTCTTTGGATAGCAAGCCAGACATCCTTGAAGGAAAGCTTGGTGGTATAAAGATACGAGACCAGACTCCCCGGTGTCCACATGTCTCCTTCACAGGTAACAGATTTCCTTAACACAAGAATAGTAAAGTGATTAACAAGAGAACTGGATTTCTAAATTTAGCTCATGACAGGACAGATGAACTTCTGAACCAAGTTCAGAGACAACGAATTGTGACTTAGGCAGTGAGAGGACAAAATCCAGTTAAAAAAAGACAGAATCAATCTGATTATTTCAAAACAGAGAGGGAAGAAAATCTAAATCTTAATATATGAAATTACTGGCAAGGAATGGTTCAAAAGAAGTAGGAAAAATAATCCTCTTCCTTGGGGTCAAGTTGCATAGGGAAATAAAAGTAAATGAGATCTGTATTATTAAGTAACTCTATAAGCTATTCTGATTAAGCCAAGAAAACATTAAAAAAGATATGCAGCAGTTAATTTGAAATTCACTGCAAAACTTTTGGTTTCTTCAGAGCTAGATAGAGTATGATCACATGGAAAGAAATTCACAGAGATTAACACAACTTCTAAAGATTAGGAAGATATCCCTGTATATGTCACAGATCAAACAAATCTACTGAAACAAAATCAACACAAACAGTTAAAGCTGAATACGACAGAGTTATCTTAATTTAAGGAGCTTCCAATAATAATATTAAAAAGACATTCCCTGGTATGGTAACTGCATTCCACTCAAATCAATCATAAAAACAATTACCGAAAAGCATCAACTAACCAGGTACTTTAATACTTGGGGAAAGTTAAATCAATTATATTTAGCTTTGGGGAAGACAAATAATCCAAAATGACAGAAAAAAAAGAAAAATCATTCATACATGGATTTACATGTGAATGTAAACCTATATAAGCCTAATGGTTTTAGGATTTGAAACACTAAAAAAAAAAAAAGTAGGAAAAACAGGTAATTAAGACAGAAGAAGACTAATTTAGCACATAGGCCTAAACTATCTCCCCTCGGTGTTTATATAATATGTTACACTGATTAGAGGAGAAAATCAAAATACCTGTTAAAAAGACACTTTCTAGGATTCTAGGTTGCATGAGAGGAGTAAAAACAGGCAGTGAATTTTGTCATCACATAACTTTATCATTTATTTTGCTTACCTATATTAAGAAAGATTGGAATGTAATAAATTGAGCAAATAATCTACCTAAGGAAAATTCAAAATGTTAACTCTACATGCTTATTCATTACCTTTTTTACCTTCCTCTTTTTTTAGAGGGAGATGTGGTCCACATTGCTTCTGGGGGACTGGGTTTTCTCCTAGAATCACAACCCTAAATCCAGTCTCATGTCCACTTTCAGCTCCAGCTGCTTCATCTTCTTTTAAAGGAATCTTTCCAAACTCTATGGATCCTGACTGATTTTTAGTCACTGGTAGTGACTGGCAAGGATAATTCTCATTAAAATTCAAATCCTTGGAACTTCTGTAAGTCTCATTTTTCTGGGAAGTACTGGCAGAATCCCAATCAGAAGCATCTGAAAAGGAAATATTGGAGTTGAATATTACATTGGTTTTATCCACCCAACACATTATTTAATTTTTTCACATGATATCACTCAATACCTCCTAGCTTTATGACTTTATTTTGTTAATTTATGCTTCCTGTATTTTACCTCTTAGGTAACATGAGGGAAAAAAGAAACAATCTCTGTTTTCTTTCTTTTATTCAGGCAATCCTCTTTTTCTTGGATTACCAGCTCTTACTCCCTCATCAAAATCTATCTCAGCATGTAGTCCCAAAGATTTTATTATTAAGATCCTTGCGGAAAGGCTTTTCTGTTGTGATAACCTTTTAAAAACAACATGTACATTTGATATTTCAAATTATTTAGGATTAGGAAATAGAGTTTGAACGTGTGGTTTTTAACATGTGATTTATTTATAGAGAACTCTCAGGTGAGCAAACTCCCTCTAATAATGTAGGCTGGTACCTTCTCTGCTACTTACAGTCTTAGAAAGTTGCATAGGCACTTAGAGGCTAAGTGCTTTGCCCAGGGTCACCTAGCCACTATGTGTCAGAGATGACACTTGAAACCATGTCTTTTTGGCTTTGAGGCCAACTCTCTACCCATCATGCTAAAATATTTTTCTAGAGAAAATGCTTACAATTAGGGTCCTTTGAGTGACTTTATTTAAAAAAAAAAGGACACCCATTTGTTCTAAGCATAGGTGTATCACTTTTTTTCAAATGTGAACTACTTTAAGAAGAAGATGGCTTTTTTCAGAATAATCTAACTTCTTAAAGATTAATCTTTTAACTTTCAATATACACTATAAATTTAGCATGAAAATGACAGTTTATAGAGTTTTAGTATTCCCTTTTCAAATATGACAAGACTACTTCTATGCTCATTTCAAAAAGTGCAAGTAAAGGACAATTATGTATGAAAGGGATAAACACCAGAATATACAACAAACATTTCATTATCTGGGTCTTTAAAGTTTCTCCCATCCTTCACTTAATCATGGCATCCCCTCAAGTTATTATTATCCAATATCTCCCCTCCTTTTCACAGTCTAATCACTAGGGTTATTGATAGTTTATCCTCAAACTGTTTTATTTGGCTTTGGGCCCAATACTCGAGTGAAACTGCTTACTCCAAGGTTATCAACGGTATCTTAACTGCTAAATCTGATAGCCTTTTTCTCAGTCTTCATCTGTCTTGACCTTACATAGCCTCAGATACTGCTGAAGTCCTTTGCCTCACGGGTAATGGCTTCTGAAAGTATTTGTTGGTGATATCATCCACTTTCGTGATTTCACTGGGAAGTGGTCATAACAGGTCATACCAGACTATCTTCACATTTTGACATGGTTACTAGACTAACTGACCAAGGGATTATTGTTATTATAGTTTACCTAAATTTCAGCAAAGCATTTGACAAATTCCCTCTTGTCATCTCTGTGGACAAAATGACAAACACAAGTGAAAACAAAAGATAGAAGAAGTATGGATAGTTTCTCAGAATTTGTTGGACTATGGAGGCCATAAGAGCTAGACCAATTTTAGATTTCATTAAAAGAGATATAATGTTCAGAGGAAGGGAGATGTTAGTCTGGGTGACCTCTGCATTGGTCAGACCACACCTGAATATTGTACTTAGTTTCAGACACAACATTTTAGGACTGGCTCCTGGACCTTCAAATGCAACATGAACAAGCCTGAACTCATTATTTCTTTTTCCTCCTATCCCCTATCTCTGAAAAAATCAGTCCTTAAATATTTTTTATCTTTGTTAAAGACAGGCCATTTTCTCAGTCATCCGGGTCATATATATGTGTGTTCATAGACACATACATTTCCAAAAGTTGCTGTGTCCTGTTGATTCCATCTCCATAAAATCTGTCATCCTCTCCCCTTTCTTCATTCCTAAATCCACCCTCCTACTTCATGACTTCATCAACTTTTACCTGGATTTTTACTAACTGGTCTTCAAATCTCTGGTTCCTACCCTCTCTGGTCCATTCTATACAAAGCCATAAATCTTCTTAAGGCACTTAACTAGACCATTGTCTTGCTCTAAAGCCTTCTGTGGTACCCTACTGCCTTAGTTCAGGGGCATCACAGCTATGAAACCTTCCTTCCACAGCCATTACCCTTCTCTCCCTCCTCAATTTTCCTACAGCACTTTTATCTGTCTCCCTAACCTCCTTTACTCCAGACCTTGTAAAATACTTTACATGTTGTATCTCTTCAGAGAAAGCAAATTCTTTGAGGCAAAGAACTACTTGTTTTTATCTTTGTATCTTACAGTAAAACAGCAAGCACTTGATATGCACATGACACATAAAAGTTCCTTAATGTATATTAAATTGAATTGGGAGAGTACATACATAATTGGACTTACGTGCCTTCATGCAATATAGAAAAGAGCCAGAAAGTATAAAACTACAATATGAAATATAGTGTTCAAAACACAAAAGTGAAAACCTGAAGACTATAGGACATATCTACTACTAGGTGTGATTTTCAAAAATTCACATATTCTCATACTTGTAAAGAAAGTAAAAAAGGGAATATACCATCAATGTCATCTGCATCATCTAAACCAAATTCTTCCATTAAATCTGTAATACAAGTAGGGAGGAATGAAAGAAAAAAGAAATATGAATATTGAAAATTCTTTAAAATATACTTCTTTTCTTCCTAAATTACATAATTATAAAACTTACGTGACTTTTGTTTTCCCTTAACTCCTTTTTCTACTTCTTGATTTGTGAAAGAATCTTTCATTTCAATAGTGGGTTGAATGGGCTGTGAAATAAGATAATTAAATAACAAGATGGTTATAGTTAAAGTTTTTGATAAATATTGGATAATAAATTAAAAGTATCAATGTTATTACCTTCAAATTTGGATGTCTCTCAAGATAATCTGACAAAAGAATAAAAGTTTTACCATCAACTCTATTTAAACAGTGTAAATCAATCACAATTCCATGCAAAATGAATAGGCTTGTTGGATCTCATTATAGGATTTAAAGAACAAATGTTTTAATTTGGTATAATTCTTATTATGGCATTTGCATGACAGTAATTAGAATCAATTATTAGTACTTGAAATAAAACAAGAATATAGTGGTGGCACAACATGCAATTTACATGAAAAATAGATCAGATATAAAGGGACTCAAATACATATGTGTACATGTACCAATATATAAACATGCTCATCAATGACACACATAAAGGTTATCTTTTTTAAGAGATGGATAATCAAGTTCCACAGGAGGTTAATTACAAAGCTGATGCTCTAATGCAGCAGCATATCTTCCAAGCAATGAGAATGATTAATGTAATTATACTACAAGTGCTCATACAGTGGATGATTCCTTAATTAGTTATGTAATTTGCAAATATGCAAAAAATAGGCAATATGCAAATAGTAAAGATAAAACAGCATTTAAAACAATCTATAAACCAAATCCCTATCACAGAACCAAAGGGCTAGAAACAAATGTCCTGAATACATCCACTTGGATGTACACTTGTAGTTAGTTAATAATACATTTTTATTTCTTTCCATACCCACGCTGCCTACTGGCATGCCTATACTTCTTGTTTCCATTAGTTTATCCATCTTAAAGTTTCTTGATCCATTCATGAAAGAAGGTATATAAAATACATCTAAGAAACGATTTTCAATTTTGAGAGTTATTTTAAAAGAGGAAAATTCTTTAAATCATTTCAATTACTAAATTCAATGTTATTAATATATAATCATGTGCAATTTAATATTAATGGAAAACAAACTACATATTGAAAATAAATCTCAGAAAATAAAACTTGAAGTTCTGAAAGCATTGTCTATTTTACAATATTAAATTAGTTCATTACATGTAAATCCAAAAAAGTCTTAAGAAACCGTTTACTATATTAAATTATAAAATTAGGGTTACTATACATCAGTCCACAAAAGTACTAAGAAACCTAAAGAAGTTTTAAAATAGGTACTTCCAAAACAGCACCAAGGACATTATTTATTCTATATGCATCAGTAATATAAGCATTATAACTAACTTCTGTGAAACTGTTTTTACCCACTCAAATAGGCTAAAAAAGACATTAATTAACCTCCTTCCGGATAGAGAAAGGATAGACAGATTGCCCAATAAGTTTCTAACTTTAGCTCTCCTTTTCTTCACTCATTCATTGAAGATGAAAACACTGCAGTTGCTATGGACACCTGGAACACGTGTTTAATTTCAAGGAGAGAGGGATAGCCTATGTTGCTACAGGTGATCAATACTTGTCCTTATGTGTGTATTCTGTGTAGGCATCATTCAAAGCCTGGCAATAAGGTGATTTTTTTTTGCCTTAGACATTAATGAAGAAGACTGTATACAACTCAAACAAAGTGGGGAGGGGAAGTGGTCTCAATCTGTATCTGTCTCCGGAGCATCTAGACTACAGTTTAGACCAATGAACTCATGGGTCCTATAGGGTAAGTGAACATTTAAATATAATTCTTTTTGTTATTATTTAACATTTGTTCTATGTTTCCCTCTATGAAAAGTTCAGAAAGAAAAATGGCTGTTGTGTCTAAGTTTAGTAAACCTTGGGATGGATTACATTATCATATATGTAGTAATAGGTGCTCTGTAACATTAGTTGACAATGTTTACAATAAGTATACCTTTAAAAGAAACCAACAAATCAATATATTGGGAAATAATTGTCAGGAAGACTAGTAAAATCCAGGAAAGTTTCCTGGAGTTTACACCTGAGAAAGTTTCTGAAGGAAGAGAGAGATTTTAACGGATGGCCTGAATGGACACAGGGCAGGACAATAT